>NW_028270167.1:61923606-62285273 GCF_037043375.1 Chiloscyllium plagiosum
TATCAGGGAAAGCAATAGTTAGAAGAAGGTGAGGGAGAAGGTGAAAGGTCGGAGGGGGAGAGTGATCGACGGGTCCGCAGGGCGGTGCCGAGTTGGAGACGTGAGACGTGGAGACCCGGGTGGGGAAATGAGGAAAATGTTGAAATCCACATTTATCTCGTGTGGTTGCAGGGTAGCAAAGAGAAAATGAGGCGCTCTTCCTCCAGGCGTCGGGTCGTAACGTTTGGGAAACAACACAAATACTAACGATAGGACAGCTTGATATCATTTTTGAGGAAAATATTAGAATCTTCACAACAGAATGTCATCATTAGACACTTAGGGAGTCAGGCGAGATTCAGAGAGAAATCAACTTTGATAACCCTGCGGCACGTTGGGTTAGTAAAAGCATCTGCAAGTAAGTGCCAGTGGGAGTGGTGTATTTGAATTTTTAGAAGACTTTTGATCTGTCAGAAATTTACCTGTACCTCTACCAATGTCATTTACTGCTTCCGTCGCTGCGTATGTGCTCTCCTCTCCATTGGGGAGACAAGACATCTTCTTGCGGATTATTTTCAGAGAACATCTATGGGACACAAACAAACACCAAACAATCCCCATTAGCTGAACACTTCAACTTCACCTCCCACTCCATCAGGTTCAACAGCCATAAGCATAATTTAAGTTGATCCGTTAAATTCAAGCTATTGTGAAAAAAGCCCAATGTTACTTATTTTCACTTTTCCAGTACACTCCGAGACATCTTGTCAGTCCCATGACAAGTGCTTGCAAACTCGTGGTAACAAACAACTTTCACTCTCTCTTAAAGGTACAGAACACGCCTTTAACTTCATAACACGAGCCTGCTCAGTATTTAGAAACATCTTGCAGTCTTTGTAATGCTATTAACAAACTTGCTATCATATTTTAACTTCTCCTTGCTATTGAGGTGTTTTGTTTGACATTCACTGGCTTTTAAAGGCATCTCAATCCTTTGGCTTCCCAACAATTTGACTACATTGTATGCTTCCTCTTTTGCTTTCATCCTTGTTACTGTGGTTATAAGGCTTTGTTATGTCGTCCTCACTTCAGTATGGTTATTCTTCCTTGAGATGAATTTCAGCTGGTCAACCGAATCATCCGAGAAACTTCTGTCAATACTGCTCCACAGTCTTCCTTGCTTGGCTTCCCATTCCGTCAACTCTGCCCAAGTCCTCCCTCATGTCCTTGTAGTTGCGTTACTCAATTAGAATTCTGTCACATCCAAATGTACGCAATAGAGGTGAACTGAAAAATCGTGATATTGAGATGTGGGACATCGAAAACCATTGGGGAAAAAGAGAGTGAGATAATATGGATGAGGAGAAGAATAAAATAGAAAATAACATACATTGAAGACAGAAGAAGATACATTTCACTTTTTTGGGGCAATTCCAATGTGTTTTGGTCCTTTCTACTGCCTGTGCAGAACAGAGCAATATATTCACATTCAAGGTGTTATGAAGAACTTATAACTCTAATAAAATGACAGACACCAGCTATTGGCAGAACCCAGCAGGTCAAGTTATTTATTTACTGGCAAAAAGTGGATTCATTGAAATTAGGTGGGATACCAAATACAGGAATTTATAACACACATTCAGATACGAATGAGAGGCTGGATCAGGAAATCCCAAAAAGGCGCTGGAGGAGGATCGTTGTTGAAAAACGAGGATAAACTGAGGATCAAATAATATTTCATTTTATTGTACAGTACATGCATTACTTTGTGAACTGTGTCTCTGTTGTTAATTCTTGTTTCTTGTGCACACATGAACAATATTGTCCACCTTCAGCAACACACTGATTTAACAATGTATATGAAATCATTTTTCTCCCACACATTTACATTATCCTGTTTTATTGACATTGTCACTCGTAGTTTCTTCTTCCAAATGGATTCGGTTGCTTTCTACGCATTTACTTTTACTCTGTCTGTGAAATAAACAATATTCGTGGCTGGCGTCACTATGCAGTTGTTTGTTTTCGTTTCTTAACCAAAGACAAATGTGCCCTGTCTCTGATCCTTTAATCTGTGGTTTCAATAAAGAAGATAACTGTAAATGGATCATATATGAATGGACTAAGGCCAAAGAAAAAGATAGACAAATTATAAATTCAAGTCACGAAAACTGTGCAAAAAGTTGTTTTCAGCCTTGGTTTATAAAAATTGAAATGATTTGTGTTGCAGATAAATATTGTCTTATTAGAGCATGGAGAGGAAATTCGGAAGAAATCCACACTTCTTACATGCTGTCAGATTTTAAATTTTAAATTTGCCAGTTGGTTCCGGAGACTTCAGTGGCGTAAGGACCTCTCTATTATCTCAATGGAACGTGATTACAGAGAGCATTGTGTGTGGATAACACAGCACAATCATCAAGCCTGTGAAGTGGAGCATTAACTTTCTCCTTCACCGCTAACATTGATAGATTAATTGGCGATGGGCGATAATGTCAATAGCAGGCGATGTCAACATTCCAGCCAGAAGAAGTGCTATTGTGACATATAAAGGCTGTCGTGAAAGGAGTTAACAGGACATGGTTGTTCAGAGACTGAATGATGTCAGTCTCCATGGATCCGAACTGTGTCAACAGAGGGTTTCTTTTGCTGTGTGGATAAGTAACTTCTTTCAATGTGTTGTATCATTGTCTCAGCGGTAGCGTCATCATCAACATGATTAGGATGAGCCGAGGGGGCAAGATCAGAATCTGAGAACAACAATTGGGATGTTCTAACAATCTATCAGAATCTGACAATAATACAATCGAACATTACAAGAATGGATCAGAATGTGAGAACGACAAATTGGAATATTATAACAATGGATCAGAATCTGAGAACCATAGACTGGAATGTTCCAAATATGGATCAGGATCCTAATGTTCAAACAACCGACAGAAGTTTATCCTTTGGATTTTTGTTACTTTCTCATTTTTGGAAATGAATAGATGTGGCGGATAGAAGGTGTACTCATGATTATTCAGGCAGGTTACTATCCCATCCTCGCTATTGTTGGCGTTCCTGGTAAGTTTGTCTCTGTCCATTTATTAATTCTGTAAACCATTGTGAACACAATCGCATTTCCTGTTATCTATAATTGGGAAAGACGTAAACCATTGTATTCACTTACATTCACAAACTTCATTTTTATTCCTTTGATTTCATACCTTTCACGAGCAAATATATGAGGAGAAACAAAACATTTTATAACAATGGTAGCCCCATTTTATCCTACGTTGATTTATATTTCAATTTTCCTTCTCTTACTAAACCTGTCCACTACCACCTCCATGATACCCTCAGTCTTTTCGTCTGTTTCAGTGTTTTTTTTGTGAATAAACCATCGTCTTGACCTTTCAGGTTGCAGTTCTCTTCCAATCACTCCTCCAGTTACAAATAATTTGATAATAAACTTATTCTTCTCTTTACCTGGGCTTGTGCTGGTGCAAACTGTGAAGCCGCCTTGACTCTAAAATTAGATGTTACGGATTTCTGTCACCTCTTTTAGTATAACCTGTAAAATTACACTTCGGTTCACGAATGCGCTGTCGGTGCCCATGAAATAGGGGTTCCATGGAACTTTTTTTATGCTCGAACGTTTGATTCTTAGAGTGATGACGTGTTCATCATCTCCCAAGTGCAGTGCTCCGATGTATTCACACGGTGACAGAGGATGTCTCTGTCCCCGCTGAAGGGAATCTTTGCAGAAGAATGTACGGGACAGAGTAACTGATAATAGTGAGAACCTTTGTAAGATTAGAATTAATAAAGAGAAATTACTCAAAAAAACTAATTCGATGGACGGTTACTATGTTGTTGCACCAGACGAGCTCCATTCCATAGTATTCAGGAAGATGGCAACAGAGCTAGTGAAACGTTATAGCGTCATCCAAGATGGAAGTATACACTTTGGTGCATGCCAAACATATCCCAATCGAGACTTGTTCCAACTGCTTGGTCTTCCTCCAAATCCCTCCAAACATTCCCTCTTCATATATTTATCCAAATGTATTCCGAACGTTGTAACTACAAGAAATAATTGTTGATTATCCTTCAAAGTCGTTACTAATCTGGAAAATCGAGAAAGTAGTACGCCGGGAAACAAGAAAAACCTAACGATAAGGCAACTTGATTTCATTTTTGCGGAAATATTAGAATCATTACAAAGAAATGTTATCACTAGACACTTGGGGAATTAGAGTCAGGCTAGAATTAGGGAAGATAAATCATCTTTGATAACCGTGACACAAGTTATGGTCATTAACGCATATGCAAGTAAGTGCCAATTGGCGTGGTGCATTTGAGTTTTCAGAAGACTTTTGACATGTTGTTCACGAGTGAGAGAAGGCAGTCATATCCAAGCGTGAGGGGCGAAAATACTCCATGGATTAGATATTGGTTCGTGGAAACAATACTGGAAGTGGCACCCTTTTCTAGACTGAATGCCGTTACTCATGGAGTATCATTTGTGTCAGTATTTGGACCATAGAAACCTTTAATACATATAAATGAATTGGAGGTGGGAACCAAAGAGTATGTATCTCATTTTGTATTTATTGAATGGTGCGAGGATCAGAAGTATTGTTTAAAATGAACGGAGTGTCCTTGATCATGAACGTGTGTGTGTGTGTGTGTGTGTGTGTCTGTGTCTGTATGTCTGTGTGTCTGTGTGTGTGTCTGCGTTGCACTGTGCTACTGACTCGCTGAATATTGCTTTTAGTAATACGCCTCCTGACACCCCGAAGCCTGTTCACTATCTACCAGATAAATGTCAGGAGCGTGACGGAATATGACCCATTAACTGGATGGTTCTGTGATGATGGTGATCCTTTGACAAAGTGATGTTCACATTTACATCTTTTTCAGTGTTGTCATAAATCCAGAGGTTTCACAGTGTCTATTCAGGATTGTCATGATTCTGGTGTTGTGTGATTTTTAACTTTGTACATCACACTGCAAATTTTTGCTATAAATTCTGTGTTACGATCGAGCCCTCCACAATCACCTGATGAAGGAGCATCGCTCCGAAAGCTAGTGTTCTTCCAATTAAACCTGTTGGACTATAACCTGATGTTGTGTTATTTTTAACTTTACTCAGGATAGGATTTCAAGGCCAATTTGATTATAGCTCACAGAAACTAACTCAGGCAAAAAAGTTTTCTCGATTACACAAAGATCTTGTATAAAGAAAGGGGAATGGCGAGTTCTCCGACCTCAGCTTAAATTTGGTTTGAGCAAGCAGTCGGTTTCTGAGGCTGCTGATCAAAGAGGCAAATGGATTGAAGAAGATGTTCCATGCTAAATCCCTGCATCTCTCTCTCTCTCTCCCCTCTATGGCCATGACTTTGATTTTACCTTTTTGTTTAAGGGGTGATTATGGGACTTTGTGGCAGGCATTTGGAACAACATCGTTAATTTGGGATAGTCTTGTTTATTTTCGGACACGTTAACTTATTCGGTATTATGTTCGCTTTTGTTTGTGTTTCATTCTGTCGTCTGTAAATAAATTATGTTCTGTTTGAAGCTGAGAGACTTGGAACAGCTGTATCATTCCTGAAATTTCCACTGTACACCTGATGAAAACAACTGGAACATTCAGCGTCTCTGCTATCTTGTAGGAAATTCACTGAGGGTACCTGACATGATCCATAACAGATTAGAAGTTGTTTCGAGAATTTTTCCATATTTTCAATTTTGGATTAGCATTTCTGAATTTAAAGGCAACGAGTGATAGGTGTTAATGTCATTTCTTCTGAGTGTTGAATTCGTTTGGTTTCAACAGTGCTCGGATAGCCATGGCTCTTTCAGACACTAAGAATTTTCTGTGTGTGGGAGAAATGATTCTGCTGACTTTATAAAAAGTGAATAAGGTCCAGCTGTCGTGGAAAATTTGGAGTTTGAGCTGTTTCCTTCCGTTAGAAAATGAGAGATAATTGCACCAAATCTCAACATATAAAATTGCTGGAAATATGATCAGAATGTTTAGAGGCAAAAATAAATCAATTGAAAACAAATTTGGTTCGAGGAAAAATAGAAGGAAAGTGGCAAAGAAATGGAACTGTTTGAATTCTGATTAAAAACATTGGAAAGAGAACAAGAATGAATCGCTTTTACAGATTCAAAAGAAAAAGGAAGGGAGAGAGAGAGGAATAAAGAGAGAAGAGAGAGAAAGGCAGACCGAGAAAAGGAAGAAAGTGAAGGAGTTTGAGCGTCAGGAATTGCCAGATAAGAAATTCATCTTGAAAGATTGGTAGACAAAGGATGAATGTAACCTTCGTGAGGAAGAGCGTGAGGATGAGCAAACCTATGGTAGCGAAAGGCCGAGTGAGAATCTATTTGAATATATTTATGCAGTGCATATATTTGACAAGAGGAATGGAGAAAACCTCTTTTTTGAGAAGGTGGTTAAACAGATGCACTGGCTCATGACCACGCAGGTTCTGTTGATCCACACAAAACCTGTAGGTAGTACTCGTGAGGTACTTGCATCATTGTGGAGGAGGAATCTGAGGCGTATAAGGAGATGAAGGAAGCTATTTTAATTGCATATGAGCCTGTGACAGAAGCCAACAGACAATGTTTCAGAAATCTAAGGAGGCACGCATGCCAAACATACAATGATTTTGAAAGGCTCAAGCGAAGTGATTTTGACAGTTTGACAAGCCCATTAAAATTAAAGCACACTTATAACGTTCTTAGAGAGGTTATTAATTTGAAAGAGTTCAAAAATACACTTCATGAAGTAATAAGAACTCATGTGAGAGGACACAGAGTGAAAATGACAAGATTAGCAGCTGAAAGGGCTGATGATTAGGAGGTGGCTCATAAATCAAATTTTCAATACAAACATCACTTTCAATCTGTGAGGTCGAGAAATTGGAGAAAAGATAAATCCTCACGTTGATAGGGAAAGATAGATATTGATGAAAATCATAGGATATCTTACCAAAGGGTAAAAAAGGATGTATTTGAAGCAGATGTAGATGTTAAAAAGCTCGGGTGCTTTCACTACAGTAAACGAGGTCACGTAAAATCACGGTGTTGGCGTGTTAAAAAAAATAAATGGGATATCAGATGTAGAAAAACAAGATATGTCAATGAATTCGGTGGAGACGAAATACAGTAGCGGTTAAAAGGCTATACCAGCATGTAAGATATGGACGCGGATTGGTTAAGGAGGGGCTGCCAGATCTGCTTAAACCGCACGCAAAGATGAAATTTACTTGCATCGGCCAGAAACTGTATGTAAGAACGTTACACTACTTATAGACATGGGATCCTGTGATGCTGAATCTTTGATGATTTAAAATGAGTGGATAGATATCTCTGACATACTATTGTCGTAACAAGGTACTCGTGATGGGAATGTACGATGAGAGAAAAAGCTTGAAATTATGTAGAGTGATTTTAGAGTCTCCAGTGAAGAGTGGGGATGTCATGGTAGTAGTACTGGAAAAACTCTCAGTTCCAAGAATACAATTTGTCCTTACTTATATAGGCGGTTCACAGATAGGGGTGCTGCTGAAGGTGGTTGAAAAGCGATTCGAAACTCAGGCAATCTAACTACTGCGGGATACACATGCAGTTTTTTTTTCTGGACTTTGGGAAAAGAAGCTCTAAATGTCAACAGTTGAAACAGGATAGATCAAAGAGTATAGACAACAAAGTTGAAGTTGTTATGGATATTCCACAATCCTCAAAACAAATCCAAGAAAGTAGATCGAATCCTAACTTTGATAATTGTTTTAACCGGGTGTACATTGGATACTCCAGGAGTAATGAAACTGGTTTTAAACAAAGCCGAATGAAACACAAGCAGAAGAGAACATAATTCAGAACAACTTTCCGAAAAGACAACAGGTTAACCCCGCCAAATGATGCTGTTCCAAATGCATGCACAAATCCCCAGAAACACCCCTTCACAAAAAAGGGAAATTAAAAAGAAGTCTTACATCAGAGATGCAGAGGTAGAGGCAGCATGGACCTGATTATTTGTGGACCAGCAACTGCAGCACAATGTTTGCTAATATCAAACCAAACCAGAAAACTGGCCATTACCCTTTTATTAGACAGTGTACTTAGTTTGTCAAATTTGAAAGCCTTTTGTCTGAGGGTCTATCTGTTGTCTATCATCAAACTGGCCCGAAACCCCTCAAACGTAGATCTCTTGGACTCTCTAAGTTTACAAACACTCTGAAAAACCCAAGGGTAACAAAACCGTGTTAAAGGGGTAGCATCATCACAAAGTGAAATTAGCAGAGACCATGATGCTCAAATATTTGAGTCAAACAAGGAGCAGATTTATGACAAAGCAGACATCTTTCGTTCAGAGAAAATATCTGTGTTACAGCAGAAATGAGATACTAAACCAATTGTCCCCAAAACAACACACAGAAGAAGGATCTTTATGAATCCTCAAATGCAACTATCTGAAGAAGTATAGACCATCACATATTCAGGCAGATTCGAAATAGACCAACGTTCATCAAGTCGTATTGTCGGGGGGTGGTTTATAGAAAGGACGTGTTGCGAGTAGTGCACAGACTCCTCATTTTGTGGGGAGTAGGTGCTCATTTTGTGGTGAGAAAAAGTCACGCTAATATGCAAAAGCATTTTTACTGACCTAATATGCAAAAGCATTTTTACTGACCTCGACTGCATAGGGATATAACTGACTTTTTTTTTCCAGGCATGTGATACATGTCAGGTCATTGGAAAACCACAGGCAACAATAAAACCGGTCCATATAATACGAATGTTTGCATTTGAGGGTCTTTTACAAGACTCCGAATTCGTTGCATCGAACCCCTACATTAAACAAAAAAAGGGAATCAGTTATTGTTAACAATAATGGATGTGCCCACGAGAATTACACAGCCCATTCCTTTTTTCAATATCACCCTGTAAAACCATTGTGGACGAGTTACAGAATTATTTTACGGTATACGCAGTGGATGTAATCAAAACAAGGATCATGCTTCACAACACAATTATTCAAGGAAGTTATGGATACTGGCATGAATTACGGGAACGATAAAAATGTGGCATCAGACACTAAAGAACGTGTCGAGGGCTCACAGTCAAGAATATCCAAATGATTGGAATAAGTGAATTCCGTTTCTCCATTTTGCGACCTATGATGCAGCAAACGAAGCGAATAAGTTCATTCCATTTGATTTTGTTTCGGTGCATGAAGTAAGCTAAAATTGATTGAGGAGATATTAATAATCAGAAACCACATACTTGGACTATATGTCATATTTTTGGTAGTGATCAAATAGTGGCGGGGAGTTGACTTCACAGTATTTAAACGTATCACAACGCACAATGAAACAGGAAGCAGGCCAGAAATCAAAAACATGCAAATTTGCTATTGACGATAAAGTATTAGTGTTACTTACAGTGATAGGTGAGCCTTTAAAAGAAATGTTTAGTGGATCTTATCAATTCGAAAGGAAATTCAGTGAGGTGAACCATTTCATAAGAACTGCAGACATGAATAAATCTCAAGGGGTTAGTCATACGAATATGGCCAAAAGGCATTTTGATAGGGAACGAAGGCAAAAGGAGAATGGATTATTGGTTTCCAGCAACACACTCTCAACTTTTGCTGACAATGAAGAGTGAAGAACCAAGTTCAGAGGATTCTGAATTTGATATGCATAAATCTCCCTGGGCCAGCCGGGATAAAGTTGAGGTTATTACAGGACGCGAGGAAAGAGATTGCTGCAACTTTGGCAATGATGTTGACGGACTCACTGTTCACTTGAGGATTTCGAGATGATTGGAGGGTGGCAAATTCCATCCCTTGTTCAAGAAAGGGAAAAGAGATTATTCTTAGAATGACAGACCCTTATGTATGTGGTGGGCAAATAAATAGTGAGGATTTTGAGAGAGAGAATTTCTGATGATTTAGAAAGCCATAACTTGATTAGATATAATCACCAAACCCGTCTGTGAGGCAGGTCATGCCTCACAAAAATTATTGAATTGTTTGAGGATATGACAAAACACATTGACGAAGGTAGGGCAGTGGATATGGGGTCCACTGATTTTAAGATGGCGTGTGAAAATATTCCCCATCGTAGACTCATTCTGAAAGTAAGGAGGCATGGGATGTAGGAAAATCAGCATTTGCTGGTTCATTGCAGACAGAGGGTGGTAATATATTGAAAGTCTTCAGCCTTGGAATTGGTAAGCAGTGGTGTTCTTCAGGAGTCGTTTCTCGGATCTCTGCTGATTGTGATTTTTATAAATGACTTGGATAAGTAATTGGAAGGTTGCGTTGGCCAGGATGCCGAAGAAACGATAGTTGTTCGAATTGTAGAGAGTCTGAAAACTGTCGAGACATTGGCAGGATGCAGAACTGATTTGATAAGTGGCATTTGGAGTTCAACCTGGATAAGTGTGAAATGATTAATTTTGGACGGACGATTTTGAATGTGGAATTTATGGTTAAGGGCGGGATGCTCGACAGTGTGGAGGACCAGTGAGACCTTGGTATCAATGTCAATAGAGTCATAGAGATGTACAGCATGGAAATGGAGCCTTCGGTCCAACCCGTCCATTCCGACCAGTTCTCCCAACCCAACCTATTCCCACCTGCCAGCACCGTGCCCATATCCGTCCAAACCCTTCCTATTCATATACCCATCCAAATGCCACTTAAATGTTTCAATTGTACCAGCCTCCACCACTTCCTCTGGCAGTTCATTCCATACACGTACCGTCCTCTGCGTGAAAACGTTGCCCCTTTGGTCACTTTTATATCTTTCCCCTCTCACACAAAACCCATGCCCTCGAGTTCTGGACTCCCCGAAACCAGGAAAAAAGACTTTGTATATTTATCCTATCCATGCCCCTCATAATGTTGTAAACCTCTATAACGTCACCCCTCAGCCTCCGACGCTCCAGGGAAAACAGCCTCCTCAAAGTTGCCAGCTAAGTTGATAGAGTTGTAAATAAGGTGTATGGTGTGTTGGCTTTCATTAGCGAGTTCAAGTGATATTAAGGTTGTTCCCCAGCTCTGTAAAGCCCTGGCTAGACTACACTAACAATATTGCGTTCAGTTCTGGTCGCTGCATTATAGTAAAAAGTTGGAAACTTTAAAGATGGTGCAGAGGACTTTTGCTGGGAAGCTGTCCGGACTACAGTGCATGTCTTATGAAGAAACGTTCAGTGAGCTGGGTCTTTTTTCAGTAGAATGAAGGGTGATGAGGGTTGGCCTGACGGAAGTGTGTAAGATGATGAGAATCATAGATAAATCTGAGAGTCAGAGATTTTTTTTTTTCTCCAGGCAGAAATGTCTATCACTGGGGGACATAAATTAAGGCGATTGCAGGGACGTTTACGGGAGATATCAGAGGTAGGTTCTTTACACAGGGAGTGGTGGGTGCATTAAATCCACTGCTAGTTGTATTGTTAGAGTCAGATACATTAGGGGCATTTATCGACTCTTGGATTGGCACATGGAATAAAGTACAACGAAGCGTATGTAAGTTAGTTTGATCTGCTCATCGGAGAAAAGGTAGTCATAACATCGATGACTGAAAGCCCTGTATTGTGCTGTACTGTTCTATGTTCTGTGTTCTATACTTCTAATTAAATTGGGCACTGAGTAAGATGTCAAAAATTAGGATAAAATATTGAATTACTTTCCTGAGACAAATCGACCTGCCCTGGAAGAGTATATAGTGTCGCATCGGGAGATATCTTGAAATAAGCTGGGATGTACTAACCTGATTATGCATGGTGTGGATGTAGGAGATACTGTTCCGATTCAGTGTAACCCACTAAATATGGTACAGTTTCAAAAGGAGATCGAACTCGTCCTGCAAGACGGAATAATCCAATTGAGTTGAAGTGATTTGAACACATCCATACTAATAGTGCCGAAATCAGATGGTATCTGACTGTAATGAGTGAATGATCGCAACGTCAATGCAGTTACGAAGACTGTTGGATGTCCGTCTCTGTGTTTGGAAGACGGGGTTGAAAAGATTGGACAAACATATTTCTCAATTGGACTTGCTCAAAGGACATTGACAACTACTTTTGTCCAAACGACTGAATAGATTTTCAGCTTTTGTACTGTTGAATAGACTGGATCAATTCAAAGTCATGCTATTTGGTACCAAATAATGTGCCAGACGCATTTCAGCTACAAATCAATAAGATCGTTTCTGGATGATCAAATTGTGCTGGACATATAGATGATGTGGTAACTTTTCGTCAGACATGGAACAATCATTTGTCACATTTATCAAAATTGTTCGATCGACTTCGGGAGGTAGGCTTGGTTTTCACCTTGGTAAAAATGAATTTTCCAAAGCCCAAAGCATCTTCTCAGCCATGTTGTTGTTCATGGACAAATGGACCCACTGGATGAAATGCAAAGGTAAGTAGGGAGTTTTCCATCCATTCGACAAAACAGAGCAGTGCAACAGATTGGATTTCATTGAAAATTTATACCAAATTTTAGCAGTGAGGCTGCTGCACTCACTGAATTGCTAAAGAAAGGTAATGGGTTTCAGCGAAAAGCGGACTGTCAGAAGACATTTGACAGCCTAAAAGGTGTGTGAACGTCTGCCCCAGTATGAGCCAGACAAATTAATGCAAAGCTGTTCAAAGTAGCTATTGATGCGAGTGTTGTGGGTTTCAGTGCTATGTCCACGCCAGAAGACAACGTGAAGAAAGAAAAGGCCTATCAAGTATCTCTCAAAGAAGTTGAACATTCATCAGCAGAAATATTCGACAGTTGAGAAGGAGACTTTGAGCTTGTTGGTGGCATTATAACTTTCTAAGTGTTTGTGCCACCAGTAATATATCTGAGACAATCATATACACGAATCATAACTCATTGAATTTTATGGAGAAATGCAAGGACAAAAATTCCATACTGGTTATTTGGAGCTTGTCGTTACAGTCATTCAATTTGAAAATCATGCATGTGGAGGACTAGAAAACGTGAGTGACGACGTGATTCCGAGACTTGAATGAGAAACTGAAGCAATCGATGACAGGAGTAAAGCAGATTGTAATCGAATTTAGTGTGCATGTTAACATGTTTAATGCCAATGTCATCTGTATGAGTGTTGCAGTGCAATGAGAATTTAACATTAAAGTGTTTGAAAATGAACTCATCTTTAGATATTGTTGTTTCGTTTTATCAGGGAGGAGCTGTGATAATGCTACTCTTTTAACAAGGTTCTGTTGTCCTTGAGTTTTATTTCAGAGAGGTCGTATTGGCAGAGGTCCGGGATGTCAAGTCTGGATAGGTTTTAGGGTCAGTTTGATTATAGCTAATAGATGCTGCCTCAGAAAGAAAAGGCTTTCCAGTGTAAATAAGTTCACTTGAGCGCAGAAAGGGGTGCAGCCAGTCCTCTCAGCTCAACTTTTCCTCGATCTGGTTTGCTTTTCGCAAGCAGGCAGTTTTGTGTGGCTGCTGGTTAAAGGAACAGTTACATGATATATGGTGTTCCATGCTGAACCTCTCTGCTATCTCTCACCTGCAATACTCTATGTTTGATTCTAGCTTCTTCTTTTTTAAGTGAAGGGCTGTTTATGCGGAATACTGCAGCGATCTGAGAAAAAAAAATCCTTGTTAAGTTGAGGTAGTCAGTTGGGTTTTCGGATAGGTTAAGACATTTTACATTGCGTTCTCGTTTGTTTGTGTTTCAATTAGTACTCTGTAAAGAATTTAGTTTTGTACAAAACCGAGGGATTTTACCAGATGCACCACATCTGAAACATTCACTATATATATATCGTGAAAATAACTCGAAAAACAATGGTGTGGGTTAACTTCGTGAAATACGTGATGTTTCCTGACATGCTCCATAACAGGTTCAAATTCAACAACAGTCTTGAAACTCAACACCATCCAGGAATAAGTAACCGGATCGACTGGTATTACATCCACATGTATGCACCCCCTCAACATCCAACATTTATTAACAACAGTGTCTAACATCTTCAATATTCATTGCAGAAATACACCAAAAGTCCTCATACATCACCTTCGAAAGCGACGACTACAATATTTCATTTCTCCACGACAACTCATCATCCTGACTCTGAAATATATCAGCATTCTTTCACCATTGCTGGAATTCACTCAATAGGGGTAATAATGGGCAAAGTACTGGGGAAGTGATTGCTGGGACTCTTGCTGAGATATTTATATCATTTATAGTATCTTGTGAGGTGCCAGAAAATTGGAGTTGGCTAGCGTGATAAAGGTATTTAAGAAAGGTGGTAAGGACAAGCCAGGGAACGATAGATCTGACGTCCCTGGTGGGTAAGTTGTTGCAGGGAATACTGAGGGACAAGATTTACAAGTATTTGGAATGGAAAAGACGTATAAAGAATGGTCCATATGGCTTTGTGCGTGGGAAATCATGTCTCAGGAACTTGATTTTTTAAATAAGGAACAAAGAGGATTGATGAGTGCAGAGTGGCGGACATGATCGTTTTGGACTTCAGTAAATCGTTCGACAGGGTTAGCAATGGGGCACTGGCTATCAAAGTTAGATCTAAAGAAATACAAGGAAAACTAGCCATTTGGATAAAGAACTGCTCGAAGGTAGATGTCAGACGGTGGTGGTGGTGGAGTGTTGCTTTTCAGACTGGAGGCCTGAGACTAGTGGTGTGCCACAAGATTCAGTTATGGATCAAGGATCGTCTCAAGGATCCTCTACTTTTCGTAATTTATATAAATGATTTGGATGATAACATCGGAGTCACAGTTAGTAACTTTGCCGATGACACTAAAATTGGAGGTGTAGCGGTCAGCGAAGAAGGTTACCTCAGATTACAAGGGGATCTGGATCACTTGGGCCAATGGGCTGATGAGTGGCTGATGTAGCTTTAGATTTATATAAATGCCAGTTGCTGCATTTTGGAAAAGTAAATCAAAGCAGGACATATACACTAAATGTTAAATTCTTAGAAAGTGTTGATCAGCAAAGAGACCTTGGAGTGAAGGTTCATTGTTCCTTGAAATTAGAGTCGCTTGTAAATAGGATGGTGAAGTGTTCCTTGAAATTAGAGTCGCTTGTAAATAGGATGGTGAAGAATGCGTTTGGTGTGATTTCTGTATTGGTGAGAGTATTCAGTGTAGGAATTGGGTAGTCAGTTGGTTAGATCAATTTTGGAATGTTGTGTGCCATTCTGGTCCCCTTCCTATGTGAAGAATGTTTTGATATTTAAAGGTTTCAAAAGAGATTCATAAGGATATTGCCAGGGTGGAAGATTTGAGCTATGGGGGAGGTTGAAAAGGCTGGGGTTGCTTTTCCTGAAACATGGAAGGACGGCGGTGACCTTCTGGACGAGAATAAAATCATGAGTGGCATAGATAGAGTAAATAGACAAAGTCTTTTCCCTGGGCTGGGGTAGTGCAGAACTAGAGAGCATACGTTTTGGGTGCGAGAGGAAAGAAATAAAAGGGAGCTAAGGGGCAAAGTTTTCACTCAGAGAATGGTGTGTACATGGAATGATTTGCCACATGAAGTGGCGGATGCTGTTTAAATTCCAAATTTCAAAAGACATCAGGATGGGAATATGAATAGAAAAGGGTTGAAAGGAATATGAACCATGACTGGCAAAAGGGACTTAGTACATTGGTGGGCATGGGCGCGTTGGAGCGAAGGGTCTGTTTGCGTGTACATCTCTGTGACTTTATGATTCTATCACGTCGACTGTGAGGGAATCGAAGAATCCCTTCGGCGTGGAAACTGTGTATTCAAAAGAACGTGTACCCAATGAACATAGTCCGCCACTTTCCCAGCAACACACCCAACTCGGAGAGAAAACACGTCCACAGTCCCTCACCACTCGCCATTGCAGCGAAGACCTCTCGGAAATGACTGCCAAACTACTTAAACCTCTTGGTACCATGGTAACCCACAAACATACCGAAACACGAATACAGTTGCTAATGAACTTGAAAGGCTCTATACAGACAACAAGGACAATTAATGTAATTTACAAAATACTTTCCAAGAACTGTAACAAACACTACCTTGATCAAACAGGCGGAAAACTAACCACCAGGGATAAATCAGCATCAACTAGCCACAAAAAGACATGACCCACTCTCAATGCTATCTTTTCATACAGAAGGGGAAGGAAAGTACTTCGACTGGGACAAGACAGCAATCCTGGGCCAAGGTAAACAGAAATACGCACGAGAATTCTTTGAAACATGACATTCCAAACGGAACTCTATCATGAAGCCCATTGATTTGTATTCCATTTACTACCCCAACAGAGAATTAGCAGGAAATGGCAGCACCCACAAGAAATTCCGTCAAAACAGGAAATGACGTCACGAACTTAAGGAAAAATGACTACATAAATAAAAATCGAGCCATGCAACCAGTGGCTCACCGATGGGTTTTCTTAGTATGGTGACGAAAAGTCTGAAAACTAACCCTCCAGCTCAGCGAGCGAACCAACATTCAGAGTGGAAATAGGTTATTCAACACACCAAGTCCACATCGAACGTTTGGAGAGTATACCAAACTGAGACATCCCCCTACCCTGTTCATATCATCCAGTATTTCCCATGGCTAATACACATAATACATATAGCCCTGAACACTATGGACAATGTTAGCACGACCAATACAGCTAACTGAGTAGTTTTGGCGTGGGATTAAACCAGAGTACCTGGAGCAAACTCACGCAAAAACGGGAAGAAGATTCAACTCCACACAAACGGTTGCCCAAGGATGGAGTTGAATCCGGGTCCTTGGCACTGTAGGGCAGCAGTGCTAATCACTGAAGCAACGTGCAGCCTCTGAAAGTTCAAGAAATTACCCCATCAGCACCTCCTCATGTGCACCTCGGAACAGGCAACAAATGGCCACATCCCGCGGATACAAAAAAGAAACGAAATCCCTCCTGTTTTTCACCCTCTTCCGTATCCATCTGAGATGTCTTAGAGAAGGCCAGAAGGGAGTGGCATTGCCTAAGGTAAGTCACCACACGAACTACTAATCAATAACATGCATAAATGTAGAGCGGTATAGACAAAGAAACACATTAACACGCATGCACAGCAACATGCACTTTGTCTGTTACACACACCCACGCACACACAGAAAAATTCAGGCATCACCAAGGTCACACAGATACAGATACAAAGACATGAACAAAAATGCAGAGACGAGGAGGTTGTCAGTATTTCCCTTTTTCTGTGGAGGGTTCTTCATGATTTCACCTCTTCCAGAAGGTGTGCTTTAGCATTTGTGTTGCTCATTTTGCACGGTGTCATTATTTTAATGGCTCCAATAGCAGTGTGTCAATAGTTCAGCCTCTCTATATGCAGTTGTCCAATCTTTCATTTGCTTATATTAATGACTCTGCCAGGTTTTCACTACTTGTTTGAGGATCTTGACTCTCAGAAAGTGCCAATGCTTACAGGTATCACCAAACCTGGAAGAATTGAAATAATTGAAGAGGACAGTATGGAACACCAACAAGACAGTGACAAGTTGGTGTCATGTTCGGGTATATGGCACGTGAGGAGCCATGCAGAGCAGTGTGACTTGGTATGAAGCACATTGGAAGACAATATAAAATAGTCTATAGAGTTTTAATGGGGGATGAGGGAGCAGAGGATCATGAGTGTATATCAGCACGGATTATTGAAGATATTAGGACAAGTGGAGAGAGCAGTAAATATGACTGGTTAGTTTCATTTTCTGAGTTGTTTGCAGGAGGTGATGTAGGAGGGAGCCTCTGTGCTCCCTTCCTGGGAGATGGTTGTAATGATGTGTTTTCTGCCCACCTGCATTCCCAATGAGAAGGCAGAGATTTCAACTGTATCAGCTCAACACAAAATGAAAACGGCATCAGGGTCACGGCATTGAAGTTGCTCCGGGGGAACGGAACTGACAGGGGGTTTAAAGTGAGAATTGCCATTCCCTGAACATTGCTCCTTACTTGATTGGTGGGATGTGCTCTTGCGGGGTGAGGGTGTGTGAGGGAACGGATTTTGGACAATCAACGATCCAGCTTGTCCTTGTCTCTGTCCTCTTTGAAGCTGTTTTATTTTCCTGGAATACGAGAAAAGGCGGGATGATTGAGGGTTGGTAATATATGACACTGCTCTTTGTGCTGGTATTGGTGGTGGGGTCATGGTGAGTTTAATGAAGGGTGTCAGCCCACAATGTTGTATCCATGCCGTGTTAGTAGTGTGTGTGTGTGTATGTGGGGTGGGTGGATATAAAGTAGAGGGATGGGGGAGGTACTGCATGCACTAGTGAGGGAGGAAATTCCTGAGCCTTGTTTTGGGGTACGTGCTACAACAGATGGGCAGTGAGCGTGAGGGAGCAGAGAATATACTGTAACACTTATCCTGACAGAGCGGTGAAGGTTATTGGTACTTGTCCTGTATTCTTGGAGATATTTTAAGACCACAGACTTTGCAATGAGATGGGTGGTAAGCTCAGACTATGCTCGGTTGCTCTGTACTGTGGCCCCATTTGGGAAAAGAATGGTCTCCTCTGTACTAGCCCATCTATCAGGACCGCCGTGCCCCTGTCGACAAATCGCGATTAATTTCCCCGACCTGCCCTGCTCAGGGTAATTTGTATGGGGCATCTCCACACTGAGAAAGCTCAAAGGTGACCCCACTGGTCTTTTAACGAAGGCACCACTGCCAGGGATCAGGGAATATTCACGGTGTTGGTGAATACCTCCAGATATGATGGGTGGGTGATACAGACTGGCATTGAATTAGAGGATCATCTTGACGATGGGTAGGTAGATAATGAGGTTGGTTCGATAAGATACCACCAGGAAACTAAGCTAGCCTCGTGCAGAAAATCCCTCTGTTACAATGAAAATGCCACTGAGACCAATTATTGTTAGATTCAGGCCAGTGAGACGAAGAATCTGCTGCCCCCACACACAGTTACAAAGCTGTAGAAAAATTCGTCACCAAAAAGTCTCCCTCATCTGGACTCAAAATAATGTCCCATTCATCCATCATTACTGGGAATATTATCTCATGTTGCAGAATGGTACTGAAATGTCTATATTGTAGCATTCAGAAACCTGTGAACACATGCTTCGATGTCTCTGTCTCTTCGTCTCCCCTTCTCTGTCCATTTATCAAACCATTTACGTTTGTTGGTAAGTCAACTGATACCCCCCCACTATTTCTCCGCGTCTGTGAGAATCTCGGGTGGTAATGTGCGGTGAATTGAGAATCTGGCAATAAATATTTTTCTTTGTTCTCTTTCTTGTGATTGGACGCTCCGAGTTCTATTTCCCCCAGCTACACACATTCTCCAATCTACCTCCATAGTTCGGAAATGTTGTCCATGATGTACTTGTCCATGTACAGTAAACCTCGAAACCTCGAAGGATTTATTTGTGGATGTAAATATTCTTGCTGAGCTGGAAGTTTTGCTTTCGTGCGATTCATCAGCATACCGGGTAACATCAGCAGTATGGTGACAAAACGTGTGAGAAAACAAATGATGTTACCTAACATGGTGACGAAAAGTCTGAAACCAAACCTTCCAGCTCAGCGAGCAAACTAACATTCAAAACTTTAACCTGAACGGCATACGTTCTCGAAAATTGGTCGGATTCATATGCATTTGGAAAGGCAAGTACTAAAGAGGCTGGGCTGAGCATCGAAAGATTGAATTTATTTCAGATAAATGTGATGTGTTGCATTTGGTATTCCAAATTTGTTGCATTTGGTATGTTACAGCAAGGCAGGATGGTAAAATATGAAGTTTCTACATTAGCTTTTGTTGGACAGTGCTTTCAGTTTAAGTTTTTGGATGACATGTAGCACCTATACTCGACATTGGTTTGGCTACTTTTGTAATAGTGCCTTTAATCTTGGTCGCTCTGTTTTAGGAAAGATATTGCTCAACTCAAAGGGAACAGAAAAGATTCACAAGTAAGTTGCTGGTGTTTTTTGGGGGGGTGCCTTAGTGGAGTTGAGGTACAGGGAAGGTTGAGAGGGCTGGGGCTATAATTCCTGGAGTGTTGATGCTGACGAGTGACCTGAGCGGTTTTTTAGTGGTGGATCCCGATTCCCTTGGGTGAGAAACACCGAAGGCCACGACATTATACAGGACATCTATTCACATCCCTCAGAATTCCCCTCGAAAAACTGAGTAAACACTAACGTCAAGCTCAGCGGTCTTTTGCTCCTTACTTTCATAAGTAGTGGCATCACATTAGCAAATTTCCAATCATTTGGCACCTGACTTGTGGTAGTAATGACATAAATGAATCAGCAAGGTGCATGGCATTAATTTTCCTAGCTTTCCACAAAATTCTTGGAGACAATCGATCATGTCCCAGAGATTCATTCACTTTTATGCAGTTATGAAGGTTTCGAGGTTTATTGTATTTTTAAGAGTGTTGGAAATCTCGCAAGGACCGGCAAAACACAGAGAGTCTTTAACAAATCAAAAATGCGACTCTTTGACGAAACAATTTGCAGCATCTTCTTTACCATGAAACATGACAAAATACAAATTCCGACTATTAGTTTGAATTGTGTCCCAACACAACAAAATCCAATCAGTTTGAATTTAGTATTTTGATAATATCAAAATCAATGAAATGATCCGATGTTGTGTGTTATAAGTCAGAAAGTTTGAACACTTAGAGGGAGAACTGCCAAAGACCAAGAAATGTAGAGTGCTCGCTGACAAACTCTCTGAAAGCTACCTGTGGATAGGAAGTTTGCAGAGCAGAACGTCGAAACTCACCTGGAGAGAACCTAAAGAGGAAAATCTGCAAAGGAGAATCGGCAAAGCTGACTGGTTTTGAAACGTGACTTGTTTTGTAAGTAGTAATCTGGATGTTTTATGGGACTGTTTTTGGAGAGAGGGAGGTAAAAGGTAGGTTTAAGGAAAAGGGCATGTAAATATTTGTTCGATTTAATATTCTCTCTTGGACTTAAAAAATAAAGTTGAAAATTTGTACATTAAATAGTCATCTCTTGGATTGTTCTTTGCCTCTTGAATCTTGACAAACTATAGCGTGAGTTAAACCATTTCTGTGATCGTGCTTTAAATTGGTAGAGGGGGTAACCGCGTGTCATAACAGTTTGGGAGCTTTCGTCTGCGATTTGAATAGTTTCGGACAAATCCAATCGACAATTTGGACGGATGTGAACAGATTTGGGTTACGAAAAAGCTCAGTAAATTTAAACACTTGCAGGTCAGTATCCTCAACCTTCAAAATACGTAAGTGAGGCAATTTGTTTACTTTCGGTGACTCGTGGTTGGACAAAGTAAAAGTGAAAGAAATGGCTGTTAAAATTGCAAAAGACGTACTGTGGTTTAAGAGTGACTCGTTACTTTGCGAATGAAGTTTAGAAGGAAAGAAAAAATGACGTAATCTTAGAATTAGACAAGAACTTAGATTTGTGACTAACCAAAGGCAAAAGTAAAGCCAATCACAGAGGAGTCTCAGAAAAACAGACAGCAGTACAGTTTGCAAAACTTAAAGTAAAATTGACAAAAATGGTTTTTGCAGCAAAAGAATGGGAGAGAGAATGAGAAAGAGAGAGACAACCATACAGGGAAAAGAGAGAGAGGATTCTTAGCTGTGCAAAGAGAGAGAGCAAGAAGGGAGACAGAAAGATAGAGAGAAGAAAAAATCTGAGAGAGAAAGAGACGAAAAAAGAGAAAGAAGGCACTTAGATGAGAAAAAAAGAGAAATTTGAACTTGATAGTTCCCGACTTAGCAAACCTAAGGTAGCAGGATGGAGTTTAAAAGAGAAGGTCGTGAAATATGCAAGTATGTCAAAACTCTGGAACTCTTTGATTAGAAAAATGTTGAAGCCTTCCTTATTTCATTTGAAAAATTGGCTAAGCAAATGGAGTGGTTGAGAAATCATGGGTAATACCAGTTCAGGCTAAACTTGTTGGCAGAACACGTCAGGTATTTACCATGCTGTTAGATAAGGGGTCAAAAGTTTATGAAGAAGTCAAACAGGTTCTTTTAAGTCCTTATGAATTGGTGCCAGAAGCATAAGGGCAGCGTTCAGAAAGGCAATAATGGAACAAGATTAGATTGATGTTGAGTTTGAACGAATTACACATAGTTGTTTGACGGATTGGTGCGAAATTTGAAGACAGATATGACCTATGAAGTTCTAATTGAGATGATTCTGCTGGAGGAGTTTGAAAACTCACTTCCAGAGATTATAAGCATTCACATCGAGGTACACGAAAAGTGAAGGGCTGCAGAAAAAGCAGATGAATACATGTTCGTGCATATGACAATCTTTCCATCAGAAATCCGTTCTGTGATAGATACACATTGGGAGAAGGGGAAATCCAACTCACCGAAAAGAAAGAGTAGAGAACACCTTTAGGAATTTTCCTAAGCTTAAGAAGGTGGAAAGGAGGTGAGAAGCCTTGCGTTTTTCACTCTAATGGACTGGAACAAAGAACATTACAGTGCCCGTGCTTTGAGAAGGGCATGGTAAAATATGTTTTCATTGCCAGAAAGTGGGGCACGTGATGTCACAGTGCTCGTCGTTAAGATAACGTACTGTGGGGAACGATGAGGTAAAGGGCTGAGACAGTGGCATTAGTGACTGTAGTAAAGAAAACCCCAAGAAGAGCTGAGGAGCTGCAGAATCGTACACAGCCGAGACAGGGACAGGGACTGAGTCTATAATTAAATTGCTCCTGCGGTAAAGTTCAGAGAGCACAGCGTGATGAAGGGAAAGATGTATGATTTTGAGAGAAACATGGTTTAACCTGTCACTGTTAGTAAAGGATGACGAATTTGAACTCTTACGGAACTGTTGCCCGAGAGTCCTAAAATTTGTGGAACAGAAATTTACAGTTCGCCAATGTAATATCAGTTTGGAATGTCACCTCAAGACTGGTGAAACAAAAGTGGGAGTGATGGACAGAGAGCCAGTTCCAGGAATCTAGTTTGTACTTTCGAATGATTTAGCAACGTCCACGGTGGGAGTGACACCCCTTGTTGTGGAGAAGACAAAGGAAGAACAAGAAACTGACCATTTAGAACACAAATATCCTCGTATTTTTCCAGCATATCTCGCAACCAGATTCCACTATCATTAATCACAGCAAGAGGCAGGAACTAAAGGGAAAGATGAAGGAGTTGAGATTCAATTAGTGGACAAACCGTTTGATGTAATAACACAGGAATAACTTAAAGAGGGAGCGGGTCAGACAGAAGCGTTTAGTCCTTAAAGGCTAAGGGGTTGAAACAGAATGGCAAGACGGTTGAAGATGTATATGCGAATGCATACTCTGAAAAGGACTCAGGAGAAGCTCTGAAGTGTTTGTATCTGAAAGATGGAATCCTAAGATAGAAATGAATATTGTGGCATGTTGGTGCAGAGGAGAAATGGGCCGAAATGAACCAGAATGTGTTGCCGACAGCGTACGGACAGGAAGTGTTATGACTAGCACATGAAGTAACTGTAGGAGGACACATAGGGGTATGAAAGAATCAGGCTAAGGTACAAATCATTTTTGTTGGACTCAAATGCACAAGGATGTTGTTAACTTTTACAGTAGTTGTCATACATGCTAAATGCTAGTTAAGCTACAGGCGGAAATAAAACCAGCACCTTTGTTGGAAATTCTCGTATTTGAAGAATCTTTCACGCGGGTTAGAAATGTGTGTGTACGTTCCTTCCTGTGAACTAGAAAAGAGACATACCTGGAGAAATGGGTGTTGGTTGCTGCCCCACGGAGTAAAGAATCAAATCCAGAGATTTGGATTTTGATGTGCCTCAAAGTATGTTAAAAAGTGAAGGAAGCCTTTTGCAGTGGGATAGTTGAGTTATCTATCTGTGTTAAGAGCGTAAAACACAGTTGGAAGGTCTGTTCCTAAAGGAGGAGGACATGTATTAGGGTCAGATAGGAAGGACTACTGCTATTGCACATGAACTAGATTTACGGGATACTGCTGCGATAAAATAATACCTCTATCATCTTAATCTTTTCAAATCCAGACAGGTCCAGAAGAAGGTGGAGGCTCCATGAGGGTATCCTGTAACAGAGACGGAGTGAGTGTCGTTCTCCGATCATCTCAGTTCCTAATCTGGACAGAACTCAAGATTTTGAGTGGCTCATCAGAAGGTTCACGCTATTAAAAAATTGGACTCGAATCCAATACTGAGATTGGAGCGCTGTATCGAGTCAAGCCAGATACATCACCAAGTTGGATTTACTGTGTGATTAGTGCCAGGTATATTGAATAGAGATGGCGAAAGAAATTTCTGCATTATAACCCCAAATGGGCTCCATCAATTCAATGTGATGCTCTTTGGAATGAAGAACACATCAATCAAATTCCGAAGACTGATGAACAGATTTGTGTTTGGGTTAACAAACTGTGCAGTCTATTTCGCTGATGTAGTGATCTTTCGTAAGTCCTGGAAAGATAACATGGTACAGTTGCAGAGCTCTTGGAATGACGACGAGAAGCAAACTGGTAAGGATTTTAAATAAAACTAATTCCTGAACGTAGCGGTGATGTTCTTCGGACATAGCATCGGTTGTGGAAGGTTGACCCCAAGGAACGCAAAGACGAATGCCATCGAGGTATTTCCAGGAACAACCTCGAAGCCAAGGGGCTCCGATTCTTAAGACTAAACGGAATCTATCGGAAGTGCGTTCCAATCTCCAGCCGTGTAGTGGCAACATTAACCAAGTTGCTGAAAAAGAAGACAAAGTTCCGTGGACAGAACAATGTAAGTGGCATTCGACCATTTGTAAGTAATATTAATCACCACACCAGTTTATCTCCACCAATGCTTTCAAAACATGTTATGCTTGCTATTGATGTAAATGAATAGGTGTAAGAACTGCAGGACGATGATGATGGGACTGAACTGCTAGTTGGTTAAATTTCGAAGAAACTCAACATCCACTGGAGGAAATAATCCACGATTGAAAAAGAACGAATGAGTTTGGTACTATCCTCACAACATTTCAATGTGTGTTTCATGAACAATGTGTCGGAAACGGTTGTGGACATGGATCACAATCCTTTAACCTTTTTGGAACTATTTAAAGGCAAGGATATGCCACTATTTCATTGGAAGCGTATGTTACAGATATTTAAATTGCACGTCCACCAGTTACAGGTCAGAAGAATGCGTTATTGTGAGTTTAACAGATAATTTGTAGGTAACAATGGTATCTATTCAAGGTTATACTTATGTGGGAAGAACTTAATATGAACTTAGATTGAAGTCAGATGCATTTCATGATATTGTGGGTAAGTCATTCTTTTCATTATGACTTTTTTTTAACCTAAACGTGGAGGTGTTATGAAAGTGTAGTGGTCTACTCTACCATTGAAAATGTAGCAAAGCGAGACAGGGCGCAGAGAGCTCTGAGCAAGGTAACAACGTAAAACTTGGTAGAAACAAATAGTAACAGCTGGGTTGTCATGAAAAAAAAAATCCAATTCGGCCAATCTGTTTAAATTATGCTCCAAAATGTTAAAATCTAATCAAATTTGAATTTAGCATTTTGACAATATTTAAACCAAAATCAAAGTCTGATATTTTGGGCTATAAAACCGGAAATTTTGAACATATAGTGGGACAATTGCCAAAGAGCAATACACGTAGACTGTTAGCTGAAGGGATCTCTGAAAGTTATCTATGTATAAAGAGTGTACATACCAGAACATCGAAATCCACCTGGAGAGAGTCTACAAAGGAAATCTGCAAACGAGAATTGGAAAAGCTGACTGGCTTTGAAACGGAATTTTGTTTTGAAAGTCTTAATATGGGACTTTTTTTAATCTCTTAAACGTAGTTTGAAGAGAAAGGATTTGTTAACAATTGTTGGTTTTAATATTTGGACGTAAAGAATAACATTGTTCAAATTTACTTCAAATCGTGAACTCTGTGGTCTTTCATTTCCTCGAGAATTTTAACAGATTAATGCACGAGGTGAACCTTTACTGTGGTGCAGGTTTAAATTAACAAAGGGGTGAACACGGTGTCATGACGTTTTGGGGGCTTTCGATAGCGATTTGAAAACGTTTCCACAGATCCAGTCTGAGGTTTGGACAGATTTGAAAAAAAAAACATATCGGAAAAAGCTCAGGTTAGCATCCTCGATCTTTCAATAAAATGTAGGTGAGACGATTTGTTTCACTTTGGTGCATTGTGGTTGGTTAAACGAAAAATGACAGGAATGGGTCTTAAAATTGCTAAAGTGGTTCTGGCCTTTGAAGATGATTCTCAAATTTGCCAAGTCAGTTTAGAAGGAAGGAAAAAGGCATAAAATTAGAATTAACAAAGAAGAAATGTAAAGCTGACATTTTAAGGGAATTACTCAAACGATCAAGTGTGTCAGAGAAGTAGTGCAGTAGAAGTAGAAAACGTAAATAACAATTGAGGAAAATGGAGTTCAAATATTAAAAAAATGATAGGCAAAGTGAAAGAGAGAGAATGAAACAGGAAAGAGAGAGAAAGGTCTTAGCTGAGCAAAGAGAGAGAAAAGAAAAGAAGAACGAAAGAGAGGGAGAAAGGGACAGAGAACGAGAAAGTGAAGAGAGAGGGAAACGAATGAGATAAAAGTTTCTGAGCAGAGCAAAAATAGAGGCATTTCGTAAATGACAACTTGTGAATTAGTCAGCAAAGTGAAGTTAACAGGATGGCGATTAAAGAGAAGGTAGCGATGTAAACAAATTTGACAAAGCTCGACCACATTTTTATGAGAAAGAAGTTGAAGCTTCTTTATTTAATTTGAAAAAAAAATGGCAAAGCAATGGAGTCGTCCGAGTATTTGTGGGTAATAAATGGAGTTAGGTATAGCCAGGTCTGTCAGATGAGAGGTCAAGAGATTATGAAGAGGTCAAACAGGCAATTTCAATTACTTATAACATGGTACCAGAAACATATAGGCAGCGGTTCAGAAACATAAAGGAAAAACCAGATCAGACTTATGTTAAGTTCAAATGAATAAAACATGGTCATTTTGGTACATAGGTGCGAGCCTTAATGGTAGATAGGACCTATGCGGCTCAAAGAGAGATGATTCTGCTGGAGAAGATTGAAAAAACACTTCCAAAGATCACAAGAATTCACGTGAACAAACAGACATTTCTGGAAGTCAGAAGAGTAGCACAACTGGCACATAATACATGTTGATGCATAAGACATGCTTATGGTCAGAATGTCGTCCTGTTAGGGATACACGTCAGGAGAAGGGGAGATCCTACACTACGAAATAAAGAGTAGAGAACTCTGTTAGGAATTTGTCAAAGGTTCAATAACTCCAAGAGGTTGGAAAGCAGGTGAATGGACTCCGGTGTTTTCATTCGAATGGACTGGGACATAAAACGTTACAGTAGCAGCGGTTTCAGCAGGGAACTGGGAAAAAAGGTGTTTTCAAAGCCACAAAGTAGGACTCGTAAAGAAAGGCATTTTGAAAAAAAAACATCAGAAAAGAAGCTAAGTTAATGGCATTAGTAAACATGGCAATGGAATCCCCAAGAAAAGCCGAGGAGCTGCAGGAGTGTGCACAGCCTTGGCAAGAGTTGAGTATAGAGTTAGAACCTGGTGTCGATAAATAATTTGCCACTGTGCGTAAAGCCTGCTTAGAAAGAATAGCGGGAGGAGTGCAGTAAGGAATAATTATGAGAGAAACACCACCTCACCAGTCGCTGATAGTAAGAGATGAGTGAATTTGCACTCTTTCGGATCTGTTACCCAAAAGTGTGGCAATTTGTGTGACTGAAATTTAGCGTTCCCCTGTGTGAGAACAAGTTGGAGTATCAACCCAAGACTGGAGAAGTAACAATGATAGTGATTGACAGAGTGTCAGTTCCAGGAATCCAGTTCGTGTTGGGGAATGATTTTTTCAGGTTCGAAGGACGGAATGGCACCCCTTGTTGTGGAGAAGCCCAAGAGAGAACAAGAAACTAACAAGTTGAAACAAAAACATATTGGTATTTTACCAGACTATGTAGTAACCAGATCCCACTATCATAAGTAACAGGCCGAAGCAGAAATAAAGAGAAAGGTGAATGGGTTAAGGTTCAGATAGGGGACACCCTGATTGACGTCATGCTGTAAGAAAAAAAAACGCTTAACAGGCAGCGGGTCAGACAGCAGTGTTTAACCCTGAAAGGGTAAGGGACATGTAACAAAAAGACAAGTGGATAAAACATATATATCTGGATGTACATTCTGAAAAGGAGGCTGTGGTCTATTCCTGAGTTTTATTATCTGAAAGATAGAATCCTAAGACGGAAATGGAGAATATGGCAGGTTTGTGAAGTGGTGAAATGGTCCAAAGTGCACCAGGTTGTTTTGCTGGTAGCATACAGACACGAAATGTGAAGGGTTGCGCATGAGCTAACTGTGTTGGAGACGGTTGTGTACATGGATCACAATACTCTTGCATTCTTGGAACGCTTTAAGGACAAGTATATACGACGATTGCGTTGTTGTCTTCTATTTCAGACTTATAATTTACATATCATACATGTTGTGAGTCATAAGAATGCAATTGTGGATGTATTATCATGGATTTAACTGTATATAAGAATGTTAACTATTCAATGTTACATTTATGTGGGAAGAAGTTAATTTGAACTTTGATTTAAGTCATATGTTTGTCATGAAATTGTGGTTAAGGAATATAGAAATGAAAACGAATCCATCCTTTGTTTATGATGTTTCATTTTTTCTGAAGAGGGAATGTATCATAAGGGTGTAGCGGTGCGCTGTATCTATAAAAGTGTTCAAAAGCTAGCAATGATTGACAAAGCTCAGAGTTCTGACTAAGGTAACAATGTAACACTTGATCGAAATGAATAGCAATAAATGGGTTGCCATGAAACAAAAACAAATTGAAATTCGACCAATCAGATTACATTCTGGCCAAGATACCAAAATCTAATCGAATTTGGATTTAATATTTGATAATATTCAAACCAGTTAAACTATCTGATGTTTTGGGTTAAAGAACTGGACATTTTAACAGTTTGGGGAAGAACTGCTAAAGACCATCAAACGGAGACTGCCAACTGAAGAGGTCTCTGAAAGATACTTTTCTATATGGAGTTTGCTGAGCAGAGCATCGAAACCCACATGGAGAGAATCGATGGCGAAAGATTTACAAGGGGCAATCGAACAAAGCTAACTGGTCATGAAACGTGATTATATTTTATTTCGTAAATCTTTATAGTGCTTTTTTAAAGTCGGTTTGTAATCTGGGATGAGAGCTAAAAGATAGTTTGAAGAGAAAGGAGTTGTAAATATCTGTTGGATTCAATATTCGCTCTTGGACGTAAACAATCATGTTGTTAATTTTTGGTTTAAACATTAATCTCTGAGATAGTCCTTTGTCTCTGTAATTTGAACAGATGACAGCAAGAGGGGAACCTTTACCATGTTGCTGGTTTACATTTGCAGTGGATTTTACCCCGTGCTGTAACAATGCATTTAAGGTGCCCAGTATTTATCCTTGTAATATTGACACTTTTCCAAACATCACAATATATATTTCCCTAAGTTGTCCCCCTCTTGTAGCCGTCTCCACACTGAATACTGCTTGGAAATACTTGTTTAGTATCTAATCGATCTCTTGAGGTTTCCACACAAAGACAGCCTTGTTCATCTTTATGTGGCCCTATTACCTCTCTCTTAATCTTTTGCTATTAATGTGTTTGTAGAATTTCTTCAATGTCTTGTGAACACTATTTCCAAACTCATCTTATGTGCCCTTTTAAAAGCCTAGATTTCACAATTGAATATACTCCTCCTGCCCTTATAATCCTATTGGGATTCACTCGATCTCACTACTGTTTACCTGATATATGTCTCCTCCTGTTCCTTTACTAGAGTATACATATCCATCGTCATACAGCACTCCCTGAAAACACAAGCGTTGCCAGTCTCACTAATAGGGGAATGTTGTATCTGGACTCTCTTAATCCAGCCTTTGAAGTTTTTGCCTTTCCAAACATCCCTTCACCAGTGAATAGCGTCTCCCAATCAGCCTTTCAAAGTGTCTGCCTAACTTTAATGTTTCCATCAGGTGTATCCATTTCCACAACTACTTTAAAACTGCAAGATAGACTCCAAAGTTTGAATGAGCTCCTTCTGACCCTATGTAGCAGACTCGAGAGGCAGAATGCCCTCCTCCTGGCCCTCTGTAACAGATGTGAGAGGCTGAATAGCTTCCTCCTCTTGCTCTGTAACAGGCCTGAGACATTAAATGACACTACAAGGCGTGGATTATGCGCAGCCAGTAAACTATATCTGATGGAGTTCCCTCCCTTCTCAGCTGTAGAAGCACAATCAGTACAATGTACTGCTGCTACCCTCTCAGTGACACCTCGTACAGCTGCAGTATCACTTATAGAGTCATAGAGTCATTGCCTTCTCTGTGTTTTAAATGATTCCCTTACAAAACGTTCCAAAATTCTGGTTTTCCACCTGTTTAAGTAATAATAGGCTCCTCTAGGATGAATTACCTTTTTCTGTCCCTCTGAAACAGCCACACGGGGCCAGAAATATTTCCTCCTGTTCCTCAGCAGCAGTACTAATGCTCTGTCTGAAAGTTATGAAAGGATTTTATATCAGGGGACTTCAGCCCAGGATTACCCTCACACAAAATCAATGGGCAATAATTATCGTGCTTTGGGTTAAGGTAACTATAAATATCCCCACCAGACGTTTAATGCAGCTGGTCTGTTATTTTTAAATCCCCCCGTTTCCTTTTTAAAACAGCGGGGGATATAGAGAGCACTGCAGTTTTCTAGCAATACTCTCACATACAATTTTAAAAAGTTTTAAAAAGATTGAAAGATTAATGGTCCATTCCATAGTAACGCTCATTCATTCCATCCAACCTGTGTAAATGTCCGCTTTCATTGAGATATGCAGAGTGATGTAAAGAAGCAGTTAATTGAGCCTGTTTGTTCAGTCACTCTGATTAATGTCAAACTCAATGGATTCTAATTACTCCAGTCGCAGGTTTCGAGCTTTTAATAAGAAATGTGGCCTGTTCAATGTGCTAACCCATGGCATGAGTGGGAGCATCTCCGACATCACTGACAAGGATGAGCAGCTCCAGAGAAAGTGGAGGAAAGATCAGAATCTGAGGACATTAGCCTTGAAAGTTCTGACAATGGATCAGCATCTGAGAACATTAGACTGGAATATTATAGCAATGTGTCGGAATCTGAGACAATAAATCGGAATGTTATAACAATAGATTGTCGCTTATCGAATTTTTGTTTGGACTCTTTCTGCATTTTTTAAGGTTACCATTATCTTCGTGGATAAATGTCGCTCGTTGGGACTTTTATTATCCTATCCTCGCCATTGTTGGTGTCCCTGATACGTCTCACTGTCCAGATGTTATTCCCATAAACAATTTATGACATTGCTGTTCTTTCATGTATTCCACACTTTTGCCACCATTGCTGTTCTTGTTGAGTCTCTGAAACCAGATATGCACTCTACATCCGACTACTAACTGGATTAGTGAATTGTTCAACAGCTGTATCCCTTGTAGCTTCTGGCAGTGTTGTGCACGGCTCTCTGAGTTGATCTTCTCAGTTTCAGCTTTGAACCATTGTCTCACTGCATTGTTCTTTAAATATTGCGAACATGGAGACCACTTTCTTCAGTTCTAATTATAGACTCCGTTTTCTTTCTCTGATACCATCCCATCCCTGGTGATTATCTGAGTTTGAAACAGACGAGTAACAACTGTGGTGTTTCCTTTGTCATGATTGATTCCTGACACCATACCATGAGCATCATTAGCTTTAACTGCTTGCCACTCCAAAATATATCTGCAATTTGAACCTTGAGCAATGAAGTACAGACTTAACGAAGGGAATAATCTGCTACTGCCACTCCTGGTTTCAAATCTGCAGAAAAAAATCTGATTCAAATTCACATCAAAATCACAGCCATCATTTGTGTGTACTCTGATCTGTATTGCTATTGGGTTTGACAATCCCATTATTTTAATGTTCTTAAGTACTATATCTCATCTGTCCATGAAACTTCTCTTAGTCTCTCTCCATCAATAACCGAAAAACCTGTTCATATTAAACTGATTTCCTCCGTGTGTATTTTCCATCAAGCAATGATTTTCGCACTCAACCACACTCACACACAAACTCACACTCACTTTGGAAAACCAGACACACGCGGATGCACACACACGCAGACACACACGCAAACATACACAAACACACGCGCACACACACGCATACATGCACATCTTTCTTTATACTCGTCCAATGGAAACATAGTTGCATAAAATTGTTGGAGCAGCATTTACTGTCACATACAGCAAAGACGTCATATCTTCCCGTGCAAGACAGTAATCTAATGCGAGTACATACCCCATAAATGTGCCTATTTGCAAAAGGAATGTGTTTGTGGGATGTTTGCAATACTTCCAATGCTGGTAAGATAATCCAGGTTACTGGGAAACACATGAACATTATCTGCACAGCTATCCATTCTGGGTGGTGATTTTGCCCCAGTTTATGTCGTTTGAGGTGTTCTGTGAAGCAGATTCAGAATGTGATGTAACAAAACATTTTAATTGGTCTGACAACGCCGTTATTCAATGTTGTAATTCTTGTAATTTTACTGTCGAATTTCTCAGAACTCTAGTTCGTCCAAATGCCCTGTCTTTTTCTCTAAATTTTCACAGCATGTTCTCAGTAAATTAATTGTTTGTTTCTATCTTAATATACAGCTCTCTGTCACTTTGTATTTTTCCCAAACCTTGTTTTGTTTTGACTCCTGAGTGTAGAGAGTGTTAGTATTGTGAACCTTGGAAACAATGAAATGGTGTGTGGGGGGCTGCTGTAAACTTTGCGGTGAGTCCCATGTGGTGCTTCATGTTAGAGAGGTTGTTTCAGTAGCTTGACTCATGTCATTGAACCTTGGTCTGTGCCTGTCCACACAATGCCTGCATTTGCACCTACAAGCTGACGATGTGGTCAGTAACACGGAGAAACCCGCTGGGTAGGATTATAAAGGATCAGGGGTCCATTTTGTGAGACAACGCTGTCACTTTGAAAAAGAAAGATTATTTTCTCCTAGGATTTTCTTTTAATGTGCGGTCTAAAAAGCCGAACTCCTGACTGAAAACGGCTCCAATAAATAATTTTGGAAGCATTTCATTTTTGTAATAGTGGAACAAATGGCCAGCTCTCAAGGACAGGGCTTTGTCCAAATTTTAGCCTTAACAGTCACCAAGTGCTTGGGGTCTCAGAACGATTGGAAGCTTCCGCATATCGTCCATATCGATTATTCTCCCTCAAGCTTCTCCTGATTTGATTTCCTTCTGGACTGGAGAACTGCATGCAATAATGTACAGCTGAATGTGCCTCTTTGCAAAAGGGATGTGTTTGTGGGATGTTGGTAAATTTGAACAGTCCATTATCTAGATGTTACGGTGTCGATTATTCGATTATGTTATCAAATAATTGGGTTATTCAAAAGTGCTCTGTTTTTGTTTGCACTTTAATTACAGTGGTTAAATAGATTCTGTTTTGCCTGAAGTTGAGTGGTTTGAACAGCCGCATCACATCTGGAAAACCCATTTCACATTTACCTTTAAAATAAGAAATGGTGGGTGTCCAGGTCACATTATTAAAATATTTTGAGGCATTCTTGTCGGATCCACAGAAGACCTGGGGCTTTTTCCTATCCTAATTCGGTAATTCCAAATTGGCTTTCGGATTACCAGCCCGACAGTGTGAAAGTAAGCCATTTGGCCCCACAAGTCTAAACCGACCCTCTGAAGAGTAACCCACAGAGACTGATTCCACTACCCTATTACTCAAAACCTACCACTGACTAATGCATCTGCCCAACATATCTCTCAATATTGTGTGCATTTTAGTCCAGCCAATTCACCCATCCTGCATATCTTTGGGCTGTTAGTGCAATCCGGAACACCCGGAGGAAACCCATGCAAACACGGGGAGTATGAAGTTGGTAAGACTGTTGTGCTCAAAGGTGGCTGCGGTAGTTGCTATTGCCTTTTGTTCCGGGTGTTATGTTCGGTTGGTTTAAATAGTGTTCAGTGTTGTAATGCCTCTTTCAGTCACGAAACGTTTTCTGAGAATGGAGGAAATGGCATTCCGGGTTTTAGAAAAGGCGAGCAAAGCAGTGCTGCTGCAACTGGCAGACAAGTTGGAGCTGGATATGCGTTTGGCTGTGAGAAAAGGAGAGGTAATTACAGCAATAGACAGGCATTTAAATTCTGTTGGAAATGCCACCGAAATATTTTGAAATTGCTAGCATTCAATTGCACGCGCAGCAGCTTGAACGTGAAAAGGAATTGAAACAGTTTGACTAATAAATAAATGTGGAGTCAAAAGAAAATGAGAGGAGGAAGAAAGACAAAAACGTGGGAAGAAAACCAGAAAGAGAGAAAGTTTCAGCTTCAAAAGTTCGTAATTAGGAAGGTCAGTCGACTTAGAGGGGTGGAGATGAAGGTAGAAGGCCGGCTGAATGAGGAGGGTAGTGGCGATGAGCAACTCTGTGGGGGCCAAAGGCTTGATGGAGATCTGCTCAAATATATACTGCTACAACACAGTGTCAACTCTCCTGCTTAATTTAAAACCATCAACGTGCAGTAATCTGTAATGTAAAAATTAATAAGTGTAGTTGTTAACCTTTAACAGAGAATAGGTAACTGACCACTATTTACCATTTCTTTGTCTAACCTATCATTCTTAAGTTCTCTTCTGCAACACCAGTCCGATAAAACTCCCAATTAAAATTTCGAACACAACACTTCTTATCACGAAACCACGGAGCTGTGGATGATTATTTTCGATTCTTTCTGTGTCTTCTGTTCACCATGTTAGGAACTTGTACGTCACAGGTTACTGACAGAAAAAAAAAAGTGTTTTTAAGAGGGTTTTTTTTCAAGCAGTCTGGAGCATGTTAGGCTTGGCGCTTCTCCTATCAACTGTTCAATGTTCCTCTGGTCTTATAACCAGACCATCGGATTGCGTCAGTGGCTTTTAAGACTGTCAATATACTCCATCCAAACTTGATTGGGCATTGGCATTTTTTCGGGGTACAGTTTAAACTGATTGGCTAAATTCGAATTTGCTTTAATCTCCAGGCAACGAAATATTCACATTGTTTAACCCAGTGCTACATACATTGTTGCCTTATGATAACATTTCGGAATGTGACCGGTAGTTCTGCTGTTTTTACCTCTCGTAAAGGTACACCACATCTTTATAACCATACAGGCATGGTTTAAATATGACGAGAAGGACGTCGTAATTCTTTTTAATTTCATTCGAGAAATTGGCTAGACAAATGTAGTGGCCAGTGCCTATGCTGATTTTCGTAATCCAACAGAGTTGGTAGGTACAACGGGCGAGGTATTGGCTTCACAATCAGAGGAGGTACCTGGACCATTTGAGGAGGTGAAGACTGCTTATAACATTGTGCCAGAGGTCGACAGACAACATTTCCGGAATCTAAGGAGCGACCCTAGTTAAACGTATATTGAGTTTGAACGGAACAAACAAAGTGAGCTTAATTGGTGGATGAGGGTATTAAAAATAGGGCAAAACTAAGACGCTCTGAATGCGATTATTATTTTGAAGTGAAAATTCACTCCCTGGGGTCATGTGAACTCAGGAGGAAGAGCAGACGGGTAAAATGCAAAGATTAGTTGCTGAAATGGCTAATGATATCGAGTTGATCCATAAATCGAACTTTGCCTTCTGTGGGGAATAGAGAAGAATGTGCAAGATCTTTTTCAGCATGTACCTGCGAGTTTAAGGTTTACTGGCATAGGCAGGGAGTAGCAGGGAAAGAAGTTACAGTATTGAAAGATATGAAGCATATAAATCTTTGATGCTGAGACATGAGGAGATATGTCATTCAGAAGGCCTATTGGGGAGATGACAAGAGCTCCGTAACATAATGTGTGGTCGGTGTGTTCGGGAAAGTCATTAACACAAATATTGCACAATTGAGACGAACGTTTTGACCTTTCCATTGTTGTTGCACAGTTTCAGTTTTAAAATTGCCAATAACTTGTGTGAGACACATTTATACACTGATCATAACCTCTTAACGTTTTTGGAGAAATTTACGGTGACCAATTTCAATATGTTTAGATGTAGCTTATTTTTGCCACCATTCAATTTAAAACTTAAACAGGAAAGCTTAATTGCTGACACATTGTCGAGACGTGGACGTAGAAATACGGAGTTGTTCTATGGCTGGAATAAAGTAATTGGAATAGAATGTAGTTTTGAATATTCGCATGCTGTAATATGTGTATATGCATGGTAGTCTACTAACATAGTTAGAACAAGAGGTTTAAAATGAAGACATATTTTTATATTGATGGTTCATTATATTCAAGGGGGGTTTTGGTCCTGTCACTTTGGAAAGAGTTTTTAAAATCCTGTTTTGTTTTTGAAGAAAGGTCTTGAAGGCAGTGGGGCCGAACTGTCACCGGAAAACGGAATAAGTAAATAACTTCGGAGGCTTATATGTTTTATTAAAACAGTGGTAACAATGGGACAGCAGTGGTCAGCTCTCACAGACCAGATCTTCTACTTTAGATTATAGCTGCAACGTTCAGAAGCTGCTTGCGGTCCCAGAAGGATTGGAAGATTCAACACATGATTGCTATCTCCCATTCTCTCTGAAGTCTCTCTTCCTGTTACTTCCTCTTTGATTGGAGATCTGCCCAAATATTTCTTTATTTGGAAATACGTTTTGCCAAGTGGAGTGTTTATGGGGTGGTACTTTATTGGAGCTGTTAATTAGTAGAAATATTGCATCTATTGTTTGGATAAGTGTTCGAATGCATAAGCTATCTCAAATTATTCATCCCTCTTCACGAGAGTGTCGAAACAGCATATTTTACTTAACGAGTGGTTTAACAGGTCTCAACAAATACTGAAATCCAACCAAAATATGGGAAAGTTAGGGTCTAGCCGATTTCCTTAAAATATTTTGAGGGTGTCTGCTCATATTAATGTCCTTAGGCCCTGTATCTCAGGAGCTTCTGGCTGACTCCTGTTATTGAAAAGTTCGTGGAGGTGCTGGGGATGGGTCGCTTCGGATTGTGCTATGGGCTTCTTCAGATATTCAGGGAGACCTTTTGATTTAACAAGCCAAATCTGGACGGAGCATGTGAACTGGAGTTTCAACATCTGGGTCTGCAACATGAACAACAAGTGGAGCAGAGGCTGCGGAGAGAGCAATCTCTGAAACCATGGAATGAGTGTGGATGACGAAAAGGATCTGCGTATCCTACATAGTATTCCAAGAACAGCTTCACAAGTGACACTTCATCCAGGGGCAGTGAGTGAGGGGACCGCGAAAGAACTAGGCGCTGGTCACAGAGCGGTTTCACCTCCTTCAACACGACCTGCATCTTCACACCAAGCTGCGACTGTGCTGCCAGTGGCTTTTACGGTCACTGTTTCATTCAGTTACTATGGTCCGGATATTTCCAGGCAGGAGTGGTTGACATAGCCATCATCTCCCAGTATGTTGACATCAGTGTCACCATTCTGTGACGGAGGATGTTCATAGAGAATGAGGTACATATAATGTCCTTTGTCTCAGCAGGGAGCTGCCGGATATATCATTGATTTCCCAGTATAGCGGGGTTCCCGATAGTATACATGGTTCTGCGGGGTCCTCATGTCAATAGACAGAAGTAGAGGGACGGAAGGAACTCGCTTCGATTAGTTTTGCAGTATGACCGTGCAGAGGACATCATGTTTGTAAATACCCACTGTCCTGGCAGAAGCCACAGTTTCTTCATTCAGAAACAGTTAACCATTTTCCACCGTCTTCAGGTGTCAACGTAAACGAAACGATGGCCTCTCGGGTAAAGGCCATCCCCTTATTACAGGATTCAAGTCACCCTCCCCCTCATCACTCTCCATTGCCAACCAACCACGTCAAAATATGCTGTGCGTACTGAGAGCAATATGACCCTTGGGAATATCAGGGAGCAGATCAGCAGGGAGATGGAGCAACTCTTCCCTTCTGAATAGGTCAGAGTGAACTCTCCAATACACACTGTCTCAGGAAGTCCAGTTACCGATCTCCATTTCAATGCAATTGTGCCTTCCAGTCTTCCTGAAAAAGCGGACAGAGTGAACATCACGTTATGTTCAATCTGCTGAACTATTATCCATTGACTTTATTTGTTTATGACTATTTCCAAATTCTCCAACTCTTGACAATTTAATTTCCTGCTCAGCTTAATGTCATCGCCTTAAATGTCTCCAGTACGTTTTGTTTCCACTCCACCGTTTCGTTCAGTTTGTAAATAGCTGAGGACCCAAAACTAGTAACTGTTTGGCTCCACCTGTTACATTCTGTCAAACTGCTTAAGACTGATTTATCCCGGGTGCTTGTTTCCTATTAAATAAACAGTCCTCCCCCATTCCTGTGTAACACATTCGTAGGGCTGAATAAGAACGAGGAGCATCAGTCGGCAATTCAGCCCCTCGAGCCTAAGCCGCCATGTCATACAATCATGGCTGTTGTCATCTCAACCTGGCTTCCACTTTCCTGCTCGGTCTCCATCACCCGTCATTTACGCAATTCCTCAGCATTCCCCACTCTGTGACCGTCCGTTACACAGCTTCACAATCCTTTGAGAGAAGTGTGTTATCCTCACCCCTGTTTTAAGTCTTTTCTGCCTTATTCGAAAACACCACATGAGGAAATATATTCTCCACATCTTCATTGACAGTCACTTTTAGCATGTTATATATATCAATGAGATCTCTCATTCTTCGAGGCTCTAGAGAATATTGGCCTTAACTGCTCAATCAGTCTTCATAAGATAAGCTTCTCATCGCTGGAATTTGTCTCGTGAACTTTTTTCGGAACAGTCTCAAATGAACTACATTCCTCCGGCAGTCAGGGCTACAAGAATCTACATAGTACTCTAGTCACAGTCTCACTGCTGCCTTGCAGAGTTGCAACAAATCTTCCCTGGTTTGATTCTCGCTCCTTTTTACCAATCAATGTTGATGTGCCACGTGACTTTCTCATTACCTGCTGCGCCTTCATGCCAGTTTTCTGTGTTATGCACGAGGATACCAGATCCATCTGCACGTAAACACCAATACGTTTCTCTCCATTTACTTGACAAGTTGCCTTTCTATTCTTCTGATCCAAATTATTGGCCCCACATTTATTCACGCTGAATTTTATCTGCCAAATGTTGGCCCATCCCATTACTTTAAACTATTCACGTCCATTTGTGAGTTTTTGACAACTCCATTGCATCTGGCTACTTTTCCACCTGTTTCAGTTCCATATAAAAAGTGGATTAATGTTTTCTATCCTGTCATTGAATTAATATAATAGATGGCAAGTAGTCAGGGCATTTGGTCTCGAATTTCGCACTCCAAAAGTTGCCAGGCATAGCGCAACCCATTTGTTCTGTCTGCCTGCATTTTGCTGCTTCGTCAATCCTCTATCTAAGCTCATGAATTCCTCCGAAATCCATATGCTCTTATTTTACAACTTAATATTTTGTGCACCACTGTATGCAATGCTTTCAAGAGGTGTGGGTACTTTATATCATCAGGATCCCCCTTTATCTAATTTGCTTGCCACATCTTTAAATAATTCAAATTAATAGAATCTTCGTAATCTATACTAACTGTGATGGATTGTAAGTTTCAGTTTGCAAATTAATGAAATAATAACGGATTCTAACAACTTGCCTTTAAAGCCAAAATGTTTTTCACTTCTTTTTATTCACTAAGATCCTTGCCTGTCTATAAACTCCATGTTCCCTTTTCTGTATTCCTGTGTAACAGAAAGGCTTTAAATGATCTGCTCCGATTGCTGTGTCAGAGGCATGAGTGTCTGAATGGACTCATTTTGTTCCTGATTTACACAGGAAATGTGCTGAACATTCACTGTGTTACTATATTACAGCCTCGGTGACCAGCATGTCCTGAGTACGAGACACAAGTTCTGCTTTTCCTCCTCCTGATGATGTGTCAGAGATTTGAGGGCTTGTGGAATCTTCCTGTTGCTATATAACAGTTTGAGGGGATGAAGCGTCTCCTCATATTTCTCCATACCTGGCTGGGGACACTGAACAGTCATCTCCTGCATCCCTGAAATGGGATCTAGGGAGTGATTGATATTCCACTGTTGCCATATAACAGATACATGGCTAAATTACCTCCTACCTTTCCATAAGAATGCCTAAAATATTTTTGTCTACTTCTCCAATTCCTCTACAACAGGCACAATGGGCTTCATGAACTTCTCTTCTTCGAATATACAATTCTCTTCCAGTTCCTGTGTGCACAATTGAGTAGGCTGAATGGATTTATCCTCGTCCTGTTGTGGTGTAACAGTATCCTTCGGCTGTTCCTGCTTAACAGGCTGGAGAAGTGGAATGGATTCCTCCGTTTGCTATGAAATTTGATTCTGTTGTTGAATCCTTCCGGTGTTCAATGTAAAAAGAAGATCAGTTTTAATTCGTGTAAACTCCAATGGGTATTGGATCGAACTGATCATCCTTTCTTGATAAGTTAGCGTGTTCATTGAAGGGATCTGTTGAGGGTACCATCTCAGATTTGCTTCCATTTTAACAATATACTTTCTTCAGTCAGGAGTCTAAACGTGTATGCACTACTCCAAAAGTGAGCTCACGAAGATCCTGCAGAGCTCTAAGCAAGACCTAACTGAAAACCTGGCTGTAAAGGACGTTTGGGGAATACTGATCTTAATATATTGACTTTTCTATGACATCCGAACACAAAGCATACTTTATTTGCAATTACAGCATGGCCCTGAGTTACGCAAGTCATTAAGGTGTAAGGGGCAATTTGGCTTCAGTGAATTGAAACAAAAACATGAAAACCATTTATAAAAGACAGGTAATGGCTGTTATTTAACATGGTTAATGTACATACACACACACACACACACACACACATATATATATATATATATATATATATATATATACATTTGGTATATATATATATACCAAATCTGAGATGGTATATATATAAATATATACACACACATAGAGAGAGAGATATATTTATACATATGTAGTGCAAAGAGCAAAAGAAGAAGGGACCGATGGTAAATGATGAAGTCAAACATTGCAATAGATCAAAGGAAGCGGCTCAGAAAAATGCTAGATATTATGACAAGTCACGGATTCAGAGAAAGTTAAGACCCAGTAAAGTAGGACCAATAAACTGATAAGGAAATCCAAAAGAACAAGAATGCAAACTAACAGGAAACATAACGATTACAAAACGCTTCTATCCATACTTGAAACGAAAATGATTTCAAGGTCACGTGTGGAATGGTGCATCTCACTTCAGGATAATTTCTTGCAGAGAACCGGGAAATTATGGAGAAACATAAGAGTTAATTGTATGTCTGTCTTCATAGAGACTAGATTATTTGATGCGGAAATTCAGTCAGTGTTCTCCAGTGATTCAAAGCAGGAGATTTGCTTGCAGTGACACTTACTAAATTCACACAGAAGGCATGGAGAAGTGCTCGCATGCAAGATTAGGGAGAATCCCAAGATATTCTGCACATACATCAAGCGAAACAGAATAGCCAGCGAATAATGAGTGTCCTTTCGAAACCCAAAGGGGCCATTCTGCGTATGAAGCTGGTGAACATTGATCGATTGTTACATGAGAGCTTCAAACTTTGGAAAAGGAGGATTCAGGTGCAGAATTGGAGAAGATCGACTTGAAGATGATACTCTCTTGAGCAGATTGATGTGAGATGTGAATAGCAATTGGATGCTTTGGCTGGTTAAAAAAATGGACAAATGCCCAGGTCTGGATGAGTTGAATTGCAGAGGGGCTGTTCGAGACAATGGAGGAAAGGCCCTGACCCAAATTGCTAGGTAGAATCTGTCCACAGAGGAGGTGTCAAAGGACTTGAGAACAGCTAATGTGGTCCAAATTTACAGAAAGGGTGTTGGGGATAAGCCAGGGAACTATAGACACGTGAGTATCAGATCAGAGTTCGGGAAACAAATAAGAAGCGAGAACCTTCATCTCCATTAAGAGAGACAAGATTTGATCAGGGATGGTCAGCATGACGTTTTCAGATGGAATTCATGACTAACGAGTTTGTTGTTTTTTCAGGGTGTCTATTATAAGGTTTTCAGCAAGGTTTTTGACAAAGCCCCACATGGGAAATTGATGAAGATAGTAAAATCTCATGGCATCAAGGGTATATTGGCAAGTTACATACAACATTGTCTTCATGGCAGGAGATGGAGCGTAGTGGTAGAATGCAGTTTGTGTGACTGGAGGCTAGTGTCACCTGGTGTGCCACAAGGATCCTGCCATGCCCCTTATTATTTGTAGTATTCATGCATGATGTTGATATGAATGCGGAGGGGGCTAGAGTGTGAGGGCATACGTAAGCTTGTGTTTGACAAAAACGATTGGCCAGGTGGTTGGCAGTAAGGAGGAAGCTGTTGAATTAGAGAAAGATACATATGTCACGGTCTGATGGACAGATTAATGGCAGATGCAATGTAACCCTGATAAATATGAGGTGATGGAAAAAAAAACAGACAGTGGATTATTTAATGAATGGCAGCACACTACGAAGGTCAGAGGGTGCTTTTACCCGGATATCTGAATGCGACGTCACTGAGTTAAGAGTTCAAAGGGGACCGTAGACATAGCCTTTATTCGTCGAGACAGAGATTACAAGAGTTATGCAGGAGTTTAATTGGCCAAGATGAAATATTCTTAGCATTTCTGGGCGCCATATTAAATGAAGAATGTCATTGCAATGGAGGGGACGCAGCGGAGATTTACTAGGTTGGTCTCTGGAATGGAGCATATCAACGATGAAGAGAGGCTGGATAAAGTCGGGTTCTTTAATTTGGAACAGAGAAGGCTGAAGGTGGTTTAATTTAGAAGGATACGATTACGAGGGACGTGGACAGGGTGGTTAGACAGCGGATGTTTATTTTAGTCAAAGGGCCAAGAACAAAGTATCACCTATTTTAGGCTAGGGGGTTTGAGGTTTGGGGAATATTCGAGGATTGCTTTTCAGCCAGAGTGTGTTGCGGTCTGGAATGTTCTTCCTGAAAGGTTAGTTGTCAAACAAACCTCATAACTGTTAAAAGGTACTTGGACAAGAATTTGAGGTATCATAACACTCACGGCTATGGTCCTGATGCAGGAATGTGCGACTCATGTAGAACGTGCTGTATTTCTGAAAATGCAGAATTTTTGCTTCTGTGATATTATGTCTGTAGGAGGTCAATCATTGAGCAGATTAAGTCAGGACTTGTTGGATTTCTGAAAAAAAAAACATGTTAATAATGTTTCTGAGTGAACTGTCATAACTTCTAACATATGTCAAAGAGAAAGATAAGAGGAAATAACTGCAGCTTTCTTACAGTCTGAAAAGAGACAATGGAGAATTTTAAGCAGGGACATGGCAGAACTATGGACCAAGCACTTCAGTTCTGTCTTCACAGAAAATAAAACATAAAACAAAAGATCTTCCCAGCAAGACTAGGAAACCCACGCCTGGTTAGAAAAATGGAAGAGAATAAAACTAGTAAAGGTGGAATCCCGATTATTGCAGCTGAAAGCAAAGGCAGAGGCAAGGTCAACATAATTTTATGAATTAGTTATTATGGTTGAGCAACTGTCTGGTAGATGCATTATGGAGAAGCAATGTATCCAATTTATTTGTTTTTTCGCCAAGATTTTTGATAAAGTCCAAACCCTAGTGTGCAAAATCAGATCTTATGGAATTGTGGCTGAGAAAGGGACAAGGTTGTCGAATGGGAAAGTTGGCAGAAGAGGTGAGTGGAAGTCTTTGATGTTTACTTTATTTTGAGACGTATTTTACAGGATACATATGACACAATACACTAAAGATTAGTCGCTTGTCGCCACAAAATGGCACCATTTAAAAAAAATTGATGAAAATGCAACAAACAGAAGAAACAGCTTGAAGAGAGCCCGTGAGTCCTGAGCCAGCACCTTACTATGCAAGACGCCTGCGCTTCATAATGCCCCAACAGCTTCATTGTCGTCTGAAGCAGACCCGATCAACATCAAGGGCCATGCCCTGAGACCATTCGAAGTCCACACGTTGGTCTCTCGCCACTGCCTATGCTGTCCAAGCTACCAGTTCTGTTTGTAAAAAAAAAAACAGAAGAGTGGTGACAGGAGAATCAGAAGAAGCAAAGTGTTCAGAGCGGACAAGCTCCAGCACAGGAGCCTTTGAACTGAAGGCATTGGAATAAAAGAATCAGTTTTTGGTGATAAATGTTCGTGGGGTATCAGAGGAATTGGGGCTCGGGCTCCACCTATTCCAAATGCAAGGCAAATGTTGGTTGAGTGAATAAAACGCAGCTTTTCCAAGTCTGCTGAAGAGTTAGATGATGTTGGGTTTTGAGTGGTTGAGGAGGATGTAAAGGAGCTACAAGTGATTGAGACAAGTGGAGTAAATGGGCATGTACGTGGCAGATAAAGCGCAATGTGGATAGATGTGGCGATATGAACCTCGGTGCCTATCATTTGAACACGGATGGTTTGCAAAATGCTGATCTTTGAAGGAATTTACGTTTCTTTATTTCTTTGCTTAGGCACAGACCACCTAGATCCATGCAGGGAAGTGAGTTCTGAAGCCAGAAGTCAATATTGCGAATGGCATTGTCACCCTGACCAGTGTACGTAGATCCAAGAAATGTCGAGCTGGAACATGGAAAAGGGTCTGGATCTGCTTGTACCCCTGTTACTGAAAGCAATATTGCAGAAACAGAAATCAGTTAGGAAGCTAAATGATGTGTTGACCTTCATATCAGGGGGACATGAGTGCAGGCCTAAGTGTGTGTTACTGCACCTCATCTCGAACAGAGTGCAGCATTGTGTGTCCTTACCTAACAAAGGGGAAAAATGACATTGAGGGAGTGCAGCAAAGGATGACCAGATTGATCATTGAGATCACAGGCTTGCTTTGTGAGCAGAGTGTGGGTCGACTGTGCCAGGATAATGAGTGGGGTTCTCAGTGAAATATATAAAACTCTGACAGGGCGACACAGATTGGACGCAGGTATGATAAATCCTCTAGCTGGGACGTCGAAAACAGGGTACCACAGTATTAGATACAGGCAGGCTGTTCTGCATTGAGATGAGAATAAATGTCTGCACTCAGAGACAGGTGAACCTGGGGAAATCTCTGAAATGTAAACTGTGGAAGTGAATAAATTTAAGGATTTATCGATACGAAAGGTACAGGAAGACAGCAAGAGAATTCTGTGAGGATAGAGGATCAACCAAATTGCAAATGGTTCTCCGATAATGCGTTAGCTGCGTTTCTGTGAACACTGTGTAGATAACTGTGCACAGAAGTACTGGGGTCGATGGAAAAAAAAAACAGTCGACATGGTAAACAGTCAAAAATATGAGTAAAATCCAAAAATTAAAGTAAGTCGAACACACAATAGCACATTCTAAGGAAATCTTTAAACATTATATTGTAATGTAACGCTACAGTAAATATAACCATTTAACAGTACAATCACTGCCTCCAGCACTGTAGCTTTCACGAAACTCTGCACTAGAAAGTGTGTGGGACGATTGCCCACGTGAAGTCAAAGCAGAATTCCAGTTATTCCAAAGGTTCTCCACCTGGTTAGAAATAATGTACCTTCTAAATGTAGACTACATTTTGCAGTTTCAGACTCAGTCTCAAGGCTGGCAGAGCTGATGGCATTCCTGTTTTATCTGAATACACTGTGTGTACATCTTGCAGACGGATGATCCTGAGCTTGGGTTTTGCGGTGGAGCTGGTGCCTGGCATGGATTTGTGTAACATTGAATGGGAGCTCGCTTTTTCAAAGAAACGTTCGCAATTCACTCATTGCGTTACAAAAAAAATGTATTTCGTAAACGACCTTTTTATGAGTACAGCCTGCATATTGAATGGGGTAGCAAAATCGATGGATCGAACGGAGCATTGCAATTCCTATTTTCTATTTCCCGACGATTAATCAAGTTGTACAAAGTGTACACAATGTGGGAGAGGAGCGTTGAGGAGATGTTCGGTGATGAGCTGGATTAGGGCGGCTCAATGTGTTGAAAGGCCTACTCCTTTCCCGACGTTTGATGCAGTGTGGGAGAGCTCTGTAAATCGTGTCACAAGCTCTCAGATGTTCTGAAGGATGTCTCCGCAGAAGAACGCTGTTTCCAATTTCCTTTTCTGATACCGATGAGGGTACCGATTTATTCTTTTAAACCTTGAGGCAGTTTGATACAAATGAGTCACATGTTTAGACGTTTCAGAGACCATTGAAGGATCTAGTCTCCAGACCACATCAGGCCCAAACTCCAACCGATGTTTGATCCAAACTCCCGACTGTGCTGTGCCCAGTTTCAAGACTGCACTGTGCAAGTCTCCATGCCAAAATTATCCCAGTCACCAGACTGCACCTGCCCTGCTTCAATACCACATGGAGACCAGTCTCCAGACCACACTCGGCCCAGTGTCTGGAATGTGCTGAGCCAAGTCTCCAGACCTCACTGCGGTCAATCTCCCGACCCCACTGCGCCCCAGCTGTAGACAGCACCAGGCCGAGTCTCAACATTTCATCCAGCTGAGGCTCCAATCCGCACCAGGTCCAGTCTCAAGACTGCGCTCGCCCTAGGATTCAGATCATGTCAGGCCCAGTCTCCACACGGCATCAGGCCTCATCTCCAGATCACACTGGGCCCAGTTTCCAGACCATACCGGGCCCAGTCTCCAGCAGCCATTGGCCCAGTCTCCAGAAGGTATCGGCCCCGATCACCAGACGGCGCCGAGCTCAGTCTGCAGACTGTGCTGGGGGCAGTTTCCAGGCAACACCCGGCCCATCCACCAAATCGTGCTGAGCCATCTCTGCAGACGACACGGGTCTTGGCAACAGGCCACACTGCGCCAAGTCTCCTGACTGCACGGGACCCAGTCTCCACACGGCACGGGGACCAATCTAAAGACCACATTGGTCTAAGTTTCCAGACTTAATTGGTCCCAGTTGTCTGACCGCACTGGGTCTGTCTCCAGAAATCACCGGGCCCAGTTTCCAGACTGCACCAGTGCAGTTGCAATTTTCAGACCACACTGTGTCCAGTCTCCAGGCAGAACCAGGCCGAGTCTCTTGACCTCACCGGACCTAGTCTCCAGACTGGACCAAGTCTGCACAACTCCCCGTGATGGACAGCTGTCGAGTCCGGGTTTATAGATCAGGACTCTGCTATATTCTGCATAGCTTTCCATGTTGGGTAGATATCTTGTCCTTGTTAACAGAGCAAGGCACTGGTGTAGTCTGCGTATACCCCCCTTGCTGGACAGACTATTTCCTCCGGACATATAATTCAATGCACTGGTGTGGTTTGTTCTGCTCCCCATGCTGTACAGATATCTACTGGTCTGGTGAGCCCGACAGAATGTTCCATCCTGGACAGAGTGTTGGGTTCTATTGAGCCAAGTCTGCACAATTCTCCGTGCTGAGCATATAAGTGACTTGGCTGGATCTGTGAGTTGAATTGTGTATCCGATGTAACTCCTGATATAACTATCACTCCTCCACCTCGACCCATTCCACTGTCAAACTCTGTATTTCAGCAGCATGTTGTCCATTCAGTAATTATCCAATTAAAAAGTGAATATCTATTCGTTTTGTTATGGACCAGGCTGACTTCCACAAAATACATGTAGAAAGCAACCTCGACCCGAACGTTGTCTTATTTTAAACGTAAATTGTTTCAAGTACAATTCGCTTCGTCAATCTATTTGAAATTAAGCAAAAAGGAGCTATCATTATGGATCAAATAAGGCTAAGGTAAGAAAACCTGGAATAACCTAATTCTATTAGAAACCTTAACAGTATAAAATGCTATTTAACGACTGAACACTTACTGCTCTAATATGGCAACATACCACAAAAACACTTTTGTCACAAATCAAATTCAGAAAATAGATTATCTCACATGCATTTCTCCAATCCAGGAGGAAAGAACATCAAAAGACAATTTTGAGAGAAATCACAGAGAGAGAATAAAGCAGCTGGGAGACATTTACTGGCTTCCAACCCTGCTGATACCGCAGCAATAAGAGGCCAAATGTTATACGATAAATAGTGATTCTGTGAAAGCTTGACAAAAGCTCTGCCGAAAAAGACCACCACTCCACATTACCCGGACGGGGCCACAATGCCCACAATGAATGGACCACGCCCACAACGCCTACGCCACAGTAGCAGGCTCTCAAGAAAGGCCGAAGTCAAAACCAGCCTGTAAATGGTAGCAAGATAAATTTTGAAGGTCCGTATCAATTAAAAAAAAGATGAAGCAGGTTTGGTGAGCTGATGCAGACGGCCTAGCGAGCCCAGCACTTCCTACTTTGCCAAAACACAGTCGAATTATGCGCCTCGTGAAGATGAAGTATTATCTCTCCTCGTCACCTCTAATTTTGCGATTGGAGTTGCGTCATTAGCCCAATACTCAGGTATGTCAACATCCGACCAAGACTAAGTATTATTTTGAGTTATAAAGTTTGTCGTGAAAGGAGTTAATAAGAACTGTTCGTTCAGTTATTGTGATTGATGACAGTCTGCATGAATCCTAACTGTCGCACTTGAGATTTTCCTCTTTTATTAACAAGGAACGTTCTTCAAACTGTTAAACAATCGTATCAGAGGCAGCATCATTCTCAACATGATTGAGGACAGCAGCGACAGAGAGAGGGACTGGAAGATAGTCTGAGAACATGAAACTGGAATGTTCCAAAAATGGATCAGAACCCGAGAACATTAGAATGGAATGAACCAACAATGGATCAGAATCTGAGAACAATAGAACTGACATTTCACAACAATGGACAACGTTTCTCCTTGGGTGTTTATTATCTTTCTGTGGAATGGACATAAATAGCAGTGCGGATAGAAGCTGTACTGATGATTATTCAGACGGTTAGTATCCCATCCTCGTTATTGTTGGTGTTACTGCAAAAAATATCCCTGTCAATTCTATAATCGATGGAAAACGTTATTGTTATTTTGAAAATCTATATTTCGCAAATACATAAACTGTCGTCTTCAGCTTCAGTGACAACCACCATTTCCTTTAAATGTATTTCAAATTCCTTCGTCACAAAACAAGTAAGGAGGAATAAAACTGTTTAGACCCTTGAGTCTCCCTTTTGCCCTGAAATGTTTTGTGTCTCTGAATTCTCTTTATCATCATACGTGCCCACACCCAACTCTATACTATCCCCAGTCTCCTGCTTTGTCTCATTTCGTTGCTGAATTAGTCACCATCTACCGCGTCATTAACTTCAGATTTTATGGCTCCTTTTCTCTTCTGGCCACACTTCCAATGACACTTTTTTTTTAACTGAAGTTTGCTCTAGTTAGTTCACAATCGGGACTCTGTATCAAAGTAATAATGTTACAGGACGTGTAATTCAGAGGCATAAATTATGACTCTAAAGTATTGTTTCAAATTCTATCACAGTCGATAATAGAACATCAGTTCGATTAACAAAGATTGGAATGAAAAGAATTTTTAATAATGACGACAATAAACCAGTAAGATTTCTTTTATCACTCACTGATAGCCTTTGATAAATAACAACGTGATTGCCGAGTTTTGCACTTAGTCTGACTTCAGACCCGCAACAATAGGTTTAGCTCGTCATTGTCTTGACGTATGGTCTCACAGTCAAGTGCAATTAGGGCGGAGAAAAAATGCCCACTGCTTCGCAGAGAATCCGAGAATAAGTACCATCTGGCACATGGGTCTTATACATTTTCAGATTTTCCAAATTTGCTGAAACATCCTCTTTGTCTACCTGAATCCCATCTCGTCTTGTAGTCAGTATCTTCCTATTCTCACTGATATTGCCATTTTCCAATATGAACACTGACAAAAGGTAATCACTGAGCGCTTCCCTGATGTCCTTAGATTCCACATTCAACACTCCAATTCTAAATTGATTTGCCTGAACCTTCATCATTCTTTTCTATCAGATATACCGATAGAAGGCCTTGGGATTTTCCTTTATCCTATCTGCCAAAAACATTTCATGCCCCTCCTGGCTCGTCTTAGCCATGTGTGTAGTTACTTTCTGGCTAACGCATAACTCGCATACCCCTTAACTGAGCCTGCATTCCTCATCCTCACATAAGCCTTATTCTTCATCTTGACAAGAGGTTCAGCATCTTTAGTGAACCATTTCACCCTCCCTCGACAACAACCTCCCTGCCTGATAGGTTAATACTTATCAAGGTTCCGTTGTACTGTTCCTTAAATAATTTATTCATTTCAAATCTGCCCACCCCCTGCATTACCATCACCCTTCCGATGTATACTAAACCTTGCCTTATCACACTATAATTCATTTCCCCCAATTATACCTCGTTCCCTGTGCTTTATATCTATCCCTACCCATTACTGAAATATACATAACCGAATTATGGTCACTATCGCCAAGTCCTTATCTACCGCCAAATCTCACAGCTGGCCTGTATCAAATCCAATATAGCATCTCTCTTTGTTGGCCAGTCTATGTACTATACGCATTGAGCAAAAATTGACCAACGCAAACTACTTGAATAATAGTATTCCCAGTCAATATTAGAGATGTTAAGTCCTGTAACAACTATCCTGTTATTCTCGCTCCTGTTGAGTAATGATCTTTGCTATGCTTTCCACTACATCCCTGGAACAATTCGGAGGTGTGTATAAAAATCGCAACAGGGTGACCTGTCCTTTCCTGTTTCTAACCACAGTTCAAATTGCCTCAAACGTCAGTCCTCAAACGTTTGATCAGTCCTCAAACGTTCTCCAGCTGTTGTAACAATACCCGTGATTATGAATGCCATACATCCTCCTCTTTTACCATCATTTCTGTTCTTGCTGAAACATGTAAATTCCAGAATCTGCAACAACCATTCCTGTCGCTCGTCTAGCCATGTCTCTGAAATTTCCACAACATCGAAATCCCAGGTCGTTACCCATGCTGCAAGTTCACACACATTCTTCCGGATGTTACTAGCTTTGAAGTACACGCATTTCAAATCAAAACCCAGATTGCCGATGCCCTTCCATGATCTTGCAAACCTATCCATGACCTGACTACTCTGTATCTCGGTACACGAGAAATACAATTTAGTTTCTCATTCCCCTGCCGCATTTGTTTAACGCCCCTCCCCCCCCCCCCCCCCCCCCCCACCAAAGAGTATTAGCAAATTTTCCACCTAGGATAGTGGTAACCCTCTGGTTCAGGTGAAGACCTTTCAGTTTGTAGAGGTCCCACCTTCCGTAGAGAAAGCTCCTCTTATCCCAGAACACAAACCTCTCCCTCCTGCATCCTCCCTGTAACCACGTGTTCATCTCCACTCTCCCAGTTCCTCGCTTTGCTAGCTCGTGGCGTGAGCAACAATTCAAAGATAACAACTCTGTTATAACTCTAAGTGGCCACTCAAGCTCTCGGAATTTCTGCTTTCTGTCCCCATCTTTCTTCCTACCTATATCGCCGGTGCCGATGTGGAACACGACTTGGGGCTCCTTCGCCTCCGCTTCAAGGATCACAAAAACACGATGAGCGACCTCATGAACACTGGCACCTGGGAGGCAACACACCAATTATTATTGTCTCTGGGACCCGACATTAGAGGTGAGTTTTTAAATTTTTTCTTCACCTTCCCGATCGCATCCTGCTCGACGCTTCCACACTTTCTGCATATGGAACAACAATGGCAAGCCACGATGGGAGAGGTGAGTTTTTAATTCTTCTGCACACATTCCCGAGAGACTTCGGCTTGATGCTCCCACACGTCCTGCTGTTGGAGCAACAATTTGTTGGTATTTAAACTAATTTCCTTACGTCCCAGTTTAATTGCCGATCTTTGATGTAAATAACTCTCAAGTATGTTTCCCTGGACTTTTGTGTTGCTCACTCAACAGCATCAGTTTCTCCCATTACGAGGCTTAATAGAAAAACATTTTTTAAGGTATAGTTTGGGTCTTTCCACTTTTGGTGTCCTACCCTGTGCTTCATGTGGGAGTGTGGTGTTTCAGCAGCGTTGAGATGCGTCTTTGCAACTTGTTCTGTGCCTATCCATTGAACGTCTGTCATAGTCACTGCCTGCTGAGCATGTGCTCCGTAACATGAGCAATGCCCTCAACTATTATTGAATCATACCTGGGATTCACATGGAGTTGAGTGACGTTTGCCATAATTGTGGTTTTAGAAAGCTCGTAGAAATACTTAGGATGGTTTCCCGGGGGTTGCATGTTAAACTGTTCTGGACGATCAAGAACACCAAACGTTTTGGTGACCCACCCTAGATAAGTCATATTAACTTTAGTTACTGCATCTGGATCTACAACATGATCAACACTTGCAGCATCGGCTGCCGAGAGCAGAATCACTGTAAAATGTAATAAAGGTTCATAATCAGATGAGCAATGGTCGAGATTAGTTTTGCGGCAATGTGAAATGACTGACTCCTGCACCTTATTCATGTATTACTGCTCATTACAAGCTATACCACCTTCTCTCCCACTGTCCCCTACTTTTACGGAGTGAGCCCCTTCTCCTGATCCTGGTTAACAGGATCCTGTAGGCTCACTCACCTGCAGATTTCCCTCTCCCCAGTCTCGAGCAGTTCAATGTTTGCATTGTGTTGCGTTATCCCAGTCTCTAGCAGTTAAATTTTTGCCTTCTCTTCCTGTGTCCCAGTCTCGAGCAGTTCAGCGACTGTGTCCTGTTCCTGTGTCCTTTTTCGAATGACTGACTGATCCCAGATTTTCCTGTGTCCCAGTCTCAAGCAGTTGTATGCCTGCCTCCTGCCCCTGTCCACTCGTCTTGAGCAGTTGAATGACTGCCTCCTGTATCTGTGTACCAGATTTTCCGAAAAAAGCTCTTCCTGCATAATTGCTGTGTGCTCTCCTTCTGCTCCTGTTGAATGGAATTGAGGAACTGAATGCCCTGTTCACATTCCTGACAGCTTCGATTGACTGAAATACATTATCCTGTTTATGTAAAACGTCCTTAAAATCTGAACAATGTATGTGTGTCCTTTCTTACTGGAGGTAAGTGAGCAAACAGTCTGACGCGCTGTAATTTGTGTGGCGGGTTTGGGAAGCCGAAAGTGTAACAGACTTCAGAGTCTTAATGATGTACAGCACGGAAATACACCATCGGTCTAACTGGACAATGCAGACCAGATAACCGAACCTAACCTTTTCCCATTTGCCAGCATTTGGCATGTAGCCCTCCAACCCGTGCTATTCATACACTTATCCAGGTATCTTATCAACACAACAATTTTCACGACTTCTTCTGGCAAATCATTGCATATGTACAAAAAACAGTCCATTTTAAATCTTTGCCCTCTCACCCTTAACCTATGCCCTCTAGCTCTGGGCTACATCACACAAGGGACAAGACCGTTTCTATTTATTCTCTCCATGACACTCAAGATTTTATACCCCTCTATTAGGACAACCCTCAGCCTCCGACGCTCCAGGGAAACAGTCCAGCATATTTAGACTCTCCCTTTCGCTCAAATCCGTCAACCCTGGCAACATACTTGTAAATCGTTTCTGCACCCTTCAGTTATGATATGATGGAGACCAGAACTACACGCAATATTCCAAAAAGTGCCCTAACCAATGTTCTATACTGTCGTGACATGACTGCAAATTCCTTCACTCAAATCTATGATCAATAAGGAAAGCATACCAAGTTGACCACTGTACGAGGACATGCCGCAACCCAAAGGACTAGCCACACTACCATACATCAAGAACATCTCTAAAATGACAGCCAGACTACTGCGACAACTAGGACTTATAACAGCACACAAACCAACAGCCACACTCAGACAACCACTCACCAAAACGAAGAACCCGATACCCAGCATGAGCAAAACTAATGTAGTGTACAGAATCCCATGCAAGGACTGCACAAAACACTATATAGGACAAACAGGAAGACAGCTAACGATCCGCATCCACGAACATCAACTAGCCACGAAACGACACGACCAGCTATCCCTAGTTGCCACACACGCAGACGACAAGCAACATGAATTTGACTGGGACAACATTACCATTATAGGGCAAGCCAAACAAAGAACAGCCAGGGAATTCCTAGAAGCATGGCACTCATCCACAAACTCCATCAACAAACACATCGACCTGGACCCAATATATCAACCACTACAGCGGACAGCTGAAACTGACAACCGGAAGCGGCAGGGACAGACCACTATAAACACCGGAGGAAACATCAAAGAAGCGTCTCGCAGGAGGCTCCCAAGCACTGAGGATGTCACCTAGACAGGGGACGAAACGTTTGCAACAAAAACTTCCAGCTCGGCGAACAGAACCACAGCAACGAGCACCCGAGCTACAAATCTTCTCACAAACTTTGAACATCTTAGCTAATATACGTCATGTATTCACGTTCAAGTTATTTATATAAATGACGAAAGGTACTGGTCACAGCACCGATTCTTGTGACATTCCACTGGTCACAGGTCTCAGTCTGAAAGGCAACCCTCCATCCCCACACTCTGTTTTCTACCATCACGATAGCTGTGAATTCAAATGGCGAGTTCTCCCTGTTTTCCAAGAGGCCTAAACTTGCTAAAGGTATCCCTTGGAAAACCTTGTTGAACGCCTTACTGAATTCCAAAGAGATCATGTCCACAATTCTGCCCGCATCAAGAGAGTGAATGTCTTACCCATAATCCTGTATGATAGGTATTAGAGGCTGAATGACCTCCTCTTGCTTCCATAATAAAACTCTCGGATGAATAAACGATCGCCTCCTGTCTATCTGCAGCAGAGCCGGGAGGCTCATTATTCCCCCCGCTCCCCAGAACTCGGCAGTTACAGCATCTGGGTCTGCAAAATGAACAACAATTGGAACAGAGGCTGCAGAGAGGGAATATCTGAAACCACAGAGGGAGTGTTTGTGTGGGGATAGGGATCTGCTGCATCCACGCCATGTTTTTCAAGAACAACTTCCCAAGCAAGACTTAGCCAAGGGGTAGAGTGTAAGGTGACCCTCTTAGAATGAGGAGCTTTTCACACGATCTGCAGCTTCAACAAGGGGGAGGATGGTGTTGCTAGTTTTTGTTAGGGTTACAGTTTCATTCAGCTCCTATGAACAGGAACTTTCCAGGAATGAGTGGGTGACATATCCATCATCTCCTAGTAAGTTGTCATCAATGTGACCATTCGTTGACGGATGATAAAAGTGTGGGTGAGATGAATACAATGCTTTCTCCCTCAAATTGAATTGCCGGATGTTTTTCGCGGAAAGCGGGATTCCCGATGGTGCACATGGTTCAGCAGAGTCCCCATGTCAAACGGGTGAGTCAGAGGTATTGATACACAACTCACGCCATTAACGCTGCGGTGTGAACGTGCCCAGTGGAATATGTTAATTAAGACACACTGAACTGGCCCACTGCAGCCACAGACAATTCATTCAGAAGCAGGCAGCCACTCTCATTATCTTCAGGTCTCCAAGTAGAACGATAGAATGACATCTCGGATAAAGGTGGTCCCCTTGATAGACTTTTCAATGTACTTTCCCCATCACCAGTTCTCACTGCTAACCAACCATATAAAAATATCCCATGTTTACTGAGAGGAATGTTGTCACTGGGAAAATCAGAGAGCAGACCATTAGGGAGATAGAGAACCACTCCTGTCTGAATACGTGAGAGTGAGCCCTGCAGTACACACTGTATCACTAACTCCTGTAATCGCTTTCTATTCCAGCAACATACTGTCTTCCAATCTTCCAGAAATCAAAAGGCAGGTGAGATATGTTACATTCCAGCTGCCAAACAATAATCAGTTGATTTTACTGGTTGTGTCCATTCGCAGCGCCTCAACTTTATCTTGACAATATAATTTCCTGCCTAACTAAGAGTCATCAGCAAACTCAATATCTGTATTGTTTTCGACTCCTCCTGATCATTGATATAGATTGTAAATAGTGTGGCCGCAGCACTCGTCACTGTGTCACTGCAGTTAATTTGTGTTAAACTGATTAAAACGTTACTTTATCTACAATTTATCCCTGCTCCTGGTTCAGTAACCAGTCCTCATTGTATTCCTGTGTAGCAACTTTGAACGGCTAAATGTTCCCTTTCATTTCCTGTGTAACAGGTTTGAGAGATTAAAAGACCTACTCCAATTATTGAGTAACAACGTCAAATGACTGGAAGACCTCATTCTGCTCCTGTTTAAAACTCTTGACGGATTGAATACCCTGCTTTAGTATAGGTGCAGTTTTGAAAAGTGTGGAACATTTTGGAACAATCAATGAACAACCCACTTTTGACATTATGATGGAGGAAGGCCATTGATGCTACAGCAATTGACAGACCACAGCGCCTCATGGATGCGCAGTTTCCATTTGCTCCGTCGTCTGGAAGTATGTCCTACGTCACAGGGGTCGTGCCACATTACACAGAGGGCGGTATCTTCAAACTGAAGCTGAGACTTTCCTTCCACCAGGACTGTGTGCTGATTGCTTGTACAGATACTTTTCTGGACAGATCCATCTGTGACACGTGGATTAGTGCGCATGTTTCCGTCTTCATGGTTCCCCCTGTCACTGTCTACAGTCTGGCTGCTTATGGACTGAGGTTTCGCCCTGCTCAGTCATTCGTGGTCCTGTGGTGACCCTCTAGGTGATGAACATTGAAGGATCAAACCCTCAGTACTTCCTCCAATTCGTTTTTGCAACATCGAGGGATCTGAGTTATAACCGAGGGGTGGTGTTGAGGGCAGTAGATGCCCACCATCAGGAGATATTCTTGTCCATCTCTGACCTGTTCCCATGAGATTTCCCGGATTCTGGAATTAATGTTGGGGAATTCCAGGGGAACTCATTTCCTGACTGCATCCTACAGTGCCATCACCACTGGTGAGTCCGCCTTGCCTGTGGGATTGGACATAACCAGGGATGGTGTTTGGTCTTCACGAAGTATTAATAATCAAGTTTGATTCTGTGAGAATAAAGATTTCACAGTTTTTCCGAGAAGGGTCATTATGTGGAAGACAGATTACAATGGATCAGGGAATAATGGGTTAAAAAGCTGAATGAAAGGCACGATACCCGAATGTGTTTTATGTTCTCAAAACAGATTGTGGAAATTACTGTATACACTGAGGTAAATGGACATGATTTAATGGCATCCGAAAGACATCGCTACAGGGTCAGCAATATTAGGAACTGAATACCAGGACATTTTTTAGCTGGGAGTGCGAGACAGAACTGGATAAGAGATGGGGGGGAAGTAGCTGAATAAGAGTTGTCATCTGCTTAGACATTAAAGATGATCTTACTTTACGTTTCTGAGCTTTATCTTTGTCTTATTCATTTTGCAAACGAAGTGCCAATTCAATTGATTTGGGTGAAGGATTCCCAGCGTCAGCCTGAGTGCGTCTCACCAACGTTAGTGGCAGAAGGGTCATTGTGATGTGGGTCTTTACGACTCTATCAAATTCTGTACCCGACATTGCCTGGAACATTCCATACTGACCATATATTCCTCACATTTCCTGGAACATTTTGTACCCGACATTTCCTTGAAAATTATTTTCCCAACATTCCCGGGAACTTTTGATACTCGAAATTACCCAGAATATTCTTTCCCTGATGTTATTTGTGAACGGCCTGACGTCAGTGAATTGTGAAAAAGATTAGATCCCGAGGGATGAGATCCCTTTCCCGGGACAGGGAGACACTGTTCTGAAGTCCACTCAAGCAGTTAAAAGGGTGAATACATTTTTTCCTGCGTTGACATGTCTTCACGACCCAGGATCGACCACAATTTACAAGAAAAGACAGAAATTTCCAGACCACGTTTGTTTTCAAGGAACAGGGAGGTAATCGTTCAGGTCAGTAACTTTTTCACCCTCGGTCTTGGGAACTGGAAAGAAGTAAACTGTGTCTACTCTCGAGTGATCGAGTGTGAATGTTCTAAACATTGTCTGTTCTTATGGATGTGTCTCTGTGTTGTTTGCGTTTTATGATACAATTCGTTCATTAATTCAGACCATACATTCATTATTTCCATTCTAATTATTTGAATAAATCCCTGAATGCAGTGGCACAATTGAAAATCTCACTGGGTCCTCAGTCAAACTGGTCACTTTGTCTCCAGTCTAATGTACAATTTGTTTGTTTTCCTTCCTCACAGTTAACGTAGTGACGATTTACGTTCTGCTTTATAAAGATTGTGGATTGTCTCCATGCGTCATACGTTACCTGGGGGACATGTCAGTGGCAGATCTACTGGTCATTATCCTCGACCTGATACTGAGACACATTCCCATTGTTTATCGGCAACGGTTTTCTTTTCTGACGGACATACCTGTGTGTAATATCCACGCTGTCCTGCTTTATGCAGCCACTGACTGCTCTGTCTCGTTCACCGTCACTTTCACCTTTGATCGGTTTGTGGCCATTTGTTGCCAGAAGCTGAAAAGTAAATATTGCAGTGGGAAAAAGGCGGTTGTGGTCCTTGGAGCAGTGACTGTGCTGAGCTGTTTAAAGAACATTTTTTGGTATTTTATGCTCACAGCACGGTATGGGCTGTCCAACGCCCCCTGGTTTTGTGATGTAACACTCGCTGTTAATTTCTCCCATGTCTGGGTCACAGTCGAACTCCTCCACCACATTCTAACCCCAGCTCTACCATTTCTTCTGATTCTGCTGCTCAATGTGTTCACCATCAGAAACATTTTAGTGACCAGCAGGGGACTCCGGGATCACACCAATGCGGCCGCTCATTCTGATACAGAAATGAGAAATCAAAAAAAATCTATCGTTTTATTGTTTGTCATCTCGGCTAATTTCATCGTGTTATGGTCAATGTTGATGGTGTTTTCTGTGTGGAATCGGATGTATTATAATGGGTATCAGTCTGTATACCTACATCCCTTTGTGCGAGAATTGGGTTTCATGCTGCAGCTCCTCAGTTGCAGCACAAACAGCGCTATTTATGCCGTGACCCAGACTAAGTTTAGACAGCAGCTGAAGAATGTGCTGAAATATCCCTGCACCAAAATCCATTAGTCAATCTTTTTCATGCATTAATCAATGCATCTGGGATTTTCTTATTTCAGTTCAATGTTTCAGCGTTGAAGCTGCCTGTCGCTATGGCAACACACTAACGGTCGTGCTGGTTTGTCCAAGCTTATCCCAGAAGGGGTTTCGGAAACACATTTTATGGCTTCTCACAAGGTACCATCCCATTGCCTGTATCGATCACTTTAATTTGTAAACATTAAAATTGTGCATTCAAAAGTCACGAGTAGCAGAGTGAACGGTGTGGTTGTTTGTCTTTGCATTGAGGAAGCTTAGCAGGAGAGAGACAGACTCAGCCCCAAGTCCTAATCCTCAGGGATTTGGAGGGTACCGGGGCCTGAGCTCAGGAGTTGGGTTTAAATCACTCTGTCCTTGCTTTCAACTCTGTGTCCCATAATTCGATCTGGCCTCTGTACAGTTCACCTGTCTCCCTTTATCATCCCCCATAGATATCACCATCCCACTGCCACACTTTCCATCTGTCTCCCTCTCCTTCTCCCAGTTGTATGTTCTATTTCACTCTCCATCCCTTCCCCAATTTCCTTTTCTCACTTTCCGTCATGAACCCCCTCCCTCCCAAACTTCTCTCTTTCAAGAATCCTGTCTCACCTGCCGTTGCTCGTGGAGCAGAGGAAGTGTGCGGATGTTCAGGCCGATACTACACAAACAGAGATTGGTGGGGTGCTTCAGACGAATGCTAGTTAACAATATCAGGCTTGTGTCAATAGCCATTGTTAGAGGACACGGTTGGTTTGAGCGCAAAAGACACCACGAAGGTGAAACGGGGGTGGGGGCGGCACTATAGATTTTGACTGTGGCTAAAGGTTGGGATTGGGACAACATACTGTAACACATGGGACGGATTGTTTGATATTCAGGGAAAAGAGCAGGGATGTGTTCCAAGGCAACTTCGAGGGGATTAACGTTGGAGGTGTTCAGAGGACAGTGTTCATGGTAGGGACTGTGCATGAGAGTGATCGTGACGGTAGGTGAGTGTGTGGGGAAGGGAGCGTGACTGTGGGGAGTGTGCGGAGGAGTGATCGTGATGTTCAAGGATGGTGCTGGGGAGTGAGCATGACGGTGCGCGAATGGGCAGGGACTGTGATTGTTACGGTATGGAAATGTGTGGGAGATTGGCCGAGATGGCGAGGGGGTGTACACAGGAGTGAGTATGACGGTTGGGAAGTGTGCGAGCAGTTTGGAATTGACTGGGGAGTGAGTGACTGAGCAAGGACTGGAGGGAGGTAGCCAGCAAACTGGATGAGGGAGAGCGAGCGAAAGAGTGAGATCAAGTGGGTGGGAACGCGCGAGACTAAATAGGAGAGAGCGAACAAACGAGCGAGATTGGAATAGAGGCAGCAAGTGAGCCTAGATTGGAAAGAGCGAATGAAAGATTGAGACCAGGAGGGAGGGAGCGAGGGATCCTTGGTGGCAAAAAGCGAACAACTAAGCGAGTGAATGAGTGAGACTTGAGGGCTGCGAATAAGCCATCCCTGGAGAAACAGTGAGTGAACAAGAAGACCGGGAGGTTGGGTGTGAACGAGAGAGATCCGCAGCGAGCGAGCTAGAGTGGGTAATGAAGAGATAGCGAACCTGGTGGAGGAAGAGTGCGAGTGAATGAACGGTACGAGGAGGGAGGGAGGTATCGAGACTGGACGTGAGACAGCTAGCAAACAAGGAATCCAGAATTGAGGGAGCAAAGAGATAGTGTGGGAGAGCGCGTACAAACAAGCGAACATCAAGCCCGAGTGCGAGGGAGGAAGCGAGTCTGGGTGGAAGAGTGAGAGCAAACTCGTGAGACCGGGATGGGATGGAGGGAGCAAGCCTATCTGGGAGAGAGAAAGCGAATGAGTGAGACGGTGAGGGAGGGACAGAAAAGGCCTGGGTGGGAGTGGGTGAGAGGACGAGCAATGTGGGGAGTGAGGAAGCGAATGAGCTTGGTTGGGACAGAGTGAGCCAGCTGGTGGGGGAGAGAGCGAGTGAATGAACGGGACCAGGAGTGAGGAGGTAGCTAGCCAGGATGTGAGACACGGAGCAAACAAGTGAGCCCGGTAAGGGCGGAGCGAGCAAGAAAGTGTTGTAGAGTGCTAACAAGCAAGGGTGATGTGGAGTGAGAGAAAGCTCGAGCCTGACAGGAAGAGAGCAAAAGAGCGTGCGAGACGAGGAGAGAGGAAGGGAGTGATCTGGGTGGAAGTGAGCGATTGAGCGAGTGAGACCGGGTGGGTGGGAGAAAGCGAACATGTAGGGAGGGAGGTAAGAGAGCCTGGGTGGGAGAAAGTGAGCGCAAGAGTGAAACCAGGAAGGGAATAGCTACCGAGACAGAGTGGGAAAGAGCTCGCAAACGAGTGAGATCAGCAGGATGGGATGGAGTGAGCCTGGCCGGAAGAGAGTGGGTGAAAAATGAGATCTGGAAAAACTGAGGGAAAGTGGCTGGCTTGGAGAGGCCGAGTGAATGAGTGATCCTGGGAGGAAGGAAGGCAGCGAACATGGGTGGGAGAGCGCGAGTGAAAAACTGACACTTGGAGTGAGTTAGAAAACGAGCAAGATTGGCAGGGAGGGTGTGAGTGTGGTGTCGGTGAGAGACAGCGAGCCTGGGGCTGGTAGAAAGGGCGAACTAATTATATCAAGAGGGAGGGCGGGAGTGAGCCTGGGTAGGGGAATTGAGCAAAAAAGTGAGACCGCGAGTGAGGAAACAAGCAAAACTGGCTGGGAGACCGTGAGAGAACAAGCGAGAAAATGAGGGAGGAAGCATGCAAAGCTGGGTGGAATAGAGTGAACGAACAAGTGAGTCTGGAAGGAAGGGAGGACGCGATACTTGGTGGGAGAGACCGAGGGAATGGATTTGACCAGGATGGAGGAACAACAGGCTTGGCGGAAGAGAGTGAGTGAACAATGAGATCAGGATGGAGGAATCGAGTGAAGCTGGGGGTGTGGAGCAGGCGAACGTCAAGACCGGGTGAAAGGAAGGCAGTGAGCCTGTTTTGGAGAGAGTGGGTAAACAACTGGGAACGGGCGGTAGGGAGAGACTAAGCGAGATTGGCAGGGAGCGAGCGAGGCTGTTTGGGTGAAAGCCAGCGAGCCTGCGGGTGGTGGACCGAGCGAACGAATGAGTTCCAGCAGGAGGGAGGGAACAAGCCTTGATAGGAGTAATCGAGCGAAAGATTGAAACCAAGAGGAAGGAAACGAGCAAGACTGGGTGGGAGATAGCGAGAGAACGAGCGGGTCAGGGAGGAATGGAACGAGTGCAACTGGATGGAACAGAGCGAGCGAATAAGTGAGACTGGAAGGAAGGGAGGAAGAGAGCCTGAGTGGGAGAGCGCAAAGGAATGGACTTGAATAGGATGGAGGAAGCAAGCGAGGCTGTGTAGAAGAGAGTGAGCGGACGAACGAGATCAGGATAGAGTGAGTGAGCGAAGTGGGGTGTGCAGCAAGTAATCATCAAGACCAGGAGGGAGGGAGGAAGCAAGTCTGGGTGGAAGAGAGAGAGTGAAAATTGTGATCTTGAGGGGGGAGGGAGAGACCCTATTTGGGAGACAGCGAGTGAACAAGTCAGATGGGGAGGCAGGGAGCGAACGTACCTGGGTGGGAGAGACTGAGCAAACAAGTGAGACTCGGAGGGAGGGAAGGACCAATCCTGCCTGGGAGAGAACAAGCAAACGAGTGATGTGGGGAGGGAAGGACTAAACACGCCTGGCAGGAAGAGAGTGAGAGAACCAGTGAGATGGGGAGCGAGAAAGCGAGTGAGTCTGGGTGTGAGATGATGATTGACAGAGCGAGACCGGCAGGGAGGTAGTGAGCAGGCCTGGGAGAAAGAGGGCGAGCGAAAGATTGGGACCGGGAGGGAGGATGCAAAAGAATGACCGAGTCCCCAGAGGAGGGTGGCAGCGAGGCTTCGTGGGAGAGAGCGAGCGAGCAAGTCTGACCAGGAGGTTGGGAGTGAACAAACGAGCGAGACTGGGAGGGAGGAAGATGAGTGAGCGTAGATGGGAGAGAGTGAGCGAACTAGTGAGGCCAGAAGTCAGCAAGTGTGCCAGGGTGGGAGAGAGTGAGTAAACATTTGAGATCCGGAGGGAAAGCATGATTGAGCCTACATCTTAGAGCGCGAGCAAAAGAGGGAGATTGGGAGAGAGGGAGACCAAGCGAGCCTGGATGGAAGAGAACGAGCCAACGAGTGAGACTGGGTGGACGTGTGCAAGGGAATGAGAGGGACTTGCAGGGAGAGGGCGATTCAGCCTGTGTGTGAGAGAACGAGCGAAGAAGTGATAATAGGAGAGAGGGAGCGCGTGTGTCTAAGTGGGATTGAGTGTGCAAACGAGTCAGACTAAGAGGGAGGAAACGAGAGAATATGTTTTGGAGAGATCAAGTGAATGAATGCGATGGTGAGCGAGGAAGAAAACGCGCCGAGGTGGGAGCAAGCGTGTGGACGAGCGGGACATGAAGGAAGGGAGTGAACATTCATGGGTGGAAGAACGTGAGTGAATGAGTCAGACTTGGAGGAAGGGAGCGAGCGAATGGAAGAGACCAGAAGCAAAACAGCGAGTGAGCCAGAGTGGGAGGCTACGAGAGAACAAGTGAGACTGGGAGGGAGGGAGTGCGTAACACTTAGTGAGAGAGAGCATGCAAATGGGTGAGACCAGGATGGAGGGATTGAATGAGACAGACCGGGAGGGAGAGAACAAACAAGCCTAGTGAGAGAGAATGAGTGGTGAAGTGAGACTGGGTTGGAGTGAGCGACTGAACAAATCAGATCAGGAGGTAAAGTGCAAGTGAAATTCTTTGGCTGAGAGTTAGCGAATGAGTGAGATGGGATCAGTGGGCGAGTGAGTTTGAGTGGAAGAGAAGAGTGAACGACGGAGAACGGGAGGAAGCGAGCAAGCATGCCTGGGTGGGAGAGAGCAAGCAAAGGACTGAGACTGTGAGGTACGCAGCGAGTAAATGGGAGTTGCCAAGAGGGAGAGTGTGAATGAGCCTGGGTGGGAGAGGACGACTGAGACAGGGAGGGAGGGATCGACATAACGAGAGAGACTGAGAGGAAAAGAGTGAGTGAGACTGCGTGGGAGAGAACAATCAAACATACGGGAGCAGGTAGGAGGGAGCACTGTGCCTTGGCGACAGTGAGGAAGCAAACAAGTCACACCATGAAGGAGGGATGGTGCAGAACTGTTTGGGAGAGAGCAAGTGAACGGTTGAGATGGGGAGGGAGGGAGTGGGCCTGTGTGGCAGAATGCGACACCAAGAGGAGACCAAGCGAGACCAAGAGGATGAGAGCGAGTGAGCCTGTGTGAGAGAACCAGCGAGGCACTGAGACAGTGTGGGAGGGAACAAGTGAGACTTGGTAGGAAAAAGCGAGTCTTGGTAGGAAAAAGCGATTGAACAATTCAGACCAGGAGGGAGACAGTGTGGCGAGCCAGTTTGGGAGACAGTGGGTGAACGTGTGTGATGGAGATTGAGGGATGGAACGAGCCTGTACGCGAGAGAATGAGCAAACAAGTGAGACAGGGAGGGAGAGAGCGAAATTGGGTGGTTGAGAGCGAACCAGCGAGTCAGATCATGTGTGTGCGACCGACCCTGGGTGGAAGAGAACGAGCGAGCGAGTGAGATCAGGAGGGAGATTGAGTGTGAGCGAAACTGGGAGAGACCAGGAGAGCCCCGGTGGGTGACAGTGAGCTAACAAGTGATATTAGAAGGGAGACAGCAAGCGAACCTAGATTGGACAGAACGAATGAGGCCAGGAGAGAGGGAGGTAGCGAACGAGAGAAATGGGCAGAGAGTGTGATAGACAATCTGCGTTGCTGAGAAAGTGTGAGACCGGGAGGGAAGGTGTGAGTGAATGAGCGAGACCCGAAGCGGTGGGGGGGGGGGGGGGGGGGGGGGGGGGAGTGTGAGCAAGTCTGGGTGGGAGAGAACAAGCGAACATGTGAGACCGTGAAGGATGGAGTAGGGGTGGTTTGGTGGCATTGAGAGAGTGAATGAATCAGGCCGGGAAGGACGGATAGAGCAAGCCTGTTAGGAATAGTGCGAGCGAATGAGCATGACCAAGGAGGAGGGAGCGAGCGGGCCTGGCTGAAACAGAGTGAGTGAACAAGGGAGTCCATGAGGGAGGGAGCGACCGTGCCGTGTTTGGAGAGAGCTGGTAAATATTTGAGACCAGAAGAGAAGTGGGGAATGAACAAGGGATTCCAGAAGGGGAAATTGAGCAAGCTTGGGTGGGAGACAATGATCAAACGAGTGAGACCAGGAAGGAGGTAACGACCGTGGGTGAGAGAGTGAGTGAATGTGTCAGACCAGGAGGAAAGTGTTGTTGTTGGTAGAAGTTATTAGGAACCTCCAGGAGACGCAGAGATTTCTTCACGATGACAAGCCTTTATTTGCAAACAGAAGCTGTGCCCATCTGTGCAGTCAACCCCGAAAGCCCGCGAACAGCAAGGATACTCTAATGTTTATGTTGTTCTCAAAGCCACACTTCATCCCCTTTACATAAGCATAACCAATCACACTAAATCTGCATTGTATTCACTTCAACAATCAGACTCTGCCTCAATTGTCTTGTGGATTGCTGCAAACCATCTCGTTCCATTGTGTTCAACTTTCTTCATTTCTTGTCAGTTGACCGTCCGCAGTCATGCAAGGTTGACTCGAGCCTGCCACCCGGATTATTTTTAATTAATGCGACATCGCAACATGTATTACATTTTATCTACATATTCATATTTACTATATATTTCATCATTAGATACAATGAGGGCCGACCTTCAGAACTCAAAACACGTAGCTCCTGGCTGAAAATTGGGCAGAAAAAAATAGAGGGTTCTCCCTCTATCCCTGGAGTATCCGATCCATAAACCCGTCCCCATTGTCTAGAACTTGATAAAATAACCAGAAAACCTTACAGACTAAGTTTAATTTAAAAAAAAGAAACAAAACAAAATTTAAAATGTCGTGGCGCCACATGACGTCTACACTTCAGTGGATATCGGGTCATAATAATAGAGCGCTGAAACTTTTTTTCTGAGATGGGAGACGACTGAGAACAGATATGCACCTCGAAGAGCTGCTCACGATGAAAAGTCACATACAGCATAGCACAACGGCAAGGAAAATTAACACGATAGCAGCAACGATTCCAATCTTGGGAAACCAAGTTACCACCCGCCACATTACACTGAAGACGCTGTCTAACCAGTCAAAGAACTATGATGAGATCCCGCATTCTCCTTAACCTCTCTGCTCAGATTTCTCAGCTTATCCATTGCCTTAGGAAACGACCCTTCAGGACTAATGTTATTAGGTATGAAGTTCCAGAGATGTTCCACAAACATTACACAGAGGCCACCTTTCTCAGCCAACAGACAGACCAAGGTCTGCCTATTTTTCCACGCCATTCTGCTGATTGCATTCAACTGCTCAACTAATTCTGAGAGGGCATCATTGGTGTAGTTAGTAAATCTCTTCTGGTGATAGTAAATACAATTAATCCATTCAGCATTTTTCCTAAAACCAATCAAAAGGAAAAGTACTTCCCAGCCCGCAGCAATCTGGTTTCTGGGCTTGAATTCATGAGGGATGTATCTTGGCTGCCCTATACTGTCAATGCCGATCTCTTAGTCAGGTACATAATCTTTCCTGTTTCAAAGCAGTATCTGTTAAAGTGGTGTGTCAAACTGATCCTTCGGTGGAATAACAATTTTCTTTAGTAGCAGAACTCGCGTGCTGGTGCCTCTGAATTGCAGTGGAAGTGTTGGCATCAATCCTCCTTCCATGCCACACAACAACGAAGTATCGGCTAACGAGATAAGCTGGGCATTCAACGCAGTATCTGCAGGTAGGACACCTGCAACAGTCACTAGGCCCATGTCCAGGTGCACTTTCCCACACATTGGCCAATCAGGACGTTACTACGCCGCGTGAAGCATTCAAATCCAAACTGGTGAAAGAGGGCCAGGGCCATTTTTGGTAATGTACCGTTGACTTTGAAGGCAGAGCGAGGAATACTGTAATTACATTTTGGGATGTGTTCACTTTGATCATATTGGGGAGATGCCTGTTACAACATATACCAATATGGGCATTAGGGCGAATTGGTTGGACAGGTGAGGTAAAATGGGTCGATTACAAGGCAGCGCTTTATTCTGCAATCCATAATTACATTGTGGCATTCCTATCTCATTGACCTTAGTTCACTTGATTAAAATGTCACAACGCTTCCAGAACCTGCGCCTTCAGAGGATGTTGCCACTACCTATTCACTAAATCTATCAATCACCACCAACGTGCATCTTTTCCCTCTCACTATCTTTAAAATGTTCACATAGTCAATCAACAAATGTTTGAAAGGTCCTTTGGGCACTGGGTCTGTGTCCTATGGGGTTTGATGTTCTCTTTCTAGCATGATACTGAGCGTATATCCCGCATTGTGACAGGATGTAATACGCTGTCGTAAACGTGTAGCACCGGGGCCTGGCTGTCCGCATTTCAGCGTCTCCTCGGGAAAGGGTTGCTCAGCAATAACTGCTGGGCGGGAATTTGAGTCGGTTCCTCCCCGGGGGTATCTTGGTCCGACTCCACCCTGCCAGGACTGGCAAGAACGACGGCGTTTGACATATACGATTTCACCTGCCAATTCGATCGTGTTTCAGTCTGGTTCAGGCCAATCCAATAGCAAACTACCATTTACCTCATTTGCGACTGTAAAATCCCGGACTGCTTTATATTGTTTTTCGAATCATGTCAGTGACACTAGAAGGAATACAGAGCAAAAACATAAGATTTAACAAGCATGAGTCAGCTTTTCGATTATTTTTGACTCAAGGGCTGTATAACTCTTCTGTCAGACAGATGGCCACTTATTTCAACCGGATAACACACGCCATGCGTATTCAGGCCACTCTGAGAATTTTACTGCCTGTACATCTGTATCATCCTTTGAACATACTGAGCAAATTGGGCTAGTTTGTTCTTGTGGTCGGGGCATGCTGATTCACATTACTCTGATTCTCGGGATGGCCCCTGGTTTCAGATGGTTCAGGCCACTCATCCCCAATATATTGGCTTTGAAGACTGGACGTTTCATTTTCAAAATAAGGAAAGATTGTAATGAGGCGGTTTTCTGGGGAAAATCAGAAATAATTGTTAGGGGCTCAGTGGGTATCCTGGAATAAAATCCCCATCAGTGGCATCACCATCCTCAAATAGGATAGGTGTGCCTGACATAGGCTCGGAATTTTGAGGATTGTTTTTTTTTTAAAAAACAGCATTGTTGCTTTTACCCTAATTCACATTCCTGAGCTCTAGTGGCCTTACACTGTTTCTTCTTTTCCCTTTCTTGTTAAGCTGACCTTTCAGACTCAGCCTTTAGCTTCTCCCAGCTTTGGGGAGTTCGATCAGGTGGACAAGCCTCTATTACCGGATCACAGCAGAATTCCTTCAACTGATCAGGAAGATATATTTTTGTTCCATATCCGCTTTATCTTTCCTTTCTTTAATTAATAATTACTCAATGCAGCCATGCTTCAAAATAACCACGAGGCAATGACACGGATCAATGGAAATATGAAAATGTATAAAACCAATCAAACCTGACAACGGATTCCGGTTTTGTGATACAGGGCTAACACAATTGGGCCTTTAAAAATAATAACTAATATAACAAATAGGTGTAACTCCGAGGTGGAAATTGAGGCAGTAAATAATACATTTTAGAAGTGAGTAATACAAAGTGGAAAATCATTTATAAAAACCATTATAGTTACTTGGGTCCAGTCCCTTAATTTAAATCCCAGATAAGGTACCTTAAGCGGTTTTGACCCGTCATTGCACATTTACAACGTTATAAAAACTGTGAAGTGAATGCAGCTGCAACAAAACGTCCTGTCCACTCGCATGGTAACAAAATACTTCTCATGCAGAAATAATGGCCGAATCCAAACAGATATTAAAATAAGATATTAAGTTTTGTTTGTGATTTTCATAACTCAATGTTCAACCAAAACTTCACTTCTCAGTGAGGGAGGAAAATTTATGCAGAATAAAACTACAACTGGCACTCCATAATCACCAATGAGCTGCAGCAGTCTTTAGATTGAATTGAGACATACGAGTCCTAAACAAACAAACAAAAAAATCTGCCAGTATCATTTTCTGAAAGAAACGTTGTTCGTTTGGGATATTTGGGATCTATCGTTATACTTTCAGTTCCGTGTTTTTAAATAAACTAAATTGCATAAAGTTCATGTAGTTTCTCCACTAAATAAGCAAATATTAAAGGCTGAGGTGATTTTTTTCAATGTTACTTCTGGATTATTATTTTAAAAAGCAGGAACCTGCTGAGGCCAGGGTTTACAGGGCTACTGTGTTTACTGCCTTTATTTAAATCTTTGATTAAGCCAATGAGATCAAAAAGGGATCAAATTGAAATTTGGCAATGGCTTCAAATAATGAGGGTTTTGAGAGCAGGTTCATACCGGTGTCAAATTGAAATGTCATCACCCTCCATATTAAACTGATTCAAATTTAAATAAGGTTGGCTTTTATGTAAACATAAAATGTAACCAGTTGGAAATTAACAGTAGAGCAGTCACGGTCTGTAAGAAGAAATTGTGGGTTAATATTTCATTTATATCATTTTAACTTACACAACCTTTGTTTCATAAACATTCATGGCTACTTAAAAAAAACTTTACAAAATATCACCTTAAATTCCCAAAGAGCAAATTAAATTCACATCACTCCTGGATCTCGAGCTCCAAGAAAACAAAATCACAAAAATTCAATCACCAACAAACAAATATGCAGTCAAAGTAGAGCACAAAGGTTGAACCATTCGGCAAGCTGCAGGAAATCAAAGCGGAGTCAGTCTGTCTGTCTGTCTCTCGCTCTCTCGCACACACAAGTGAACATTTTCCAAATACTTTAACCATCTTCAAAGGTTTTAATCCAGTTCCCTCCACATTCATGTATACTGGGCAATGGATTTCTCAGCCCGTCCAGATCCTGGGTGCCCAGGGAATATATCGTGACTGTCCGACTCCCTCCCAACTTTCGTATGAGCGAAAACATCATTCTTTTTACATGTGAGAGCTCTTTCTCCCTGCTATCATGCTAATCCAGGGAGTTTCCTTCTGATCTTGATCCTGATTCCATCTCCAAGTCATCCCATCAGTCTTCTGCTGGTTGCCTTATGGTCCTCCTCTGAACGCACTGTTCTACTTCCTTTTGCCACTTCCATGGGTCACTTTCCCTTTGACGCCCTTCAACACTCTGTTTATTGTTGAGAAACTCCTCATGCTGTTTTTGCCCGTGTACTGTCCGCTGTAAACTGAGTTCTTCTTCCAATTTCTCCGTTTTGTGTTTCTGTTTTTTTTCCACTGCCTCCTGGAACATCTTCCACTCGTTCCGCCATTCCTTGATTAACCCCTTCACTTGCTCCTTTTTCTGGTGCAGTTTATCTTTATCATTACCGTCCTCAACCCATGTAATGGAGCTTTATTATTGGGACCGTTGTGTATATTCAGAACAGCACGAAAAAGTCTAGTTTGAAGAAACTGAGTTCCGTGGGAGTCCTTCATTCTGTTCTTTGTGATTGGTTGTGGAATTTCGGGAATACATTTTGTCTGTTTTAATATCTAGTAGTCAACCAAGCTAACTTAGTCAAGGTAATGTTCACCGAAATAAATTGCAAAGAATAGTCTGGCTGAGTCCATGACACCTCCTAGGACTCCTCCGGCATTTAAAGCAGCGCGTGGCCGATGCGAGTGTCATTATTTCAGGTTTTGGTTCAGTTGGGTAGACAGAGTTTGGGAAAGTAATGGCTCTTTTAGTCGACAAAAGTTGTCTGTATGTGGATGCGGTGAATAGCATCAAGTTGCAAGAATTAGCAGAGAAGCTGCAATTGAAAGTGTCTGCGGTTGTGAGGAAAGGATGAATAATTACAGCAGTAGCACAGCATTAAATTTGCTGGAGAAACCATCAGAATCTATAGAATTGGCAAGAATTCAATTGTAAATGAAGCAGGTTGAGTCAGACGTGAGCGATAAGGAAAGGGGAGCAAAAAATAAAACAATTTGAGTTACGATTAAAAGTAGAAGCGAGGATAAAAGAGAGAGCAGCAGAACAGAACGAAAAATAGAGACTCAGCAGAACGGAGGGAGAAGAGAGAACAGAGAAAGAAAAAGAGAGAGCTTTTGAACTTCAAAAACTGACAATTAAAAAGGAAAGTCAGTTTAAAAGGCTGGAGGTTAAAGCGAAGGGGAGGCTTACTGATGAAATGGGTGAGGATGAGCAAAACCCTGGTCGTCCGAAGCCTATTAAGAAAGTGGTTAAGTATGTTCAAGCGTGGTCTAAATTTGATGAGAAGGATGTGGACGCCTTTTTCATCTCAATTGAAAAGGTGGCTAAACAAATGTAGTGGATGGCGCAATGTGAGTTTTATTGATCCAAACGAAACTTGCATGTGGGGCTAGTGAAGAAATCGCAGAACTATCAGATGAACGTTTCAGGAATCTAAGGATTGGACCAAGTCAAACATATATTGTATTTGAAAGGATCAGACATAGTAGATTAGATAGATGGATAAGAGTTTTAAAAATCTATGATGCCCTGAGAGAGGTAATTATTTTGGAGGAATTAAAAATATTTACTGTTTGAAGGAGTGCGTACTCATTTAGAAGAGTAGAGATTCAAAACAGAAAGATTAGCAGCTGAAGAGGCTGATGATTATGAGCTGGTCCATAAAACTCGGTTTGGCAAACAGAATCAACTTCAGCCAATGAAAGATAGTAATTGGGGCAAAGAGACATTCTCACGTGGAAAGGGTAATGTAGGTCTCAGTGAAGATCATAATAATAACCTACTACAGTGTAAAAAAATGTCTTGAGGGAGACAAAGAAGTTAAAAAGCTCCGGTGTTTGCATTGTTATAAAGTGGGCCACACGAAACCACAGCATTGGTGGGCTAGGAGAAATCCTGATGTAGGAAAACCAGACAAATCAAGTAACAAGAGGCACAAGGGAAGTTAGACAACTGCCTCAGAGTGTACAAGACGATCAGAGGTCGATTAAGGAAAAAGTGATAGATCCACTTTTAAATACACATTCAAACTTAACGTTTATTCACATAGACTCGGAGTCACAGGTAAGGAAGTTACAATATGAAGGAACACAGGATACTCCAGTCTGGAATGCTGAAAGATGAGGAGATATGTTCTCCTGAGTGACTCATTCCAGAAAAGGTGCTGGTAACATGAATACATGAATACAAAAAAGTGCTCAGTTACATAAAGTGAGGCTAGAGAGTCCAGAGAGTGTGAAGAATTTGTGGTCGCAGTACTGGAAAAACTCTCAAATACATGAATACAACTTCTACGTGCAAATGATATAGCTGTTGCACCGGTAGGCGTGCTGCCTACTCTAGTTGAAAAGCCAGTGGAGGCGCAGGAAACTGAAGATATGGAAAATGTTTATCCATGAATTTTCGCTGATTGTGTGGTCACAAGATCACAGACGCACAAGCTGATGCAGGCGGTTACAAAAATCACAAATAAGGAAGCTGACATAGCTTTACCGAGAAACTTTTGAACAAACAATTGGAACAGAGAAAGAGCAAATAGACAAAAAAGCAAGTATCTTTAGCCCTGCTAAGCTGATTGAATTACAGCAGAAAGATGCGAAGTTAAAACATTTATATTAAAAGGCTTGTGTAGAGACGCAGAGTGAATGCTTTCCTCTGTGTTATTACTTAAATATGACGTATCAACGAGGAAATGGAGACAATCACACATTCAAACAGATGAGAAATGGGCAGATATTTATCAAATAGTGTTGCCTTTAGTCATAGGGAAGAAGTGCTGCAACTGGCGCATGAGCTATCATTTGGAGGTCATTTAGGGTTGTGGAAAATACAAAGGTATTTTTACTGGCCTGGACTACATAAGGATATCGTTGAATTTTGCCAGACGTGTCATACATGTCAGGTAATCGGAAATCGATAGTCAATAATAAAACCGGCACGGTTAATATCGTTTCCAGCATTTGAGGAATCTTTCACAAAAGTCTTGTTTGATTGTGCAGGTTCCGTACCTCGAAGAAAAAGTGAGAACAAGACTGTATTAACAATATTGGATGTTTAGTCTCGATTTCCAGAGGCAATTCCATTATGCAACATCGCAGCAAAAGGAGGTTAGAAGAATTACTCCGTTTTTAACCAGATCCGGACAGCCAAAAGAGATTCCGTCAGATCAAGGAGCAAACTTCACATCCAAACTCTGCAAGGATGTTGTGGTTAACTTGTTAATAAAGCAATTCAAATCTACTGCGTACCGTCCAGAATCACAGGCAGCGTGAGAGAAATGGCATCAAACACTGCAGACTGTGTTTTTTTTTGAGACTCTAAATCTCCTGCGTATACTCATTGCCTTTTTTTTGAAACACACACACTACCGCCTAACTGCGCTCGTGCTTATATTTTCCTCAGCGACCATTTTGTGTGTGTGCGTGTGTGAGACACAGTGAAAAACAACAGGTGCACAAACCTTAATTCAATATCCACTACCAGGAAGAAAGGAAATATCTGAGTGGTCTGTGACAAGCAGTGTGCTTCTCAGAAAGCAATGCTGCATGATCAAATAGTGAGGGGGACGGCAGGGATCAAATCAAAATAGAGTTGAAGGGGTAAATAATACACTCCACTCCCTGCGGTGGAGAGGACTTGTAGGAGGAGGTGATTGACCGACTTCTCAATCATACTTTAGCAAAAGATCCTCCCACAGCCATTTCCACTGCCAGGTATGCAGGCATCTGTCGGCGTCATGACCTCGATGCCACTTCCAAGTCGGGCATTTTTACCAAAGTCACGACAAGAAGGAGGGATCGTCTGGGATTTTCACCTGTAACCTCTTGCAGGTTAATGTGATACACGTGCCGAAGCGAGAATCATACCCCGTCACCTGAAAACTATTTTAATGTTCAGGATTGTCGAGATGATTTGGATAAGGGAGTTCTGATTGTACTGTTTGCGGTAAGAGATGCACCGAATGAATGGACTAAATTCAGTGCATTTAAATTAATTTTTATGCACTAAGTAAGAGGACCATGAAAAACTATTAAGGAGAAATAACTAAGTCAGAATTAAGAGATCACCCATTTTGACTATGTGTCAAATTTTAGAGAACTATTAATTGGAGCTGGAGAGTTGGGTAGACAGCACGTAAAAGTATAACAGCATAGAATGAAACAAGAAACGAATATGAAATCACAAATTTCCTATTTTGCAATTGGGGCGAAGGGATTCGTGCTATGTCCAGTAACCAGTGAGTCTTTAATAACAAGGTTTAATGGAACCTATTAAAGTGAGGTGAATTGCTTGATAAGGATTCCACACAGGACGAGCTCTCACACAGTGTGCCATGTGAATATGCTCAAAAGGTATTTTGATATGGAAGGATACTGAATTGGGCATTCCTCTCATCAAATTGTGTAATGAGGAAGTTGACAAAAATGAAGATAAATTATTAAGTTAACTTCCACAAAAAGAACAGAATGACCTGAAAAAGTAATTAATATCACATGAGGAGATATGCAGAAATAAACTGGGAAGTATTAACCTAAATGTGCATGTTGTGCATGTCGGAGATGCTTTTCCGATTAAGCAACATCTTTATCGACATAACAATTTAAGGTTGGCACATGTTCAGAAGGAGATAGAGCACATGCTCCAAGATGCATAATAGAAGTGAGTTACAGTGATTTGAGCTCACAAATAGTCAAGGTGGCAAAGCCAGGTGATATCTGGGTGATATCTTTGGGGCATCGCAAAGTAAACACCGTTACAAAGTCTGATGCCTATGTAACTCCACGGTTCGAGGATTGTATCGAAACCTTGTGACAAGCAACTTACATTTCTAAGTTGGACTTGCTCAGAAGATACTGGCAAATACGTCTATCAGAGAGACCAAAGTCAATTTTGAATATCAGAGCACCAAATGGACTTTATCAGTTCAGAGTCATGCAATTTGTTATGAGAAACTCTCCAGCCACATTTGAGAGACTGGCTAATAAGGTCATTGGCAGATTACCCAACTGTGTGGCGTATATTGATGATTTTCAGTCAATTATTGAAGGAGCATCTACAGCATTTATTGCACATGTTCGATCGACTTTGGAAGGCAGTTAAACCTAATTGTCGGTGAAATTAGCCCAATAAATCAGAGATCACAAAGCACAGAGCGAAGAAAAATTTACAAAACGTTTATTAACACAGCGATACCGTGGAAGAGAGAATCACTGAGCTGAAACAGCATAGACAGTCTGTTCATGTTGACGACGCCCCCTTCCCCGAACTGAGAATCAAGCCAGTTTTTTTGTATATATATAGAGAGATCATGTTCAATGATGCTAATTAATAAAAAAACAATGATCTTGATAATCAAGGAATCCAATTAGGATGGTGGTAGTCGCAAAACAGTTATCAGAAGAATATCTTGAATATAGATACAACGTAGCATTCTGGCAGCATTAATCAGTACAAAATGGGATCAGATCTCTGCGGTATTCGAGGGTAGGGGAGAATATTCCTTTTAAAGCAATGAGGTGTTTCCATTGCTTCTCTTCTCTGGGCGAGGTAATCTGGTGCCTCTCCATCTGATCTGTCTTTTGTGTGACTTTGGTATCATTGGGTTATGAACCTGCCCTTAGGGCTTTGGGACAGCTGTGTTGATCGATCCCAAGAAGATCATTGTTACTTTTTCTTTGGAAGTGTATTGCCTGGTCTGACAGTGACTATGGACATGTCTGGTTTGCCGTGTCATCCTGCTTTGTCAATGCTGAGGCATTCTGGGAATTTATTTCATGGTTGCGACATGCTTGATTTACTCTGTTCTACGTGGCCATGCTATGGGTTTGCAGGGTAGAGGATGTTTTCCCACAATTCATCCTTTTTTGAGGGTGGGATGAGAAAGGGGCAACGTCGTCAGCTCCAGGGGGATTTGTCGCGTGGAGGGTGGGGGCGTTGTTCGATATCAGACAGTTCACCCTCAGTGTCTGAGAACAACTCTGCAGACGTTGTCTTGGGGCAGGGTTGATCCCCCATATGATCTTTTTTTTATCTGAATGGTCAGGGGGCCAGAGGGCAGTAGTCTGGCACACAGAGTCGGATGGCCATGGCCAATGCCACACTCTGGCAATGATAGCAAGGATGGCAATCAGTTCCTGTAGCAGGGCTGTACCCCATGAGTCCATCCAGGAGACTGCCCAGTCCCATAAGTCCCAGTGGTATTCCTGATCAAGCAAGAGAGAAGCATCTGCTGAATAGGTTGGGCCAGGTCCGTGATGCCCTCGCGGGGCTCAGGGATGTAAGTGCAGCAGCCAGCACTAACGAGGGCGCATGTGCCCCGTTTTGCAGCGAGCAGGGAGTCTATGGCCATCTAGTTTTGCAGGGCCACATTGCGAATTGGGATATTTTTCGCATTTCGCTGGCTAAGCACTTCAGCTGTGAGGTTCGCCACTTGCTCTATTGTGGTGGTGAGTTTCTGGGCTTCCATGTGAAACCGCATGGTTGCATGGGATGTGCCTTCAGTTAGAGCGCTGCATCAAGAGCAGCGACGGCTCGTTTGCTACAGGTCACGGGCTTTGGGACGGTAGGGAACTGGGAGTGACAGATGAATGGTACCACGCACATGACAAACCAGCTGCCAGCCCAGGACAGCAACAGCAAGGGGTAGGTTTTGTGGCCACAGATAAAACAGGTTCCATTGTAACTCCAGAGATGCTGGGTCTGGGATCCTCTCCAGATGGTGAGGATGGTTGTATTCTGAGTGACCCTGTTGAGGACCTGTCGGTTTAATATGCCGCCTTCTGCTGCGGATCATTGTTCTGAGAGAGTTAGAGGCAGGGAGTGAGTGCACCGACTCCAGCCAGCCTCCCATCCAGATGGATGTGTGTTTTTTAAATGGATGTACCCTGTAGGTGTCCACTGTTCGGTGGTGTTAGCAATGGTTAGAACTGGGGATTCATCAGAGACGTTGTAGGTCGGGTAAAACCACCCTGTAAATTTGTCCAGGTTGCACCCCGAAGATCTCCAGCGGGCTGGGCTGTTCTCCCCATAGATGCCCATTGTTGGTGGTATTTTGATTGTGGTAACCTTCGAGGACCTGTTTGGTTCCAGCCACCCCTCCACCATGTTGGAGATATTGAAGGAGATAGAAGGTAACTGAATGCCCCGTGAGAGTGGACGGGGTTCCTCGTGCAGACCCAACGTCGAACCCGGTTAAATCGCTGAGCATACCCATGGGCCATTCTCAGGAAAGTGTTGGCCTGTAAGTCACAGCGGATTATTAGATGTCTCGCCTTTCGTCCCTGTTTACTGGCAAGGCATAGCGTGACAGTCAGACAGGTCAGACTGAGGGAGATGATGTTTATGGCTGCGCTGCGCAGCTGTATCTGTCTTCGGCGTTCGGAGTAGTGTCTTCTCCTGTCTGGTCCCTGTCCGTTGTAAGGGGAATTCTCTTTTATTCGGGTGACATGTGTCCATTCGGGCCATCCCTCGAATTTTATAGCTGTCTGGGTCATCAGCAGGGCCAGATATGGACCTTTCCGTCTCTCCGTTCTCCATGGAGAATATTGGGGGTCTGGTACTTGTAAGCCCAGTCATGCGGTTTGCCTGGCTATGTATAGTGTAAAGAGCTAATGGCAAGACGACGTCTGGCCAGGTCACTCCTGGGTGATCTTGGTCATCGTGGTTTTAAGGGTGGCCTTCATCTGTTCGAACATTCTTGATGACCGGGGTTGGTAGGGGGTGTGGTCGCGCCATGGCATCCCTAATATCAGTCATAAGCTTACAGTGAAATGTTCCCCCTATCTGGCTGTATGTTACCAGGGTTCCCGAATCTGGGAACGACATCCCTCAGGAAGCATTTGTCCATTGTGTCTGCATCATTCTTTCTTGTGGGAAAGGCCTCCACCCGTTTAGAGAACATGTCGATGATGACAAGGATATATTTGTTACCCTGTTTGGGGCATGTGATCAAAGTCAATCTGCAAGTGGCTAAAAGGTCCCTCAGTAACTGGCAGCCGGTCATACCTGGCAACAGGCTTTTTAGAATTGTTTTGCAGGCAAACGAGGCACTGTAACAGCAAGGCTTAGGCAGCGGCAGCACATCACAATGCATACAGGATTGCGTGATAGCGTGTGACGTGCCCCTCGAGTCCGTGTGGCCACCGCCGTGGGCTGCTAGGACAAGTATATGCAGATGGGCTCTTCGACAAATGAAATGGTCATTGGGGTGTAACAGCAGCTCTAGTGAAGGTAACTGCCCCAATTCGGCCAAACAATCCTTTTTTGCGTTACAGCTGCTTGGTAGTCAGCTCGGACTGCTTCCTTGGGGTCAGGGAATCCTGGAGCCTTACCTATGCTGGGGGCCTGTAGGACGTAAGTGGTGGGGTGCAGTGTGGATTTCCGGGCTGCTGCATGTGCTAAGGCATTCCCGAGGATGACAGGGACAGTGGCAGAGATATAGGCAGCGCATTTTGAAATCGCTGGGGCAGAGGGTAACAGGAATGATTCAAGGGGGTTGGAGATTAACGCAGCGTGATGCAGTGGCCTCCCTGCTGAAGTGATTAACCCTCTGTTTCCAGAGTGTGCCAAAGTCGTGAAAAATACGACAGGCATAATGGAGTCAATGTACATGTTGGCTGTGTGACCTTTTGATATGATGCAAACCCAAGTAAGCATAAAAGCTCTGCAGGCTGTGCAGTTGTAACATTGCAGCTTATTCTCGGATAGTGAAAGAGGTGCAGACGGCATACACTGCCAGTGTGCGGTGTCCGAGTGCCTGAAGGAGGACCCATCGCAAAGGGCATGAGGTCATCATTGTCTAAAGTAGTTTCCGAGAGGCCAGGGCGCGGGGTGACGGCCTGTTGCATGGTGTCTAAACAGTCATGGTCGTCCGCAGTTGTGTTCTGTTTGAGTGGAAGTAGTGTGGCAGGGTTCAAGGCAAGACCACCCTGCAGAAAGGATAGCTTTGGACAGTAAAGCGAGGTCATAGCCAGTTCTCCGGGTGGCAGTGAAATGTGGGGTTGCTGATGAATTGAACAGCAGGGATACCAAATGGGAAACCAACAGTGCATGGGTGATCCAGCACGATGAGGGGTGTTTTTTTTTCTACAGTTAACGTGGCTGTTCGCACAGCTCGCAAACATGCCAGCATTCCTCTTCAAACAGGCAGTGCGTAACCAGAGTTAAAGGAAACAGGGCGCTGGAGATCTCCAGCTTTTTAATCAGCGTTAAAGAGCTATTTGTCAATCCGTCGGACTCATTGACTTGGAGGTAGAAGGGCTGAGTGTAGTTTGCGACCCGCAGGGCAGGAGCAGAGACAAGTCACTGCTTTATTTCGGTGAATGCCTGGTCCACAATTTCATTTAGTGCATTTTCGCTGACTGCTGTAGTGGATCGTCAATGGCAAGGAGGTCAGGGATACAGTGCCTGCAGTAATTCGCCATGCCCAGGAAAGCCTGCAGCCACGTTCTTGTGGCTGGAGGGGAAACTGACTAGTGGCTGCGATTTTCTCTCTCGATACTGCACTGAGGCCATGTAAGAGTTTGTATCCCAACTACTGTACTTTATACTGGCAGAGTTGCATTTTCTTTCCATTGAAACCCTGTGTCCATCTATTGCTAGACAGCAGAGCAACGCTACAGAGTCCTGCATGCATGTTTTAGCGCAGGTGAATATCGTCCACATATTCGAGGAGGCTGCTGTTTCACGGTATGAGTAGAGTGCAGAGGCATAAACGGTGGGGCTCTCTGTGGAACACTGGGGATCAAGGTCCATGTGCACTGGCAGCCATCGTATCTAAAAACGAAAAGGTACTGACTGTCAGGTGACAATGTGATGGAGACAAAACCTGATCAGAGATCAATTACAAAAAAAAATGAGTGGCGGTAGCAGGGGTGCTGGTGAGTATGACGTTACTGTCCGAGACTACTGGGGAGCCATGAATAACAATTGGATTCAAGCCCTCAGACCCTGGACAAAACGCCACTTTCCTAGCTGCATGGGTATTGGAATGTGTTGGGTGGGTGCATTACAGGCACATATTGTAGGAACTAGGACAACCTGTTGTACGAGGATGTCACTCACCGGCTTGATCCCTTGTACTGCTGCTGGCGTCAGTTTGTATTGCCGTATAGACAGCAGGATGTCTCTCTGCTTGAGTGTGGCAGGGTGTAGTGGGGAGGACCTCACCTGGCCTTCCTGGTCGGGGTGGTGTGCCTACAGTGACGCTGGAGGATTAGCTAGTAAGAGGGAGTCTTCGGAGGAGTGTAGCACCCAGAGTTTGCGTGGTAAAAGTGGGCTGGAATGTTGCAGGAGCATAGTGCACACAAAACACAATCTGCCCAAGTTGCACAACCTCTAACAGGGCAACGGGGGCCTAACTGAGGGGCATAAAGTGGAGGGGTCGCTGGCGTAAAAGTATCATGATGAGGTCTAAATGATGCTGACAAACAAATTTATATAAGGTTTGCTGGCACAGAATGGCGGCTGGGCAAGAGGTGAATTTAATGGCAGCATCAGGGACAGTGGAAGGTCCAATACTGAAGTTAATGATTTGGGAGATGGCCCCAACATGGGCACTCCAGAAAGTCCTACGGTGTGGACGGTCATGTATCTCGGAAAAAAATCTACAGAGGGGGATTCAAGCCAGCAGGTGGCCCAGAGTCCACCAGAAAAGAGATGATCCGAACCCAAACCTCCACAGCCACCATTGGATTTTTGGACAGGGAGTTGGAGAAGCGTATTGAGACCAATTGCAAAACACCCCTCACGACAGCCCTAGTTGCTTTCTGCGGCATTGGGGAAGGGATCGTGCATGGTTTAGGCAGTCTGCTAAGGTTGCCACTGTGGAGTTGTGGGCTGCTGTCGTCCTCCAGGGAGTGGGGGAGGATGGAGAGGCCTGAGCGTCCCTCACTGGGTTCTGACCAGCACTATTCTGACCACTGTCCAGATTTGCCACAGTTTTGACATTGTCCTTTCTGAAATCGATTAGATATCTGTACCGATCTTGTAGTGTATTTCCGGCAGTCCAGCTGTGCGCTTCGGAGAATTCCCTCGTTTGCTTTGGCATGGTGAACAGCCCAGCAATGTCAAAGTTACTGACTATGGTCAAAGAGACCCCCAGGCCATCGTATGCCAAGTGAGAATATGTAGTTTATATACGTGAGCATATGGAGGGAGCATGCAGTTCACTCGGGTCTGCACAGACATCTTTTCATTTTCTGCAATGAATGCCCGTCAAGGAGTCCCAGACCTCACTAAAGCAGGCAATGCAATCGGGCAAGGGCTAGTCTGCTCTCTGCAGACACCGGGTTACAGCACCAAAGTCGACTTGCTGTCTTGCGCTGGCATTTATTGCATCCTTCACCGTGCTGTCCAGCCATTTCTCCCGGACAGCAGTGGTGTCCCAGGGTTGGTTGGGAAAGTCAATAGTAGGGCGAATGGTCGCCCAGTGGGCCCCGTACACGAGCTGCAATCGGGTCTGCATTTTGGTCAAACAGTTTTCGATTATGAAAATTTAGAATAGCCAATTGTAGACTGGGAGTGGGTGCTTCAACAGGTCTGTGACATCTTAAAGCATGGGTTGGACCATTGCATGCGTCCAGGTCTAATCGAGGGGAGTAGAGCCACAGCCGGTGCCCTGGTTTCTCTGGGCAGCAGCCACGCTTCTTGTGATTCTGGGGCTACCATTTGTGTTGGGCAGTGGTGATGGTTCGGACTTAATGGTGGCTGCTGTTTCTTGCTGGAAGCTTCTCATGAGATTGCGTGGTGAGAAATGCAGCCACTTCATTGACAGTGGGTCAGGCGGTTCAGCTGGTAGGGTACGTTTCCGAGAAACGGCGTGGATCCTTGTCGAATTTTATTGGGATCTCCGCCATCAGGGGGTTATTGCGACCGTCTTTTTCCTTCTGGGGCTGATGCTGTTTAGCAATGTCCCAAAAATGTACAAGGCACTGAGGGATGTAAAGGGTGTCCCAGGAGGGCTTCCTGTGCCATCCCGTAATGGCCATGGCCCAATAATCAATCGTATCCATTTTAAAGGCTCCTCCACATGGACAATTCCCTTGGGAGCTAGTGTAAATGCTTCCTGTTCAGGGGATACATACCGGCTGTCACCTGTCTCTTTTAGCATGGTGTCTACCGGTGAACCAGGTGTAACAAGAGCATCTCCAAACTTTTTCTGGAAATTCACGCAGTTACCATGGCTTCTTTACATCATCTTGCTCATCTTCGGCACAGTGCGGTCTCACCACGTGGTTGGGGTTACCCAGCTTCCGCAGCTGACACCTTCCGGCAGAGGGTGGATATCCGTGTCCCATGGCGTACTGGACGTCCTTGGTTGAGTGCTAAATGCTGTATTTTGTCTTTCGAGGAAAATGAACAGAGAGAGGGCTCATTGAACACACAAGCTGCAAGAGATTGACACGTTAAGTAATCGAGCATGTCCTCGCTGACCACAATGCAGACAAACAGTTTACGGATGGTGAATACACTCAGACGAGACACATGAAATTCACAAGTCAAGCACTCAGTAACTGCAAAGCAAATAGGCACACACAAAACAAACACTCAGAAACCATAGAATAGAAAACAGTGAACAGGTCGGTCCCCTGTCAATTTCATTCAATCGTGCCAGACTTCCGTTGGCTGACCGTGTTTCCCCTGGCTGGATCAACGTTTTGGCACAAGCCCTGGTTCAAGTTGGATCACGCGTCTGCCAAATTACTTAAAATTTAGTTGATCAGTTTAGGTCCTTACCCAACTGCCTCCTTAGGCCAAGTCCGTCGTTGCTGAACACTGAACTGCTGCATTGGTTGGATTAGAATTGTGGCTAACATCCTGAGTCGTCCAACCTTTCACTCGGTCTGAACCGCTGTGGCAGGTCGAGCCGCCAAGTATGAATTGGGATAATTTTAAAATGTATTTTTCGCTTAACCTGTTGAGAGGAAAGGGGCTACCGTCCACGCCAATTTTGTTTTGGAGAAATAAGCACAATAAACCAGAGATGACAAATCACAGAGATATTGCGGAAGAGAAATTGACCAAGCTGAAACAGCATAGGCAGGCTGTCTAGGTCTAAGTAAAGACTGCAGATGCTGGAGATCAGAGTCTAAATGAGAGTGGTGGTGGGAAAGCACAGCATGTCAGGCAGAATTCGAGGATGAGGAACATCGACGTTTCAGGCAAAATAACTTTATCAGGACTGAAGGCAGGGAGCCCCCGTGGGGAAGAGATACATGCGAGGGGGCGTGGCGCTGGGGAGAAAGTAGGCAAGTGTACAACAGGTGGATGGTGATGGGGTTGAAGGAGATAGGTCAGAGAGGGAAGTCGAGAGGATATTTAAGAAGAAAGATTGCTGGTAGGACAGTTCATGAGGATGGTGCTGAGCTGGAAGGTAAGAGCTGGGGTGTGGATGTGGTTGGGGAAATGAGTAAACTGGTGAAGTCCACATTGATACCCTGGGGTTTAAGTGTACCGAGGTGGAAGTTCATGCATTCTTCCACAAGGCATCGGGTAGTGGGGGAGTGGCGTCTGAGGAGGCCCGGGAATTGCATGTCTACGGCAGAGTGGGAGGGGGAGTTGACACGTTGGGACAAGATGCGGTGGGGTTGATTGGAGCGGGTGTCGCGGAGATGTTCCCTAAAGCGCTCTGTGAAAAGGCGTCCCGTCTCCCCAATGTAAAGGAGTCCACGTCGGGAGCAACTGATAAAAGAAATGACATTGGCAGATGTGCAGGTAGCAATTTGATGGATGTGGAAGGTTCCTTTGGGGCCTGGGATGGAAGTGAGGGGGAGGTGTTGGCGCAAGTTTTGCAATTCCTGCGTTGGCAGGGAGAGGTGCCAGGAAGACAGGATAGGTTGTTGGGTGCGTGGACCAGACCAGGTCAACAAGGAGGGAACGGTCTTTGCAGAAAGTGGAAATGTGTGGCGTCTCTCGACGTCACCTTAACTCTCTTCCTCGAGTTAAAAATTTAGCCAGCTTTTATAATAATGTTGCACAATGAGGTTGTGCAAAATGGGGAAATTGCAATGTAATTGAAAAATAAGCAATCCAATTACAATGGTGATAATTGCGAAACATCAAACAGAAGAATGTTCTGATTGCTGAAATATAAATTTCTGGCAACATCAAACAGTTCTTGATGGGATCAGCAGATTCCAGCTCTCTTCAAGGATTGGTGAGATATTCTATTTTGAAACAATAATGCGATTCCATTGTTTCTCTCTTGTGAGCGAGGTATTTGGGTGACCCGCCATCTGACCTGCGTGTGGCTTTGTGTGGCTTTGGTATCACTGGGGTACGAGACTGCTCTTTCAGTTTTGGCTAAGCTGTGTTGACCGAATCCAGGAAGCTTATTGTTAGTTTGTTATGAACGTATTCTCTCGTCTGTGAGTGACTATGATCATATCTGGTTATCCTGTCAGACTGTTTGGTCAATGCTAAGGTATTATGGGTATTTCTTGTCTGGTTTGGACAGGCTTGATTTTCCCTTCCGTGTGGGCAAGTATGGGTAGGCAGGTTGATAGCTCTTTTTCCCACATCTAGGGTATAAGACGGTGCTGGGAATTGAAAACTTGAGAGAAGACCTGCTAACTCCTGGCATGTAAAAAGCTGCTTGAAACCATTTCTTTTCAAAGTACATTTTCCATCAGTAACGTGTGATACAGAAATCCCTAACAAGGGGAGAAGAAGACATAGCAAAATCCGAAGACAAGAACATACAGCTGCCTGGTTTTGAGATAAGAAGTATTGTTTCGTTAATCTTAATTGGGAGTTTTATCAGACAAGTATTTTAAAGGGAAGTTGAAAGATAGATCAGAGAACTAAATTGTAGATAGTGGTTAGATAATTATTCTCTGCTGTATTTTAAGAAATAAAGTTGTTAAGATTTACTTTACATAGTTCTTGCCCACTCGAAGTTTTACAGACTACTGCACCGGACTAATCTATTCTATGTTGCTTATTTTAAATTAAGCAGGAGAGCAGACCCCGAATAAGAGATGGCGAAAGAAAGTTCTGCATTTGTCACACCAATGGGCTATATCAGCTGAAGGTGATGTCTTTGGAATGGAAATCACTCCCGCGACATTCCAAATACTCAAGAATAGAGTTGTTGTTCGGTTACAAACGGTATAGCCTATTTGGACGAAGCAGTGATTTTTATTAATTCTAGGAAGATTACATGATGCACTTGGAAGAGCTCTTTGAACGAGTTTGAGAAGCAAAACTGGTGATTAACTAAAATAAAACGGAATTGGCAAAATCAGAACTGACGTAATTTTGACATTACATCAGTCATGAAAGGTTAAACCCACGAACGCAAAGATGAAGTTTATCGAGGAATTTCCTTGCACAGGGTGCCCGGTTCAAAGTTCTTGTCTTCGGATCTTCCTGTGTCTTTTTTACTCCTTATTAGGAATGTCTGCCAGCGTCTACAGGAGAATAACACATACGGACCAATTATTAAACTACAGAAGCAATTATCACAACATCCACAAACGAAGCTCATCAGAATATCACTTCAAGAGCCAACACACACTGCGGCATAGAGGAACTACGCAGACCAGAGGGAAGTCATCTGCACCGTGTATTGAAAACGAATGTGTACCCAATGACCACAGTCCGCCGATTTCCCAGCAACAAACTCAAATAAGCAGACGTCACACGTCCAGAAAGCCGAGCCATACTCCACTATATCAAAGACATCTCGGAAATGACTGCCAGACTACTCAGACCTCTTGGCATCATGGTAGCCCACACACCCACCACCACACGAAAGCAGCAGCTAATGAAACTGAAACGACCAATGTAGCCAACAAGCAAAACTAATGCCATTTACAAGAACTGCAACAGACACTACATTGGACAAACTCGCAGAAAACTATCCACCATGATACATGAATACCAACTAGCCACAAAACGACTTGACCCTCTCTCACCAGTATCCTTTCATACAGATATGGAAAGACACCACGTCGACTGGGACAACACATCCATCTTCGAAAATGCCAAACAGAGACACACACGAGAATTCCTCGAAGCATGTCATTCCATCCCGAACTCTATCAACAAACACATCGAGTTAGACCCCATCTACCACCCACTTGGAAAAAGAACAGGAAATGATATCACCACAGGAAATGACATCACCTCAGGAAATAATATCACCAACCCAAAGAAACCCAAACATATAAATAGTAAGTAGGAATCATGTACACTGTTTTGACTGAGGGCAAGTGAAGACGTTACCTTGTCGAGTTCATGATACTTCTTGACATGAACCTCCCAGTTCAGTGAGCAAACCTACATACAGACTTATCTGCTTTTGGAACAGGTCGCAATTGAGTATTACAAGGACTATATGATGCCCGAAGCACTCTTGCGTCCAGTAGTCCCCGTATTGTTCCTGCCAATTCCTCCTCTGCCTCTTGGTTCAAAGGATACTGCGAACATCGACATAAATGTGCCCCCAACTTTAACCTAATTTCCAATGGATTCGCTGATTTCATTCTCCCCACATCCGTATCATGTTGTGACCATTACCGAACTGGCAGTGCATCCAACCAATAATCAAACAGATGGCCAGTTCCTCCAGCTATCATTTGCATACACCGTTGGTAAACTACCTCATTGGTGTTCCCCAGCATACCTAGACAAAGCACAATTCGAACATAGTTATCATCGCCAGATTTCCAGACTCCTGGCGTAGTCATCTGCTAATCATTTCTACATGCTTAACCATGGATGCCAAATCTTTGGACTGATTTTGCTCATTTGCTAACCATGTCACATTGACCCAAGCACCTGGCACACGGGCCATTTCTCTAGAAAATCATTTTTCTTACCGATATGTTGCTCCCTGCTTCCCTATCATTATAGCTTTACTCTGTAAATGCTGTGTGGAGGCAACCTCACAGTGCCAATGCTCCTCAAATACTTTACTCTGCCTCTCGTGAAAAAGACACTGCACAATGCAGCTCAGACTTCGGTGGTGCAGCCAAAGGCAGTAAAGCAAAAGCATGTTTCCTCCAATTTTCCTAAGTTTCCCAAATCAAACTACCAAGGTCACCTATCTCATATTTTTTGGCCTTTCATTCTCCCTACAACGATAACTGAGAATTTGCTTTATCGACATTAAATACCTTTTGAGTACATTCCAATTATAATTTTAACTTCAATAAAGCGTCCTGGCCCAGCAAATTAGTTGATGTCCCATTAGACACTAATAAATACAAGACAACTGTTTTACTGTCCACTTGCAAACTTACTGGAATTGTAAAGCGGCTTACCCTAAAACGCTACAGTCTTAGCAAATTTACGTGACATGTGAACGTTGGCGGTATATTGTGTTTGGGCGCAAGTATATGTAGCTCAACTATCTATCACCCTAAACGTCAACGGTTTTCTCCACACTAACCAGTACAATAGCTTCCTGTTCAGCTTCCCACGTGAACATAGGATGCAGCCCCTTCACACAGGGGTTCTCTGGGTACACTTAATGGATCCTATTTGGACTAACAGGTCCCATCTGGCCTGCAGGGATTGTTGCGGGTCAGCTGCACGTCCGTGACTCAGAGGTGCACACCGGGTCCAGGAGGCCCAGGGCCAATATGAACACATCTCTCCTTAAATGGCCTGGTTGATAATACCCCGAACACACTATTCCTGATCCTCTCTGAATCTGACTTCTCACCATATCCTTTAGCGCCCCCACCTCCTTGTCCCTGTCCTTGGAAACTTTAGTTCCGCCAACGCTGTCGCTTAATTTTATTTTGCCCTTTGTATGGTACTTCTGGAAAATGTCCCTCCAAAACCATTTCTTATCTGCATGTGGTTTCCTTGCCCTTGCCATGTGGCGTTAGGGTGTTCTCCCAACACAGCATGGAATTCATTACATTAGCGTCGATCAACCGATCTGTCACTGGCAACATCGCCTTGCGTTTCTCTCTTTCATTCTTTTTAGATTCCTTGAGCTGCAGTAGTGAAAAAGTTCTTTGCACTTCCTCCTGTTACTCAGCCAGCTTCTTATGGTCTTTCCAGTATCTCTCGACTGCATGGACTACATAATCTCTGAAGTCTTGGCGGTTCATTGACGTCAGACCGCTACCTTCTCTAACTTAGATTTGAATTGAGATGTCATGGCCTCAACAATAGCAGTCTGGAACATTGTGGTCAGCAGTTGACTACCTTCCGTCACTTGATCCATTTCAAGATGCCACTTTTTCAACTGCTTTTCCAGGTAGGGTCCTGGGTTTTCAGTGTCTCCCAGTGGATTCCTCTCAAAGCTTCGGGATCAATCTTGTGCGGATAACAATCTCTAAGTGCCAGCCACGCATTCTGTCTTACTCGATCAAGTGCAGCACCATCAATCATCGGGTTGTTCACCACATGCTTCAGCCACGCTCAATTCATTATCTCTATTATTTGGTGAGTCCCAACACCTTTATTAACGGTGACTTCAATCCCCCATAGCCAACAACCGCCCTATAGTTTCATCCTGAATGTCTCTAATCCACTTTCCTGCTCTGTCATGAAAATTGGGCAACACGTTTCTCAGCCTTTCTAGATCCTGGGTTCCCAAGGAATGGATTTTATAAGCAATGACAGTATCTTTCCCTGTGACAGCTTCTTTCCCTTATTAAAACTGCTACATTGTATTTCCTCATCAGATTCCACTTCAGAACCTACTTCGTATCTTGCCATTCTTTTTTCGCTTCCTCTCCTTGTGCCCATTTTCCAGAACACATTACTGCCTCCTCTGTTCCCCCCATTACTGTCAGTATCACCGTCCGCCTGTTTCTGCCCAACATCCATGCAAAGCTTTAAATATGCCTCATAATCCCTCCGTTCTCTAATTTGTATTGCTCCCGAATTTCACCTCTAAGTCTCTCTTTTTCCATGTCAAAAGCACCTAATTGTGCTTGCTTCTTCGCCTGCTCTGCCTCCCGTTTTATTCTTAACATATTCTATTCTGGCTCAGCTTCTTCCCAATTAAATTTCCCCTCTAACTGTAATGTTCCCCTTACTGCAGGACAGTGTGTTACATTCTCTCCATCTAATGGGTGTGTGTGTGTGGATTGGGGGGAGGGGGGCGTTGGAGCGAGGGTGAAGTTCCAAGTCTTCCAAACTGGGATATATAGATGTTGTCCCCTGCTGGGCCCCCATGAATGAAGGCCCTTTATTTTTCATTGGGTACGCGGAGATGGTTTCATGGCCACCCTTTGTAAAGAGAAACTGCTTTCTCTGCTCTCTGGCAACCCCATCAGTCGCAAGTGATGCCTGAAAAACGTTCTGCAAATCCACTCCTTCAACTCGAATTACCTTTAAAATTTCCACCTCCTATTCTCTCTTAAACATTCTCTTCTTTGATTTATCCTTACGTCTGTAATTGTCAATTAAACCTTGCATTTCATCACACATATTCCTATCAAAGGTACCTTCTTCCAAACATTATGTTAATAAATCCTTAGTTTTTCTTTCCACTTTTTCAGAAATTTATATGATATCGCTTCTTAATACTGGAAATTCCTCCGTAAATATTCCAACTGCAGTCCCTTTTTTCATCGTGACATAGATTTCAATCTCGCTAAACTATTATCTCTGTTTTCACAAATCACACCCTTATGACTTAGAAGTCCAATTGTGCCTCATCAGTTCGTATATGTTTTTCCCGAATTCCTCAATTTGCAATTGTCCCTTACCAACCAATCAGTCCTTAAACTTCCTTAGTTTCAACTAATGCACATAAAAATCCATCCTCATTCGTTCTGCCAGTACTATTCTCGGACTCTAGCCACAGAATACTCGATGGTTCCTTGAAACTTTCTCAAGAAAAAAAATGTATATCTTAAATTCCTACAGGGCAAATTAAAATCAAAGCACTCCTGGATCTCGAGCTCTGGGGAACAAAACAGAAATGTTTGACCACCAACAAACAATTGTGCATGCAAATCAGATCACAACGGTTAAACTGTCGAGTCTGTCTCTCTCACACACGCACAGACACAAGCTAAACCTTTCTGCGAGCCAGAACTTCTCTCTCTCTCACACACACGCACACACACAGACACACACATATACACAGCCTTTCTGCAAGCCAGAGCTTGTCTTTCTCACACATGCACATGCATAAACAAAGCCTTTCTGCAAGTCAGAGCTTCTCTCTCTCTCGTTCTCTCTCTCTCTCACACACACACATAAACGTCCTGCAATCAGTCAGTCGCTCAGCACTGAGCCATTATTTTTCTCTCTCTCTATTTCAGAACCTTGCATAAATAGTTCCTTTGTTCATTTCTAAAAGCACTGTTCAGTTACCATACAGACCTGGTCTTAAACATTCAGCAGTCCAGTAACAGTTTAACACTCTGATAATCTCTATTATTTAACTTTTAATCTGCCAATCTGCCGATTTTGAATTTCATCTAAATCACTATTACTACCATTAAAACATGCCTTATAGGTTCCTGATCGCTCACACCCCTTTATTTTCCTTTTCGTTTTGTCTTGCTTTTCTTTATTTTCGTAAAACTTAAAACTTTATTTTCTTAAAGCTTCACAGAAACGTAAACACACCACGTGGAGATTTGTCTCAATCCCTTTCGTCTCTAACTGCATACCCCTTGTGTAGTTTTCCTGAACTGTTTTCTGCGTCTCCTGAAAGTTTTCTTTACCACCCCGCCCCCTTCTGGTTCTTTGGATCGGAGAGACCCACCAGTAGCTTTCTGCGTTCCCGAGAAACTACCATACTTGGCAGAATATTGTCCAAATTAGCAGCAAAACGCTTACCCTTTCTTTTGTGGGTGGCCAGCCATTTTATTCCGTCTGTCTCAGGAGAGCTGTTGGTTCAACTGGGAAGTGCCCTGCGGCTGCGGCCTCTTTTCAGAGGAAATGCTCTTTTCCCGGTCCCATCTGGCATGTCAAATTTATTGTGGAAGAACCACTCGAAATTCCAGAAAAATAACCGGGAAACGCAGAAAATCCGTCATCAAATTAAATTCAAGCCTTAAAAAACAAAGCTATGTCAGCCAGCAACATGTATCCACTTAGTGCCCACATACTGGTTGTTCTTCTGCAATTTATGGAGTTGTTGTTCCCGCACCTATTGGAAAACGTTAGCAGAGCAAATCATGCTGGGTTGCTTTGTCTTTCGAAACTTATCTGCGCCTGCCACACTGGTTCCCTACATTGCACTTAACCTATCACATTACAACACCATCGTCTTCAGCATTAGCTCATCTTCCAGTGATTTAACGAGACGATCACAATGCACTACCATCTTCAATTACTGGAGCCCTGTAATATGATCCGGGGCCTGCATTACAACAAGAAGTTAACTACGTAACTGCCAGAATAACTTTCATAACAGTTCAGCAATGATGCTACGAAATGGCAGACCAACTTGAGAGGCTGAATTTCCTCTTATGTCCTATGTTATTATGCTTGAGTTGGAGGAAATTTAGACGAGCTTAGATACATCCAACAAGAGCCTTCAATACTTTTGTTCGTACATTTTCAAAACCTCAGCCATTTTGTGTCTATTACATTATCTGTTTTGCGATTTCCCTTTGATTGAATAAGCTGCGTGTTGATAGATGATTTGTTATTTGCAATTACTCGTCAATTTTCGGCAGAGTTTAAAAAAAGCTGCAACATCTAAGGCCTGGAATAAACTTCTGAGGAAGGCATACTGGACGCGAACTATTGCTCTGATTTTATCCACAGCCGATGCCAGACATGATGAGCATCTCCCAGCAATTTCTGTTATTGTTTTTGATTTACAGCAATGGTTGCATAGCAACGATCGATAGCATTTTTTAACTCCCCGATGGGGGTTGTAACTTACTAGGGGAGAGCGGAAACGTTTCGGGGAGATAAGTGTGGGAAGTTCTTTATGTGCATGGCGATGGGTGCTTGGAATGCATTGCCAGTAAAGGTGGCAGATGTGGGCACGATAACATCATTTAAGATGTATCAGACAGATTCGTGAAACGAAAGTGAGTAGAGGGATACAGGCGCTTCGAAAATGAGCTACAGGTATAGGAGGAGTCTCTAGATTCACGCACTTTTCAAGGGCTGAGTGGCCTGCTCTTGTGCTGAAATTTACATTGTTATGTGTTCTTTTCTTCTTGGATGTGTAATGCACTTTGTTCGTAAACGAATGGAAAAGAATTATAACAGCTTGCAGGAGAAGAGAACTGAGTTTTCCACAGAAAATGTCCATTTCTCAGCATGGCGAGGCATTCGACTCTGCTCAGTTCTGTGTCCAATATCCAGGCAGTCTGGTCTGCCAATGATAATTAAATTAACTGGGATGAATCTGGATGTTCTCTTTATCTCATTTTTTTACAACAGGACCCAGGCAGTTAACAAAACATTTATGTCCTCCACGACGTTCAAAATCATCTTAGCAGACGCTGTGCTAATCCATTGTAAACTGTTAATGCACTATCTCAAAACAACTAATTATCTCCCTGGAGCCTGACGTGAGGTATATGAGGTAACATTTTCTTTCAGAAACATTTTCTATCTTCTGATAGAAACACAAAGAGTACCTCCAGGTTTAGTTTGCCATTGACTATCCCATCATTGTCGCATTCAGACTGACAGGTAGAGCAGTGTTGTTACTTTTCTATCGCAGAAAACATTATCACTTTCGTTTCTATTTTTTATTTATTACTATTATTTTATTTATCTTTTCTCAATCTCTGGAAGAATGTCATATTTTCACTTGTTTAATTTCTTATCCGTTGCAATTTCACATTTTGCACATTCGTAGTACGAATACGATTTTAAAGTTGCATTACTTATTCAATTTCAAAATTAATGCAACTCTCTGTTAAAATTGATTTTATAGCGCAAAACCAGCGTATTTAGTTCTTATCAGATGGTGCATATTTTCCACTTGTAAGTCTCTCTATATTCTGTGATCGAAATCAATTTGGTGTTTTCATTTTATGAATTCAGGCAATTTTGACGAACAGCGGCTGATGTCAGGTCCTGTCTGCTGTGTTATTTGAAGGGGAACTGGTGAATGTCCATACTGCTATCAAGGTGCAAATTGAATGCCGTTGTGCTGCAGGAAATGTGTGACTATTCAGAAAATTATATTATGCTTTAGACTGAGATATGACTCTACGTACTGTTGAATTATCAGACTGCTGTCACATCATACATTAATTTCTGAAGGGACGACTGGCTAGTGGAAGGATTTCAAAAATGAGATAATGGATGTTCATAGGAATGTTGTTCCTATTAGGGAGAATGCAAGCCAGTCAGTGTGGGGTAAAAGGATGAATAAAGCTATTGATGCTCTGTTCAATAAAAATGAAGACATATTTGAGATGGAATTTTTCGATCAAGTGAATATTTCGACGTGTACGAGGGGTGTAGAGGCATTCATCAGATAATACCTAGAATGCGTAAGCACTCCATTTCTCCAATCGAGGGTCAAGAGTGTGGTGCTAGAATAACTCAGTAGGTCAAGCAGAATGCGAGGAGCAGGAGAATCAACGTTCATTTGTCCCACCGAGTCCACATCATCCCTCTGAAGCTAATTATATCCATGCCCATACACATCCCAATACTTACTGGGAAGTTACAGAACAAAGTGTGAGGCCACGAACACATATATTTGTATCATGCATAGACACACGTGAGGGGATGGAGGATTGGAAGCTGGTAAATGTTAAGAATTTATTGAAGAACGTTTCCAACGAGAAGCCTATGAACTAGTGACTGGTGAATTTGCCATCAGTAATGGTAAGTTATTGGAAGGGATTCTGAGAGACAAGGTTTACATGCACTGGAACAGCAAGGACTGACTAGACATAGTCAGCATGGTTTGTCCGTGCGAACCCGTGTTTGGCAAGCTTGATTGCGGTTGTTTGCGATGTGACCAAGAAGCCAATGAATGCAGAAACGTAGACATTGTCCACATACACTTCGGTAAAGCGTTTGAGAAGTGTCTGCGTGTTGGATTCATGTGCAAAAATCGATCACACAGCATTCAGACAAGCGTTGTCAATTGGATGCAAAACTACATTTATGGTAGAAGACAGAGGGTGGTAGTGACCAGTTGTTTTTCGAACTGATGGCCTGTTACCAGCGATGTTCCACAGGGATTTGTATTGGGTTCAATGTAGCTTTTGAATATTATAAACGATTTGGATATGAATTCAGGCAGCATGTTTAATACAGTTTGTGCATTACACCAAAACAGATAGTATAATGGATAATGAAGAAATTTACCTCTTTTTAAAAGGTTTTCTTGTAAACTTTGACCAATTGTGCTGAGGGGCGGCAGAATGAGTTTAATTTGGATACATTTAAAATTCAATTTGATTTTTTTTTGTAAAACGAGCCAGGACATGACTTGTAAGTTGACTGTCGTTCCCGAGGTAGTTTTGTCAATCAGAGGGACCAAGCGGTTCATGTACGCAGTTCGTTGAAAGTTGGGTTATGAGTAGGCAGGAATGTTAAAAAGGCATTTCACATGCTTGAGCTATTGCTCAGACGATTGAGAATTGGATTTGATATGTTATGTTGAGATTGCACAGGGTGTCTGTAAGGATGCTTTTGGAATAACGTATACAGATCTGGTTTTTAGATTAGATTTCATTACAGTGTGGAAACAGGCCCTTCGGCCCAACAAGTCCATAACGACCCGCCGAATTGCAACCCACCCATACCCCTACATTTACCCCTTACCTAACACTACGGGCAATTTAGCATGGTCAATTCACCTGACCAGCACATCTTTGCACTGTGGGAGGAAACCGGAGCACCCGGAGGAAACCCACGCAGACACGGGGAGACCGTGCAAACTCCACACAGTCAGTCGCCTGAGGCGGGAATTGAACGCGCGTCTCTGGCGCTGTGAGGCAGCAGTGCTAACCACTGTGCCTCCGTGCCGCCCATCCACTGTGTCACCGTGTCGCCCATCCACTGTGCCCCCATGCCGCCCATACTGCAGGAAGGATAATAATAAATTGGAGAGATTTCGGAAAAGTTTTGCTATCATGTTGCAGCTACTGGAGTGTTTGTGTAAAAAGGAGAGAATGAATAGACTGGGACATTTTCCACTGGAGGGTAGAAGATTGAGAAGCACCCTCACAGAGTTTTATGAAGTCTTGAGAGGCATAGACAAGGTGAATAGCAAAGGTCTTTTTGCTTGGGTGTTAGAGACGATGAGAAAGTGAGGAATGCAGATGCTGGAGATCAGAGCTGAAAAATGTGTTGCCGCAAAAGCGCAGCAGGTCAGGCAGCATGAAAGGAGCAGCAGAATCGACGTTTTGGGCATAAGCCCTTCTTCAGGAATGAGGAGGGTGTGCCAAGCAGGCTAAGACAAGAGATAGGGAGGAGGGACTAGGGGAGGGGCGTTGGGAATGCTATAGGTGGAAGGAGATTAAGGTGAGGGTGATAGGAGGTCAAGAGACTATGGTTAGAAGTTAGATTTTCAGGAGGAGAAGGAAAGCATTGAAAAAGTGACCTGAGGGACAGCATCTCACACAGAAGATGGTTTGTATGATCAATAATCTGCCAGAAGAAGTATGAGATGGAAGTTTAATTTAGTAATTTATCTGAGATCTTAAAAGGTGCATGAATGGGAAAGGTTTATGGAACAAATTGAAGCCAATGGGACGAGCTTAATATTTTTGAAACCATTTGGAATGAGAGAGTGGGAACGAAGGTTTGCAAGCTGGAAGACTATCTGAATCTTTGGATCAATGTTATAAAATGTTTTCATGGCATTCTGTTAACAAAGTAATTGATCGTGCACATACGGGTTCGTGACTTTAATAATTCTGCAATTGTTATAAATGGTACATTGATGAAGAGAGTACTTTAAGTATTTCACCAAATTATGTCGAAATAGAACGTTTTCACCAGAAGTGTTTGTCAGACAGCAATCAATATTAATGACTGCTTTTTAATTTTTTTTTTCCAAAATTCACATACCATTGACAGGACCCTTAAACTACGAAACACACTTTTGCATCTTGTTTCCACATTCTCTTCGCCTGATGGTTCCGAGTTGACTGATACTAGTTCAGGGTTTCCTCTTACTCTTTGCACCTCGCAATAGAACAGACTGTTTCCTTTTGTCGATTTCAACAACATGAACTGAAAAGTTCTGGAAACCCTTATAATTAAAATGCAATTACTTGTAATGCCTCTAACTATACTTACAACAATTAAACAAGTATGAAAGATAGAATGAGAGAGAAAAAGGTATTCTGCAGAACATTCCCACCGATTTCACAAGCAAGGAAGATGTTCGAATATATTCGAAATGCCATCTTAAATAGAGGTGTAAATCAGTTTTCAGAGGACGTGCTTCCAGTCAGCAATCATTTGTGCAAACATAAGTAACTTTTAACGAAACCTTTCATCGAATTTGTGAAGATGTAACAAGAGAAATAATAATAATAATAATAATAATAATAATAATAATAATAATAATAAAGTGTATTAATCTGGTACTATCGAAACTTTTGAAGATTCTCGTTATTGAGGCCGACAGAAGTTCTCACATTCCAAATGGAAGGGTAGGAACCTAAAGTAGAGCACATGTATATTGGAGCATATTAGACATATGAGCTGTGAGAAATTTGTGAAGAAACCTGAGGGAAACATAATAGAACAAAATGAGGAGACATGGAAGTAAATGGATTAAAATGTATTAAAAAATGAAGACGTCCAGTTTGATTGAACATCAGAAAATTGTTGGATAATGCAATATGTTGGTAAGCATAAGGCCACTTTAACGCCTCAAAGATAAGTGAATGTATACGAACATGTAGGAAATGTTTCGGAAGGCAATCAATCGTCAGAACCTTCAGCAAGAAGGTTCAGAACATGTGTAAAGATTTTTCTGATATGACTGCACAGAGGTCTAGGCGAGACTACATCAGCTTCATTATGTACACTGTACATTTGCAAATGTATGAAAGAATGCACTGACAATAGAGCTGTGCAGTATATATTTGAAACACTGATTCGTTATACGGTGTGATTGTACAATGAGGAGAGACTGAGGAAAATGTGACTGCTTTCACGGAAATGTCAAAGACTGAGAGAAAATCTCTTTGACACAAATAAAAGTTTATTAGGACTGTCAGGGTAGATATATGAAGGATAATTTCCATTCTTGGGCTGTCCTGAAAGAAGGGATGTATAATTAGAATACGAGGTAGGCAATTACTAACAGAGACCAGGTTGACCTTATTTCTGCAGATATGTGCAATGTTAAGGCATTTTAAGCCTGAAATAGCTGTGTAAGCATATTCCATTCAAAGCGTCTTTAAGACAATAATTTTCAGATGACGACGATAACAATAATAACAAATACCAATAGAGACAGCCGCAGACCATACTGGCTTTGAAGTCAATTTCTGACAATAATTTTAGTACATTTTTGAGTCAAGTCAATCGGTTAGCTGATCTACTATTGTTCCAATGCCCGCCGTTGTACCTCGAGTCCATTTATTCACTATGTTTTAAAATTGCTCACCTATCACAACATTCCAAATCAAAAGAGTGAAATTTTGGATGATGCAAACTCTTCTTCATGGTAACATTTCACCAATTATTGCTATCCACGGTTTGCAGAGAATCAGAATTCCCAGTTGTGTATCCAAAACCTCAGTGTTTGAAATGTGTTTTTCCGTGCATTTCCCCTTCAACAAAGAATATCGAAACACACAAATTAAGTATTCACTACCGTCTTCTCGGTTTTACACATTGTGCAGTTAATTTATCAATTTATTGCAGTAAATCATTCATATTTTTTAATTAAAACATTCCTCGTGTTCGAATGTAACCCTCTCCAATGACAGTTTCCAATGGCGGAACGGTGGCTCAGATGCAATTCAATTGGTCAAAAGTCTCGATATTAAGCAGAGTTTACTCATACAATTGTGGTTGGCACGGTGGCACAGTGCTGCCTCACAGCGCCAGAGACCCTGGTTCAATTCCCGACTCAGGCGACTGACTGTGTGGGGTTTGCACGTTCTCCGCATGTCTGCGTGGGTTTCCTCCGGGTGCTCCGGTTTCCTCCCACAGTCACAAAGATGTGCACGTCAGGTGAATTGGCCATGCTAAATAGCCCGTATTGTTAGGTAAAGGGATAAATGTACGGGAATGGGTGGTTTACGCTTCGGCGGGTCAGTGTGGACTTGTTGGGCCGAAGGGCATGTTTCCACACTGTAAGTAATCCAACCTAATCTGTAAATAGCGTTCAAATATAATATGAAAAATAATAAAGAAAATAATTGGTTTGGGATAACTCTATTGGAATACTATATACTTTACTAGATTAGTTAGCTATTAAGTAGTATTTTTTACAATACATTAACAGAGCATAAGCTCACTCTTGGTAAAAAACAAGTTCAGAAAATAGACTGGCTATCATTCAACTCCGATAGACCAGTTGGAAAAAAAAATCAAGAAGTCCTGACGAGATATGTCTGAACGCATCATGTTGATGAAACATTTTTAATTGCCCTTACAGTACATTGCCTGACAGAAGTATTCGACACGGAGCAGAGCCATTTGGAGGAGAGTGATAGCTAAATTGCCAAACGACAAAATATGTTTCGACCTGTGGTTGGTAACATACTTTAATTCAATGAAATCATAAAAATAGGATTAAAGTTGGCGTTTAACAGGAGGAGCTGCTGAGATTCGTAAAATTAACAACATGAAATGGAAGACTGGTGTTTGGAGAATGCATATTCGAATTACATTGCTCGTCGAGTTTTAAAACACTGCTGAGGACATATCATTGATCTGCATATACTATAAGAGACAAAATGCAACATCAGGTAACTAGTTACTGACGGTGCCTTGGAATTGGAAGGGGCATTGTAAAGTTCTGCCAGAGATGTACGATATTTGCTCCATGTGAGCCAGGAGGGTCTCCCAAAATAAGTGTTGAGTATGAGCCCCAAAACCGAAGTCCTTGGGAACATATCCATAATAAATATATCGTTCACTCTCACATTCACAGGGAAAGTGTATCACCAAGTTCTCCAAGAGAGATTTCCGAAGTGGTGAGAAACATTCCTATGGATGGACTGCTCAGCAGAAGCCATAGCACGAATATGAGGAGATAGAAAAATACTGTGACGTGTCATGCACTCACATGATCACCGAAACACGGGACACAGTTTATACAGAAAGGAATAAAAATGCATGTGTGCCATTCTCAGGTTTAAGCAAAACTTCAATTTACCAACTCAGCCTCTGAGTTCACGTATGGCAGAGCGTTTGAATCTGATGCTCAAGAATAGTTTTGCAAATGCACTGATGGAAACAGAAGTTGCCTGGACAAGGGTGCTGACCACAACTTAGATGTATTCTGGGGGAAAGATATAACCCCATTTGAGTTGATGAACGGGAGATGTTTGTAACGTCACAGGCAGAGTTTACCAGATTATGCAAAAAATCTGATATGAAACTGCATGGATTGGAGACGGAAAATATGGACAGGGATTAGAAATGGAAGAAAGTTATTTGCTGAGGGATAAAAAAAACCCAGAAGACCACCTTATGGCTCGACTCTTACGGGACAAAACGGATTGTTGCTCCAGTGGACTGGACCATGTGAGGCCATTATTACAGGTGATATATGCGTATACGTAAATGTTAAAGGGCTTCCTAAATAGTAATATTGGTGGCACTTGAAAATCGGTAAAATTGTATGTATTGCCAAAATATGATTAAATGACTAAGCCTCAAGACTTGTTACTATTGTCATCATCGACCCCAAAATAGGACAGCGCAACACGACGACAACCGTTTGGAATAACAGAAGCACTGGATGCATGTATGGCATTATTACAGAAACCTATGAATGTGATGTCTGATTTAAGCTCATCACTGGAAATATTTAATTGTCCAGGGATTACCATGTCGTCGGGTGGAGGGCATTTTCTCATTTTAAAGTATTGTACATGCCCCAAGGGACAATTTAGCATGCTTCAAATATCTAACTAATGGTGATGGATGTTAGACTGATCATAAACCAAGGCATAATATCATGATTTAATGGCCATGTATCCCGACTAAGTGTAATCCATTCAGCCATGACATTAAAAGTACCCAAATGACATAGCATGCGGTGGTCATGTTGGGGACGACGGTCTTTTACAATAAGCAAGGGATCTGACCCAACATGTAAGCACTGGCCACACTAATCCTGCAGTACCGAAGAGCAACGAAACAGAACACACGATAAAGAGCAGGACTAACGTTAGAAAAATCAAGGGAATCCGTAAATTTAATATCTGGATACAGGAATGTACAATTAATGTCTTGCCTGGCTAAGAGAGAATGATGCTGGTCAACCAGCAAGTAATTGTATACCAAATAACTCTAAAGACAATTAGAGATAAGCTTTAGACAGCGATAGGTAAGAAATGAAACCAGCTTTGCAAGAATTAGCCAACACCAAATTTGCTTCTGTAACACTGCAATAACTGCTAAACCCTCCTGCTTAATTTAACCCAGCAATAAAGAAAATATTTATTCTGTTCAGTAATCTGTGAAAACTCGGTAGGCCAATAATTAAAGAAAACAACTTTATTTCCGAAAGTATAATACAGAATAATTAACAAACAAACATTTAGAACTCTTTCCCTAACATTCGATTTACCTTTCCTTCTACAATACTCGTCTGATAAAACCTTCCCATTAAGATTTATCACAATTTAACTTTTCAAAAACCAGCCAAATGTCGACTCTTCTTTTATTCTTCTGAGGGATTTGTGCTTCAGAGGTTACTTATCGATAAAGGTATCCTTCAGAGAGAGTGCTTTTGCAGGCAGACGTTTGACATGCTGGTAGTTTGGCAGTTCTCATCTGAACAGTTCAATTTTCCCTGTTCATACACCCACAAAACATTGGACCGTGTAATTGCCTTTTAAGATTGTCAAAATACTGAAGTCAAACAGGTTTGGAGTTTGGCATTTTCGTAGAATATGTTAAACAGATGGGCCTAGTTCTGATCGGTTTTGTCGTTTTCAGGAACCAGCTACCCGAGCTACCCCAGTTGCTGGAGCACATGGTATATTATTTCTTTTTTTATTCAGAACATTTGGTGCAGTCAGGGGGGTTTGTTAGCTTTTAACTTTCTTAAAGATACAGCACACCCACATCATGACAACAGTACCAGTTAATAGCATTGATACTGTGGATATCGAATCATAGATCAAGTACATGCAATAGACAAAATAAGTTGTTCCAAGTAGATGTTACCCTGATCAAGAAAGTCTCAACAGTTAAAAGAGGAATCATCTTACCAGGAGCTAAAAGCTATTAAGAATTTTGAAGAAAGATAGCGCCCACCATATTAGTAATCATAGAGCGAGAATCTCAAAGAAACAGCAATACATTCATGCGGGTATGACTTATACTAGTTGGTTATTCAGTGCAGCCAAGTCGCCAACGTGGTAGCTTAGTGGTTCCCACCGCTGTCTCACAGTGTCAGTGATCTTTGTACAGGTCCAAAGCCAGTGACAGTCTGGGAACCTTTTTATTTTAACATTCTCTCTGTACGTGTTTGGTCGACTCCAACATTCCAAAAGTGTGTGGTTTCGCCATTCGAAATTGTCTAATTGTGCAGTCAATTATATGTATAGGTTGTGGAAAATGTAGGATTATTAGAGGGGTGTGTCTGGGTAAAAACCTTCCCAGGAGGTAGTGTGGACCTGATAATTCAAATTATCTGCTTCCACAATGTAAGATTCTAATTACCATCAATTGTTGCATGAGGTGCCTGACTGGATGGCCAATTCTGCTGTCATCTAACTTCTGAAGTCTAACTTTAGTCAATATGCTACGAGGTGACTGTGACAGTGACAAAGCAACATAATAAATTCAAGCTACTTCGCCGATTTTCCGACGTTCCCACCGGAATGTTTATTATCAGAGGAAGGTTCAGTATATTGGTAGAGACAATGAAGATGTCACTAAGTTACTCACAGACTTAAGCAATTATTATAAATGATACGACAAGATGAATTAATTTAACCAAGTATCCACAAGAGGTATTGTCATTGTTCACGATCGAGAAGAAATATTTACAAAAATACTTATGATCTGTCATTTTGTTATGTATGAGTATGCCCTTATTGAACAGAAATAATATCTCGTGACTGCAGCCAGAAAGTACAGAAGGGGCACAAACAATGTCCTTAGAGAATCATAACATAGTCATCAGCATTATGATTTTGGATGTTATTCTCAATGGGTGAACATTTCCCTAGACTATCCTACACACAGTGGTAAAGCAATTTAGAAGTTTACGTTCTAACGTTCAGATACTGATTAAGACCAATTTCCGCTGAATTTCAGCACCAATTCCACACTTGATTTCAGATTGGACATGAATTTTCAGGAAAGTTAAGTGTTAATCCAGCATTAAAATGACAAACTATAATATTTAAGACAGCAATGCTAATTAGGTGTTTCCAGAACAAGGATTTTGTGTTAAAGTGTTGAACTGGAGTCTTAGTGCCCAAATACAAGCATGGATTAAGAATATATCTCGCGTCAGCATTTTTTCTATGTCTTGGATTGTCAACACTCATAAGCGTCGTTAAAGGACAGTTGAAGAAATGGCGGAATGCGGAAAGAATACGTGGAAGTCAAATGTTACTTGCACATTGCGAAAAAAAATCCCCGAGTCAGGTTTGGCTTTTTTATGCATGGCTGAGTATCAATAGCGGTGATTGAGGAATGGTATGGATAAGACGAGAAAGTAAAATGCAAAAATAAAAGGAAAGCAATGGAATATAGTAAAACATGGCTGACAGTAGAAAATACATATGGACGAGCAATCGACTGTATGGATAACAGCAAAATTAATCTTCCTAATAAAATAGCAAATGCGCCTTCGATAATTCAACCTTTGGGGAGTAGAACAGGAAAAATAGTGTCCCAGGGCATTAATCTTGATCTGACAAGCAAGTAATTGACATGGCGCTTATTTAATGTCAGCATTGCATATAATCATTGTGGCACGAAAATGTTAAAGTATGTTCCTTTCAGTTGTATATAGCAGAATGCTTCTGTTTTATTTTAAGCTGGAAAAGATAACCAGAATAGAGATATTTATAGAGTCACCAGAAACAGTTCTTCGTTAGTTTATTTTGGAAATAAATGTCAATTGCATCAAAATCCTATCCTTGCAAAGAAAAAGTGAAAAATAGTTGTTCATTTAATATTGAAGAGACAGAAAATCCCTGTTAATACACTGCGCAGTTAGACTGTTTCTACCCGGTGCGAACTTGGGTAATTGCAACGCTGCTCCAAAACCGATTCCTCCAGATAAGCAATTTCATTTATGTTCTACAATACGAATACTTTCAATACAGCATGATTTAAGAACATCGGTGCAATCATCCAAAGAACAATGTACGTTCATTGGGGTGAGCAGGAGAAATCATAAACCTGTAACTGTAGTTATTTGTGAACGTACTGGTGCCGAAGTGGGTGGGAAGACTGAGTAAATCTCGGTATAGTTTTGCTTGCTAAGCTGGACGGTTCAGTTCCAGAAGTCTCATCACCCTACGAGGTAACATCTTCAGTGGGCCTCAGGCGAACCGCTGCTAATAAGTCCTGCCATCTAATTATATGTTTGGGTTTGTTTGGGTTGGTGACGGCATTTCCTGCGCTTAATTCACTTCCTATTCTTTTTTCTCGGGGGTGGTATATGGGGTCTAACTCGATGTCTTTGTTGATAGAATTCCAGTTGAAATGCCATGCTTCTAGGAGTTTTCGAGTGTGTCTTTGTTTGTTTTGTCCGAGGTTGGATGTGTCGACCCAGTCCATGTGTGTCCTTCCTTATCCGTATGTAAGGATCCCAAAGAGAGAGGGTCATATCTTTTTGTGGCCTGTTGGTGTTCATGTATCCTGGTGGCTAGTTTTCTCCCTGTTTGTCCAATGTCGTGTTTGTTACAATCTTTCCACGGTATCTCGTAAGTGACATCAGTTTTGCTTTTGTCTGTCTCGGGTCTTTCAAGTTCATTAGTTGCTACTTTAGTGTCTTGGTGGGTTTGTTTGCTATCATGATGCTCAGGGGTCTGAGTAGTCTTGCAGTCATTTCTGAGATACCGTTGATATAGGGGAGACTGGCTAGGGCCTCTGGACGTGTTTTGTCTGTTTGTTTGAGAAATCGGCGGACTGTGTTCATGGTTACCCATTCTTTTACAATACACGATATCGGCGATTTTCCTCTGATCTGCATAGTGACTCTGTGCTGCAGTGGATGTTGACTCATATGAAATAATGTTCCGATGCAGCTTCGTTTGTGGATTTTGGGATGATTGCTTCTGTATTTCAATATTTAGTCTGCATGTATTGTTTTTCTGTCGACGCTGGTTTGAAGTTCCCCATTGTCTGTTCGCTTTATTGTGACATTTAGGAATGACAGTTTGTTGATGTTTTCCTCCTCTTTAGTGCATTTTATGCCAGTAAGGATATTATTGATGGTCTTGAAGGTTTTCTCTAATTTCTTTCATTTAGTGATTACAACCGTGTCATCCACGTAGCGGACCCAAAGTTTTGGTTGGATGGTTGGCAGAGCTGATTGTTGAAGTCTCTGCATTACTGACTCTGCTCAGAACCCAGATGTCGGAGATCCCATGAGTGTTCCCTTTCTTTGCCTGTAGGCGTTGTTATTGAAGCTGAAGTGTGTGGTAAGGTTGATGACACTGTCATTGTCGATGAAGTTGGTGGAATTTGCTGTGTGTGTCTTTGGATCTTCTAATAGAGTCATCAATTTTTCCTCGGCCAGTTTCATGTTGATTGATGTACACAGCGCTGTCACATCAAAGGAGACCATGATTTCATCCTCTTCTATCTTAGTGTCTTTGATGGTCTTCAAGGTGGGGATGGAGTGCCGTGACCCTTTTACTAAATGGTTTAGTCTTTTGTGTAGCTCATTCTTCAATCTGTAAGTTTGTGCTCCAGGTACCATGACTATGTTTCTGAGGGTTTTTCTGGTTTATGAATTTTGGTAATCCGTAAACGTGTGATGTGTTGGCTCCATCTGGTTTCCTTTTTATGAAAATAGGTCTTATTTATTTCTCCCGATTTCAGAAGTTTTTTTGAGTAGGGCGGTGATTCGGTTCTCCATTTGTGGGGTTCAAACTATCGTCACTTGTTGGTAACTTTTGGTATCTGCAAGTAGAGCATTGGCTTTTTCGAATCTCTGTCGACACATGGAGCATGTGAATTGTCTTGTTCTGATGTGAACTGGCTGTTGTGTTTGGAGTTTGTATTTCTGAAACAGCCCGCTTCCCACAATCAGAACAAGTGAAGGGTCTGTCCCCATATGACTGCGGTGGTGGGTTTCTTGCTTGCATGAGTAAAGAAATAATTTTCCTGAATTCCCACATCTCAATGGTCTCTCCCCAGTGTGATTGCGCTGGAGTTTGGACATTTCAAATGAATTATTCCAAATGCTGCCAGACGCAAATCATATGTTTCTCTCCCAAGTGAGTGTAACTTTCGCCTTCAATGTAAAAAAAATCCTGAGTCAGCTTGATTGTGATAAAGAGTGACTGTAAGATTTGAGAATATGGTTTCGTTTTGAATTCTTTGAAGAGGTAACAAGTCAGTTAGACGAGGGAAACCCAGTGGATGCTATCTATTTGGACTTCCAAAGGGCTCTTAACAGGAGGCTGTTAAGTAAGGTGAGGGCCAATGGAGTTCGAAGTGAGCTATTGGCATTGATGGAGGATTGGCTGTCAGGATGAAGGTCGAGAGTTGGGATGAAATACTCCTTTTCGGACTGGCAGCCGGTGAAAAGTGGCACGCTGCAGGATTCTGTGTTGGGCCACAGCTGTTCAAATGCTGCAGATACGATCTGGATGAAAGGGCTGGGGATATGCTGGCGAAGTTTGAAGATGATACGAATTTAGATGGACAGGCAGGTGGAACTCTGAAGGTGGGAAGGCTGCCGAAAAACTTAGACAGATTAGGAGAGTGGTCCAGGAAATGCTTGATGAAATTCAACGTGAGCAAATGCGAGGTCTGATACTTTGGGAAACAAAATGATTACAGGCATGTACGATTTTCTAAATGGTGAGAAAATTCATAAAGCCCAACTGCAAAGGTATCTGGGAGTGCTATTCCAAGATTCTCTAAATGTTAATTTGCAGGTTGAGTCCGTGATTAATAAAGCGAATGTAATGTTGTCATTTGTTTCAAGAGGGTTAGAATGTAAAAGCAGCGATGTGTGTCTGAGAACTTATAAAGCTTCAGTGAGGGCTCATTTTGAATGCTGTATCCAATTTTGAACCCACACCTCAGGAAGGACAGACTGGCACTGGAACGTTTCCAGTGGAGAAATGCACGGATGATCCCTGGAGTCGTAGGCCTAACATACGATGAACGGCTGAGGATCCTAGGATTGTATTCATGAGACATTAAAATGTTGAGGGAAGATCAAATACAAACGTACACGATAATGCATGGCTGAGAAAGGGTGGAGTCTGGGAAGTTGTTTCTGTTATGCCTGGAGACTTAGACCCGTACCACTGCCATAAAAGTAGAGAGGGTCAATTTAGAACGGAAATGAGGAGGCATTTCTTCAGCCAGAGAGAGATTGACCTGTATAAATCATTGCCACGGAGCAGTGGAGGCCTAGACATAAAATACCTTCAAGGCAGAGATTGATACATTCTTGATATCACCATGAATTAAGGGATATGGGGAGAGTGTGAATGAGTGGAATTCAAATACCCATCAGACATGATTAATTGGCGGATTGGACACGATGGGCCGAATGGCCTGACTTCCACTCTTATGTCTTATGTTCTTTTTTAACTGACTAATACGCTTGAACAAACTCATTTTAATAAGAACAATGTGATTGAAATAATAAAACACTTGAGAAGAGATGAGCCTGCTGGGACAGAGGGGATACACGTAAGGTTAATACTGGAAGCGAGAGAAGAGATGGATGTCCCTTTGGCGATGATATTTGCGTTTTCACTGTCCACATTTTAGTACCAAATAAGTGAAGGTTTGTCAAAAGTATTCCAATGTTCAAGCAGGGGAATAGGGATAACCCTGGGAATTATAGACCAGTCAGGCTTACGTTCGTGATGGGCAAAATATTGGAGAGGATTCTGAGACACAGGTGACTTAGACATGGATACGTACTTGGAAAAACACAGTGGAGTTATAGATAGTCATCATGGCTTTGTAATTGGTAGATCATGCTTGACAAACCTTATTGAATTATTGACAAAACATTTTGAAAAATGGAGGGCAGTGGATGTGGTATCTGTGTTTAATAGTAAGGCATTTGGTGAGTTACCTATGGTAGGCTTATTTATAAATTAAGGAGGCAGTCGATACAGGAAAATTGGATGTCTCGATACACAATTAGCAGGCCCATAAAAGATAGAATGGAATAATAGATGGACAGTATTTTGCCTGGAGCTCAGTGACCAGTGGTGTTTTGCAAGGATTCGTTCGGGATTGTCCCTTTTTTATTGTTTTTTGTAAATGACTTGGTTGAAAAAGAGAAAGGATGGTCCATGTGTTTGCTGATAAAGCAAAGTTTGGTCGAGTTGTGTATAGTGTGGAGGGTTGTTGTAGTTTGCAATTAGACCTGGATGCAGTGGCAGATTGCGTTCAACCTGGAATGGTGTGAAAGGTTTCATTTTGGAAATTCGAATATGAATGTTGATTACCTGGTTACTTGTTTCCTGGCAATGTGGATGAGCAACTCCCTTAGAGTTGTCAGCCAAGTCAATTGGGTTAGAAAGAAGGCGTTGGCCGTTTTGATTTTTATTAGCAGCGGGATTGAGCTTAACAGTCACAAAGTAATAATGCAGTTCTGTAAAACCCTGGTTAGACCACATTTGAAATATTGTGTTCCGCTCAGGTCCCCCCATTGTATGAAGAATGTGCAATTTTTGGAGAGGGTGCAGAGCAGATTTACCATGGTGCTAATGAGCTAGAGGGCATGCCATACGAAGGCTTACGTTAGTGATGGGCAAAATATTAGAGATGATTCTGAGACACAGGGTTCATACTTACTTGGAAAAACACAATTGAGTAATAGATAGTCATCATGGCTTTGTAATGGGTAGACCATGCCTGACAAACCTTATTGAATTATTGACAAAACATTTTGATGAAGGGAGAGTACCTTGGGGAAGCTGGGATTTTTGTTAGTGGAGTGAAGACGGATGGGAGGGGACTTGACATAGAAAGTCCAAGATGATGAAAGGCATAGAGTATATGTACTGGTACTTTTTTTCCCCAGGGCCAAAATGACTATCACGACGGGTATAATTTTCAAGTGATCCATGAAAGTAAAGGGATGATGTCAGAGGTAGCTTCTTTACACACGTAGCGCTGCAAGGGTAGCAGTCTCAGATACTTTAGGGACACTTAAGCATATTTTGGATAGAACTTGCCTGATAGTAAAGTGAAGGGTATTTAGTTTAGTTCACTCATAGTGTAGGACAAAAGGCCGACACAACAACAAGGGCCGAAGGGCGTATTCTATGCTATCTTGTGATATATTCCATAGGTCGAAAGGAAGTTCATGAGATTGATCCCAGGAATGAAAGGCTGAACATATGAGAAAAAGCCTGTGGACTTGTGCTCGATTGGTTTTCGTAAGGTGAAGCAGCTTATGATTGAAACGTAAAGAATACTAAACGGCCTAACCAAATTAGAAATTGGTAAGATGGTGCCATTAGCAGGAGACGAGGACCCGAGGGACCAGACTTCGAGTTAAGCGAAGACCCTTTAGAACTGAGATGGGAACAAACATCGGAGCCAGAGAGTGGTGAATCTGTGTAATTAATTATCGCAGAAGGCCATGGACAACAGGTCATTCAATATTTTTGAAACAGAAATAAATAAGTTTTTGATTGCTACGGAGATCAAAAGTTACTGGAATAATGTGGGAAAATGGGATTGAAAAACCTATCAGCCACGACTCGTTTGGCCGATTGGACTAATTGGGTTCCTGTGTCTTATTGCCTTCTCGCAATATTCTGCCTTGATTCCCAATGGGAGAAATTTCATCAGGTTGTCGCGACCCATCAATCTTTAAGCACGCTAAAAGCACAAATATTATTTCCTTTTAGATTGCAAATTCTTCAAGTAATTTTTAATTTCAATGCCTCTTTAACATTGGAGTCAACGGATATATCATCAATGCTGAACTAAAACTGAATGATAGCAAACAAACTGGTCATAAATTGGCAGCTTCTTTGTGCTGGAGGAACTTTCCAGTTATGTTCTCCATGGAGCATTGGAGATTTCAAGGATTGTTTTCTCTCATTCTTATTGAATTATACAGCACTTAGTGTGTCGAGGATAACTCCAATTTTTGAAAATTACTTAAACATTAGAAGCAATGTGAACTCTGAGAAGGGCCGAACACAGTTCAGAGTTATAGAATCACAGAGTCATATTGCAAGGAAAGTGATCATTTCGCCTTTTATGCCGATTCCAGCTCGTTTTCCGAAACTGAACTAATCCTATTTGCCTCCGTTAGGTACATATCTCCCTAAAAACGTGTCTACCCACATAGCTGTCAATTGTTTTCTTTAAATGTTGCAAATGTATCCAGCTGTACTACTTCACTTGACAGGTTTTTTTCGGCTTGCGCACCATCTTTGTTTGAAACGTTTTCTTTTCAGGTCCCTGTTAAGTCTTTCTCCTCTCAACTTAAACTGATGTCATTCGAGATAAGGGCACCCCGACAATGTGGAAAAGACTTTCGCTCTCCACATTATTTATGCCACTCATGCATTTAGAAAACCGTATAACGTCACATCTGAGCCTTCTAAGCTGCAGAGAGAAGGTTCCAGACAATCCAACCTCTTCTGACAACTGAAATCTTCCACTACTGATAACATGGTTAGGAAATACTATTTTCTGTCCTGTCCAGTTGAATGCATCCCTCTTATGGCAGGGTAAACAAAATTGCATTCAATATTCCGAACGTGGCCTGACAAATGTCTTACACACTGCGAGATGACATTTCAACGTCTGTACTCAATGCTCCAATCAATAAAAACCGTGGTGCCAAATTTCTTCTTCAAAAACCAATCTACCTGTGATGCTTTGTTCAAGTAAATATGCATGTGCATTCGGACTGTGTGTTGAACAATGTTCCCTCGGATTCTGCCATTATTTCGGTAAGCCCTGCCTTGGTGTCTCTTTCCGAACTGAAATACCTCCATTTATCCGAATTAAACATCACATTTGTCCATTGCCCCATTTGATCAAGTTGTACTCTTCGGTTGCGTTTTTCACTGTTATTGTATCAGCAATTTTGTAGTCATCCGCAAATCTACAAACTATGTCTCGTTGCTTTCGTCTGAACAGTTTTTATAAATGAAGAACAGTGTCCTCACCAACACATGGAAAAAGTGCTGACCTGGTTAGATTAGTGATAGGTGAATATATCTGCAGAACAGTAATGTGATATATTTTGATGAAGTGGCTGTTAAGTAGAAGTATAAATAAAGGGTAATTTTGTAATGGATGTGCAGGAGCACGTGAGTGGTTATGTGCGAATCTCAATAAAAACAGTAGAGCATTTAGGTCAGTTAAGACTATGTATGCTGTTCTGAATCTAAATACTTAATGAAGGGAAAGAAGAGCACGGATATAAATTAGAAATTAACTAATGTATTCCGTAAAATAAATCATCAAGTCATCTTAAAGCACCCTTCAAACCTAGGACTACTGACATTCTGGACGAAAGAGCAGCATACAAATGGGTGCACAACCATGTGATAAAAATGTCTCCATATTAGGACTGTTTGTCTTGTGAAGCAAATATATTTGTGTACTCAAAACAATTCAACATCACCGTTTCAAGGGCAGAAACGTTTGGGCGACAAAACTTGAACCCGTCAGCGATTCTCACGTCCCATAAATTGAGTATAAAACAGATCGTCGTGTGCGACATCTTACGCATGATCCAACATTTATTCGGGAGTCTAGAGAAGAGATTTGCAGTCATGCTTCAAAGCAAGGAAGAGTTCAGTCGAATTGATAAACTGTACAATTTCTGACTGTTTATTCTCGTATCGGAGAGGCGAAGATGACATCTGTCAGAATTTAATGAAATTATCATGGCATTCGATATGGAAGTAAGGAAAACATGTTTCCCCATGGTAACAGAATGGTAACCATAAGACCCAACTTTGTGGTATTTTGGAAATGAAGCAGAATCGAGAAATTAAGCTAACTTACTTTTCTTCTGTCCAGCGCATATTTAAGTATGGAATGCACTGACTGGAGTCGTGGTTGAGGTTAGTGAAATCGTAGCGTAGAGCAGGTATAAAAATGATCATTTAATTTTAAGTACAGTGCAGGATGAGTGACAAATATGCCGAGATAAACATCAAACAAAGGTGCCAGAGAACAGTTGTAGTAACAATGGTTTCAAGAGTTTTGCTTTTCTGCATAAGAACAATGTTGTGAGTTTATGTTAATATAATACTAAATTTAAAAATGCTTTTTATGAGATCAGCTTCTTTTATCATCGCAGTGGTTTGGCATTTCACTTGTCATGCTTGTCATGCTTAGCTAAGTTGTGCTAACACCTAAAGTTTGGACAGCATTTTCACTTTGTCGGAACTGCAGTAATTAACTTATGGTGAATGTACCTTATAATATACGGAGTGGGAGAAAATGCCACAATATTTTGGAAGCAATTTCAAAGCAATGGAAAAATGCAGATTTATTGATCACACAAACAAATCTGCATGCCATTATAAAATGATATCATATCAACTTCCACATAGGAACAATGGTAAACGCAGGGCAGTAGAGAACATTTCAATCGAAACATCGAGGAATTAGAGGACAGAGAGAGCAATCGATTTCCGAGAACAAGAGAAAACTGAGCAGAGATGAAGAATGGAAATGAGGATAGATGGAAGGACACAGAGTATGACAGTGGAGAGAGACAGAGAAAGAGAGTATGTTTGTATGTGTATGAGAGAGAGGAATAAATGAGAACAGAGAGATAGAGACACTGATCATTTGTTGAGAGCAGAAGAAAGCTAAACAGCGAGAGAAATTGCATATGAGCAGAGAGAGGAGGGTGATAGAAAGAGGGAGAATGAAAGCGTGAGAGAGGGAGGAAGGGCGAGACAGATAGATAGAGAGATAGAGAGAGAGAGAGAGAGAGAGAGAGAGATTGATCAAATCTTGAGAGCAGGAAATGACTGACCAGGGATATCGAGAATAATCGGGGCAGAGAAAGGGAGAGAGAGAAATAGAGACAGAGAGATAAAGAGACAGATAGGGCACAAACATGGACCGGGAGGCGCCTGTACTTGTGAAATGATCATCTTTAACATGATGCCACATGCTAGTCAGCGCAAAAAATGAAAGAAAACTCAGGACGAATGAGTGAATTGAGGGATGGTGCAGGAGAGTGATGTTCAGATGTTTGGTATAAGGAAACCTGTTCTGAGGCAGGGAGGACTATTACAAATCAGACTGGCACTACAGGAACCAATATCATAGGAGATGCTTTTGCTAACGCTGTTATGGGAGCTTTATGCTCTTCTCGCAGGGGGTGTGAATTAGCTGAAGAGGTTAATGTACAGTAAGGAGGTTGTAACTAATGTGGGGAAGGAGTTCGATAATGAAATCAAAATGACGAAGTGGAAGAGTTGGCAGTGTGCAGATGATAAATGCAAAGGGACAGTTGACCAGAGGTACATTTGTTTTAATGCAAAAAGAGTACGAGACATTAGAGCTTGTATTGACATCTTGGAGCACGATGTTATTCCTATTACTGAGACTTGATTCAGGGAAGGGCAAGATTGACAACTAAATATATCAGAATGTGGATTTTTCAGCAGCAATAGGGAGGGAGGTAAAACGAGTGGAGGAGTTGCATGCGGTCAGAGAAATATCACAGCTGTGCTGAAGGAGGACACGATGGATTACTCGACCAGTGTAGCAATATGAGCAGATTTCAGAAACAGGAAGGGTGCAGTAACAATGTTGGTGCTGTACTACAGGCCTCACAATAGTGAATGTGAGATTGAGGTACAAGTATGTCGACAGATTATTGAAAGATGTAGGGACAATAGGGTAGTGGTGACGGGAGGTTTTAATGGGCTGGCATTTACTCACTGTTAGAGTTTTGCATGAAGCAGAAGTTGAAACGAGAATCCAGATGCGTTTTACAGAACAAGCTGAAAGTTGCCCGTTTCAGGAGCGGGTCATACCGGAGATTGTCTTGGCGAATTAGCACGACCAGCTTGTTAACGTACCAGTAGAGGATTACAATTTCCTCAGTTTTAGATAACTCATGGCCAAAGACGAGAGTAGTCCAAAAGTAAGACTACTAAATTTTGGGCAGACCAACAATAGCAAAATTCAACAGACACTGGAGAATGTGGATTGGAAGTAGCTGTTTGAGGTTAAATATACATTTCATATGTGCAAGAGTTTGATGCGTGTGCAGGACAGAGGTGCCGTGCGAACCTGAGGGTTGGACATGGCAAGATGAGAGAACCATGGATAACAGTTGAGCTGTGAATCTAGCAAAGAGGTAAAAGGAAGCATATGTATGGTCTCGGTGACAGATGAGGCTTTGGAAGAATATCGGGAAAGTAAGATCAATCTGAAATGAGGCGATGAAGAAGGTTAAACGTTATCATGAGATATGCTTTTCAAACAGTGTTAAGGCAAATCCAAAAGCCATTTATTCGTTAATAAAGAGCAAGAGGGTATCTAGTTAAAGATGTGGCCCACTGAAGGACAATGGAGGAAAGTTATGCGTTGATTTTTAGAAAATGGGTGAGATTCTTAATGAGGACTTTGCGCTAGTATTCACAGAGGCGAGGGACGTTACGGACGTCGAGGTTAGGGATCGATGTTTCATTACTCCAGGTCAAGTGTGCATTTGGAGGGAGGAAGTGTTGGGTATTCCAAAAGGCATTAAATGCACAAGTCCACAGGTCTGTGGGGATCTATTCGGGGTTAATGAGGGAAGTAACAGAAGAAATTGCTGGTGCCTTCACAGATAGATTTGGAGAATCCTTTAACACGGGTGATGTTGTAGAGTCATAGAGTCATTGAGTCACAGACCTTTCTTTCCAACTCGTCCATATCGAGCATATGTCCAACGTGATCTGGGGTCCCGTTTGCCAGCACGAGTCCCGTATTCCTCTCGACCTGTTGGACAATAACCTGCTGTTGTGTGCTTTTTAACTTTGACCAATTTGGGAAAATTTCAGTAAGTTTAGGTTGAACCACATTTGGAATATTGTGTACAGTTCTGGTTAACGCATTAGGAAAAGGAGTGGATGCGTTAGAGAAGGTGCAGAGGAGATTCAACAGGATGTTGCCTGATATGGAGGGCAATAACTAAGAAGAGAAGTTGATGAGGTAAGGATTATTTTGATCAGTAAGTCGAAGGTTGTTGGGGTCGGGAGGGAGAAAAATCGTTGAGGCCAAACAATCATGAGAGGTATAAACAGGCGAGATACCAAGAAGCATTTTGTAAGTGTGGGGATTCAATTACTAGGGCTCACGATGTCAAGCTGAGAGAGGAACTGTTTCAGGGAGATGTGCGTGGAAAGTTGTTTTCATAGAGCGTGATGTGTGCCTCGAAAAACTTGCCATTGGAGGTGGTAGAGCCGCGCACGATAACATCTTTTATGATGTGTGCAGAGAGGCAGATGACTGGGCAGGTGTTAAAGGGATACATATCACTGGAAATTAGGTGACATGCTTCGATAGAAGAATTGGATCGGCGCAGAATTGTGGGTTTGTAGGGCCTGTTCATGTCAGTTAGCTTTACTTTTCATTTGTTTTATTTCATATCGAATTAGTACCAACACTGGATGGAGCGTCACGGGTTTTCTGGACGTTTTAAGGGAGAGGGACGGGGAAAGCGAATTGCTGTCCTTGTTTTTGTTTTTTTATACCCCCCTGGCGTGTCTGAGAACCAGTTGGAGGCGGAAAGTTGAAGACGAAATGAGTGAGGCAGAGTGAGTTAGACAGAGATGGAGGAAGAGTCATGTGCTCTGAGAAGTGTCTGCCTCATCACTATCTTAATGTACACTCTCTCAGAACAAAGAAAAACAAGGGCAGCATTTGCCTCCAGTTCCACATGAAACGTGTTCCTGTTGTCTGAGGTTCAAGTCAAGGGAAAAAAGCTGAAAAACCGGAGAGACGTTGGAAATCATTCAGTGAAGATATCGTGTTTGATTGTTTTTATTTTTGAATACAAACTTCTTGAGTATGATTTGATCAATTTCTGTCGCACTGTCTCACACACGCTCGGGGGATTTCTCAGAGATGAAAGCTTCGACAATGGCACAGGGAGACACGCAGATTCTGGAAGTGGGGATAAAGGGCTCTGAGGGGGAGGAAGACACAAAGCCGTTGGAATTTATCAAGGAGGAACTGAGTCACCGCCTCGACTGTAGGTATCTGTAGTTCTGTTTCCCTGCAACAGAAACGCTGGCCCAATCCTGAGACAGATTGAGACACCTCCTGCACCAGATTTCTCTGGGTTTAGTTACATTGGATGTGTTGGGCAAATATTACGGAGGTTCAAGCCCAGCAGTGACGTCTTGCTATGGTGTAGCTGAGGGGCAAATGAGTCAGATTTTGAAAGTAAGGTGCGAGGGAATCTTGTTGTGCTTTTGATACTTTAGTTATTTTAATCAATTTCTATATCTTCCTGAGTCGTTCCATTCCCACTACCGAGGATGTTTGTTTGGCAAGCTGAATCTCAAAAGGACGCAGAGACAGAAAGAACAAATCATTCTATCGTGAGGAATCCTCTGGCAAGAGCTGAAATTCGAGACAGACAGAGAGAGACCTCGATAATTCTAATAAGCTATGCCGTCTCCTTGTCATTCAATTACACAATTCCAAACTCAGTTCGACAAAGAATTGTGCGACTGAGGAGTTCTCTGGGATTTTTGCCTCAAGGTGTGTACTCTTCGCTGAGTGGATGGGGACACGAAGGGAAGAGAAGGGCCTATTGTGCAATGTGATCCCACAAATTTCACTATCTCCCTATCTCTCTCTGCCTAAATACTCGCGGATGTCTGTCTTTCCAAAGCTTTCAATAAGTCTCCGATACCCCAAAATCCTTCACACCGCCTCCCCATCCCGTTCAGTCTCTCTCCACCTCTCAGATCCCTCCCTCGACTCTGTCTCGTCCCAGGGGTTCACCGGAACTGTTCCATCAATCAGTCTTCCCGATGTCTGAAATGCACTTTTCACTTCTCTCCACATCTTTCCTTCTGTCTCTGGTCTGTCGGATCGTGCTGTTGTCACCTGAGCTTTATTACATCAGCATCCACCTCCGTCTGTCTCCCTCTCGCTTCAGATGGTATGTCTCTAACTCTTCTACCCTGCCTGGGATTTCTCTTGCTCTACCTCTCTCACCGTCATTCCCTCACTCCGTCCCTCGGTGTATTTCCCCTCAGCTATCTCTCTGCCCTTTTTTTCTTGTTGACAACGGGATTTCTCCCTGTTTCACTGTATTTGTCATTGAGTCCATCTCGTGGGCTTTTATTCATATTTATCTCTCTCTTTCTGCTTATCCCGCATGGTATTCTCGTTCTGTCTGTCTCCTTGGATCTCTCCGTCTCTGTCTGCACCCTGCAGGTCTGGACCAGTCTATTTGTCTTTCTCTTTCTGCATCTTTCTCAATTTCTGTCTGTCCAAACACACACACACACACACACACATCTGCAAGCTGTTCGAGAGAAGTAGACATGCACAGAGATACAGAGACACAAATACAAGCAGGCACAAAGATGCACAGAGACATAACATCACAGACGAATACATAGATTCATATACACTAGCTCATGCACGCGCAATTATAAAAATGCAGATTTATTCTGACAGAGATAGACACACTGATGCGTAGACATATCATCAGAAACTCAAACACACACAGACACACATGAAGACACACAGACAGAATCTGACACACATACGCACACACACACCGACACATTCCCAAAACTCAGAAACATACACACACACGCAGAACGTTAGCACACACTCATACAGGCAAGATAACACACATTCAGATATACTGACACACACAACTAAACTAACAAAAACCTACACACTGACAGATCCATTTTCATACAAACGCAATGACACAAACAAGCAAAGATAAATAAACGTAGACAAGTGCATACCTTCAAAGACAAATGCATACAGAAACACAAATGCATACAGACGAACACTGTATAATATAACTGATACTGCCCTGACTTTAAACATCTTTAATACACATTGCGTCAATCTGATAATTCCCAACTTATCCTGCTGAATTGTGATGAGAAAGTAGGTCAGTGCTGCTATGTCCCTTGCTCTTTTTTTTTCAGAGAAGAGGCAAATGAACAAGCGTACACTCATACAACAAATCAGTGTAATTTCATATTGTCTACCTGTGAATTGGATTGATGTTTGTTCTCAGAAACACATTGAAAGCAAATTCACAGACTTCATTGGTAAAGTTCAGTCCCACATAAATATCGTGTTTCCTGTGTGAAGTTATGGTTTTCCCTTGTGTGATAAATCTGCGCAAGAGTATGTTGCCCTCTTTGAGTTCAATTTTCTTGGAGTTAGGTTGAAACTTCACAGTTGATAGTTGGTGCAGAAATAGCACAGCCGGTTAGGCAATATCACAGTATGACCAATTCCACGATATAAAATTCCCAGATGGATTCCTTGTTCAAAGGCCGCAATTTTCATTCCCACGTGGTCGACTATGACATCCAGAGGACATCCTCCATGTCCCACATGTCCGCCCTTGAATTGTACCCATCCAAATGCAACAAGGAGAGAACCACCCGCGTTCTCATCGTCTATCCGACCAAACTCCAGATATATTGCATCATCCTACACCACTTCCGCCACCAGAAAACAGACCCCACCACCTGTGGTATATTTCCCTCTCCATTCCAATCAGCGTTTTGGGAAGATCATTGCGAGTCCTTTGTCATTTCTACGTCCCCCACCAGCCCACATCCCATTCCCTACTCATTCCACTGCCACCGCATGAATTCCAAAATCTGCGCCCAAACCTCCCCCTCACCTCCATCGAAGGCCCTAAATAATCCTTGCATATTTGACAGAAATTTACACGTTTTTCCCCTATTCCCCTCATTGTCTATTGTATCTGTTGCAATCGATGTGGTCTCCTCTACATCGGGGTGACAGAATACTAACTGGTGGATTATTTCACAGAATATCTCCGGGACACCCGTAACAACAAATCCCACAGCCCGTAGCTGAGCACCTCAACTCCCCATCCATCTCCATGTATCCATGCAGGTCCCGGACCTTTCCCATCAACAAACCCTAATCGCCTGATGCCTGGAGGGAGAACGCCACATCTGACACCTTGGCTCTGTGCAACCACACTGTTTGAATGCGGATTTCACCAGTTTCCTCATTTCCCCTCCGCCACTTTACCCAATCTTCAGCCTCCAACTCTGCACCTCCCTCTTGATCTGACCATTGACATTCCCATCTATCCACTTCATCCTCCTCTCCGACGCATCACGTTCTCCGCACCTTCATCTATCTCTAGAATTCTCAGTTATCTTGACGCCAGCCCCCTACACCTCCCATAGATCTCTCAGTCCCCCACCCCAACGGCCCACAAACCACATTCCTGATGATGGGTTATCCGAAAAAACGTGTATTCTCTTCCGACGTGAATGCTGCCAGACCTGCTGTGCTTTCACAGCGCCACAATTTTTGACTTTGATAGCGAGCATATGCAGTCCTTACTTTCTCCCGATTTGAATCTGCAGCTTTGTCTCTGTGTGCATTTCAGTGCTGAGATGTGTGTGTGTGTGCGCGCACGCGCATGCGTCTGTGAGCGAGATTGTAACTGTGTGAGGGGTCAATGGAGGGTCAGATAGCAACCATTGGCCTTGCATTTCAGAAGCTGCTTTCCCTTCCACCTCGATCTTTCCTTCTTTGATCTCAGAAAAAATCTATTGGTTTGCTCCTTACCCAGCAGAGTTGTGTTCCAGTTAGAGGGAGCTGGGAACAAACTGGATGAACTGGGATTTTGGAGAGAAAAGCGCTTCTGTGACAGAGCCAGGAGTTTATGAAACAGTTCCGTTTATTTGTGTCAATGAGAGAGGGAGGGAGGGAGAGATACTGGAATCTCAATGTATCAGGGCAGAAATGAGATCATTCAGACCATTGCATCTGCACTGATATCATGGCAAATGCATTTTTTTCATCCCCATTCTCTTGCTTTCTTGTGTAACCCTTGATCCCTTTGATACACAAAACCTATCTAACTAAACCTTGCGTTAACTCAGTGACCAGGTCTTCATGCCCTTCTATGTCAATGAATTCCGTGGGGGCATCACATCACTGGCTGAGGAAGTAATTCCTTTACTGCGTTGTAAAAGGTTTTGTCTCTCCTCTGTAACTATGCCCTCGTGTCATAGTCTCCTCGAACAGTGGAAACATTTTCACAACATCTACTCCACCGAAGCTATTTAGTATCATTTGCCTTTCAATTAGATCCTCATTCTCCACCTGAACTAGCATATTTCTCTCTCCAACCCTGTCCGCTTTCCGCATATTTCCTTCCCTACCCCTATTAGATTTCCTCCAAGACCGTTCCCTCCGTGACCATCTGGTCAGGTCCACGCAACCTAATAACCCACTCTTCCTTCATGGCAACCCCTCCTGCCACCGCAGAAATAGCAAAGCCTGTGCCCAAAGCTCCCCCCCTCATCTCTGCCCAAGGCCCCCCAAAGAGCGTTCCACATCCATCAAAGTTTCACCTGCATGTTCACATGTGTCATGTATTGTATCTGCTGCTCCTGATGCGGTCTCCTCTTCATTGGGCAAAGTGGATGCCATCTCCCAGAGCGCTTTAGGGAATAGCTCTGGGATCCCTGCCAAACAGTCAACCAACGCCCCTTGGCCGAACTTGTCAACTCGCTCTTCCACTCTGCCGAGGAACTGCTGGTCTTGGGCCTACTCCACCGCCATTCCCTCACCACCTGACGCCCGAAGGGAAAAAACGCCTTCTGACTCGGACGCTTCAACCCTACTGCATCAATGTGGAAATCACCAGATTCCTAATTTATCCTCCCCCACAACTCAACCCAGTTCCCACCCTCCAGATCAGGACGGTCCTCATAACCTGTCCCACCTGTCAATCTTCCTTCTCAGCTATCTGCTCCATCTTCCTCTCTGACCTATCAACTTGACCCTACCTCCATCCACCTATTGCGCTCTCAGCCGCCTTCTTCCCTGTCCCACAACCCTCCCTATTTTGTCTCCACCCCGAGGATTCCTGCCTCATTCCCGATGAAGAGCTTTTACCCAAGACGTCGATTTTCATCCTCCTCTGATGCTGTCTGGCCTGCTGTGCATTTTCAACGCCAAACTAATCTTGACCCTCCTCCACCTACAATCAACCCAGAGTAATCAACCATTCCACCCTTGTTAAGCTGTTCATTTCTGCGACCATCCTCGTGAATCTCATCTGATTACACTCCAGTGCCAGTACATCCTTCCTGCAAGAATGGGGCCAAAATTGCGCAAAATACCGCCTGTTGCTCTCTTTTCTCCCAGTTTTTTTTTTGCCTTTGTGTCTCTGCCTCAAAGTCCTTCCCGCTTTCTGTATTTTGTTATTTCTCCCTCTCTCCCTTTCTTTGTCTCTTTCTCTGTCCTGTGCTCTATATCTCACAGGGTTGTCAATTGTATCCACTTACTTCAATCTCTCTCTCTGTCTATATGTATATATTTCTATAGATAGCGCCCAGAAACCCTAGCTACTCTCCCCTGCAAGAAAGTCACCTCAGAAACTACTGCCAGACTACGGAGAGCACTTGATATCATTGTTGCCCACAAACCCACCTACTGAACATAAAAGACCCTATACAGCAAAGCGGAATGCACTTAAAAACACATTGCAAGGTCTGTAATAAAGCACTACATTGGACAAATAAGCAGAAACCTAGCCGGCAGGATACCATGAATACCACCTCAGCACGATAAGACATGACCCACGATCACTACTATCATTATATACAAACAAGGATGACACCGCTTTGACTGGGTCAACAAATTCATCCTTGTGCAAGCCATACAGGGACACTCACGAGAATTCCTGGAATTATAGCATTCCAACTGGGACTGTATCAATAAATACATAGATTTTGATGCTATCCACAAACATCTGAGAACAAAAATATGTAACGTTAGCACCAACACAGGAAATGACATTCAGCAATCCAAGGAAACCTAAACGCATGAATAGAAAGTGGGGAATAACACTACAGCTTCATTGCAGGCTCACTGATGACGTTACCTATTCTGGTGATGAAAACCTGATACCATCCTTCTAGCTCAATGAGCAAACGTAAATTCGGAAACTCAACCGGATTTATAAATCTTCTGAAAATTCGGTATCTTAGTGTTAACGTATATCAGTGTATGCTGTGCCTGCACCCCTAACAGTGGGAACGCTGTTGTTTTGAGCCAGAGTAACAGTGTCTCTCTCTGTCACTTCCTCCTGTGTTCCCCCACATCACAAGCGGCAGATGTTCCTTGAAGAAAGCATCACTGCCTGTAAATCTTCAGGTCTCACAGTTGCTTCATTCTTGAAATGATATCTTCCTCGACACAGCAGTTTGGCCCGATCGATGTTGGCTCTGGCATATAATCAGTAGGTGACAAAAATGGGAAGATAGAAAAATAATAGAGAGAGAGATCATGTGAGAATGAAAGGGGAATATGGAGTGAGAAGAAGCCAGGGATAGAGATAACATCTACAAAGCTCTGTCGGAGTGGGTGACCCAGAGGTGAAAGAAAGGACACAATGACTAAAGCACATTTCCTGAGCTCAACTCTCTCCTGAGGACCAGGACCTGGGGCCGAGTTTGTCCAGCTCAGCTTCTTCAACGAACCGACAAACAAGCAATATAGTTCTCTCTGCTGCGAGGCACACTCAATTGGGCATTTTATTAATTACGAGTTCAAGTTAGAGATACAGTCAGAACTTGCTCACTGGCCTCTGAGTTGACAGAAATATTCATATATGTTCTTATAATTCACTGTTGGCTTATGTCGGACAAATCATCAATTCCCTCGGTTTGTCACAAAGCGTCTGACATTTTGATTGTTCAGGGTTTGAACTGAAATAGAATATCATGGATTTTTTGCGAAATTAATTAATCTAAATGATTTATGCATTTGTGAAAAGGGATATTTCAGTATACTCTTCAGCTCCTGTCTAAATATAGTCTGGGTCACTGCATAAATCATCGTGTTTGTGCAGCAACTGAGCAGTTGCATCATGAAGCCCAATTCCTTCACAGAGTCGTAACCCAACCAAAACATCCGGTTGCACAGAGTATACACCATTAATACTGACCATAATATGATGAAATTGAGCGATATCACAAACAGCAAGATTATGGATTTTTTTCGATTTTGCATTTCTGTGTCAGACTGACCGTCTCCTTTTGTATGAGCCCGGAGTCTCCTGCGGGCTCTGCTGGTCACTGAAATGTGTCTGACGGTGAAAACATTGAGCAGCAAAATCAGAAGAAATGGGAGTGTCGGGGTTATAATGTTGTGTAGGAAATCAATTGAGACCCAGACACGAGAATATTTAACACTAGTTGTCATCACACAAAACCCGGGGGAGTTCTGCAGCCAATATTGACCTGTGTACATAAAAAACCAGAAAATGTTCTTTAAACAACTGAGCAAAGTCACTGTTCCAAGAACCCCCGTTGCCGTTTTCTCACTGCAATACTTACTTTTCAGATTCTGGCAACAAATTGCCACAAATCGATCGAATGAGAAAGTGACGCTGAACCAGACAGAACAGTCAGTGGCTGCATAAAGCAAGACAGCGTGGACATTACACACTGGGATATACCAGAAGAAATTGAAATGCTCATAATAAACAATTGGGATGTGCCTCAATATCAGGTCGAGGATAATGACCAGTAGATCCGCCACTGCCATGGCCCCGAGATAACGACGGACACATGTCGACAATCCACAGTCTTTGTAACAGAAGATGAAGATCGTCACTACGTTTACTGGGAGGAAGGAAAGTAAAGAAAATTATGCATCATCTAGATTCGAAGTTACCCGTATGATTGAGCACGTCATGGCTTCAGAGGTTATTAGAATAATTGATGCTAAAATTACAATCGGAAAAATCTGATTGACTACAAAAAAGTGATGTAAAACGCCGGGCACACTCCCTAGGCAAACTCACAGGCAAACACTAGTATTGACAGTAGATTTCTTGAACATTCCCACAAACTGGATCCCTCGAGAGCAGATACCGGTCACTTATTTTCAGTTTCTAATATGGAGGGGCAATACGTTACCGTTTCTTCCAGTTCCTTGACGACAACGAGAGTTTGGAAGTTTCTGTCTTTTAGTCAAAATTCTGGTCGACATTTGTAGAGAAGAAATACAAACGCAGGGAAAACATCCTCATTCCTTTAATTGTCTGAGAAGTTTTGGAAACTGCGTCTCCTTCTCCCTGGAACGGGGTCTCACCCCTCTGAATTATATCTTTAGTTACGTGAACTAATACCAGGCCAATTTGAAATAATGTCATGTGTAGAATGCTCCACAGAATTTATGTTACACAATATTCCGGGAAATGTCAGTTACGCAATGTTCTGGACAATATCACTGTCAGAATGTTCCAGGAAACGTTAGTTGCAGAATTATCTGGGGAACGTCTGTTACAGAATAGTTTATAGAATGTGGGTTATGGAATGCTCCCTGTCATTCACTTATGGAATTTACATGGAATGCCAGTTATACAATGCTCCTGAGAACTTCGGTTTCATATTTTTATGAAGGTCAATTATCGAATGTTGCACAGAATGTTGGCTACAGAATGTTCAGGAAAACGGCAGTCACACAATGTTCTGGAGAATGTTGGTTGTAGAATCTTACGGAGAATGTTGTCTAAAGAATATTTTGGGGAATATCAGTGAGCGAATTTCCCATGGCAATACCTTGATGATTTGTTCTCAGATTTTTTTTTTCCGAATTTATGGGTGCAATTCCTTTCTCATAGAACAAAGCAAATTAAAACCAAACTCGTCTGGATTTTCACTGCTCAATATCCGTCATCCTGCAGCCATTTTAATGAAATCATATTATTTTCCCTCAATGTGTCCATTCAATTCCTCAATGTTGTCGAGAATAAAAGACATATTCTAATTGATTGGCTTTCATTCCACTTTCTAACCCATTATCATCTGCTCCATTGTTGCCATTAATCTGTATTTTGACTATTCAGGAAACAATCTGACACAGTCATGCTCACAAAATCAGACCTGTTCGGTAATGTTTCATTAAGCCCCATCACCATACTGTCCCACATGCAGGAGAGACCTATCAGTGTTGGTGGCACTGTGGTATTCAGACAAGAAATGAATTACCCTGGAATTCGTCAACAATGATTGTAAAGCTCAAGAAATTTCATATTGAGTGGTCAAAAGCAGTGAAGAAAATCGCTTGATGATGGATATCTACTACCGCACATACGACACCTCAGTGATGAATAAATTCTCCCCGAGGATGAAACTATGTCGAAGAAAGCACTGAGGGTGACATGCACAGAGAGCAGTCTCTGCGTATCGGACTTGAATTTCAATCGACAAGATTGTATGCACAAACCCACCACAGGCCGAATGCAGGGCGGAGTCTCAAGTACACAGTAGACAGACTTCAGGAAGTAATGAGTGAACCAACAAGAAGGAAGCATTCTCACCAAACCTCTTTTCGCAGATTTATTCGACCCCAACAGTATCTGCAAGAGACGGAGCACACAATCCTGGCGAATATAAAGTATCCACCTGATTATTGAAGATACCGTCCACTGTGTTTTGTGACACTACCTCCTGAGAAGTAGGACGTAATTCAAGTGGAGCAAACAAATCGAAACTGGACACCCATAAGACACTGTGAGTCATCAACACCTGCAACCTTCCTGCCATCATATAGTTGGATGTAGGCTGTTCACTGATAATTCTAAAATGTCCAAACCATTCAGAACGCAACTATACTGAAGCAGTCTATTCAAGACATCAAGTGTTGGAAACCTGAACCTGTGGGCGGCACGGTGGCACAGTGGTTAGCATGCTGCCTCACAGCGCCAGAGACCCGCCAGACAATTGAACTCCACACGGGCGACTGGCTGTGTGGAGTTTGCACGTTCTCCCTGCGTCTACGTGGGTTTCCTCCGCGTGCTCCGGTTTCCTCCCACAATCCAAAAATGTGCAGGTTAGGTGAATTGGCCATGTTAAATTCGCCCGTAGTGTTAGATCAGTGGTAAATGGAGGGGAATGGTATGGGTCAGTGTGGACTTGTAGGGCCGAAGGGCCTGTTTCCATACTGTATGCAATCTAAAAAGATCATTCAGAATTGCAAGCCAGAGACTCAGCAATTGGAGTAGATGTTTTAAACTGTCACGCATCTTACACAGTAAATGTAACGTTCAGCCATTCAAAGCTGTTACATCTGAGTACTGGGTGAACGAGTTATTCTGCCGGTAACAGTGAAAAATGAGAGATTAATAATCTTTATCAATTTACCAGTAACTAACGAGTAGGTTCATATTGGCTGGGGTTCCGGATTCGTGTGACTCTCTGGGTGGAGTTTCTATTATATCTGTGGCTGTATGGTCTACTGGGTGCCCTGGTTTCCAACCACAATACAAAGGTTTGCACATCAGATCCATAGTGTGTAGGGATGTGCCGGGTAGGTGCATTTGTCATGGGAAATTCAGGGTTACGGGGTGACTGAATTATTTTCAGGTGGTCAGTATGACCTCGATGGGCCGAATTATATGCTTCCAGGTTTAAAGGATTTCATGGTTAACGCTGATTCAAGGGTCTCAATGATCAGTACCATGTCCTCAAATATATTCATCCTGTATCAACATTTTCAATAAGTCGCACAATGGTTTTCTAATTCAATTTGTCAACGACGCAAAAAAAGGCAGTTAACTGAAATATCTTGTCACGAAGCTATTTTCTTAAAGATTTTCGCTTTGACAAGAATACTGTGCCCTTGCTTTTTTTCAGAGGGATCGTAAACCGGGGGGAGCTCCGAACGCGCTGGTTTAGCACTGAGATGGAAAGCTTTATGAAAAAGCCCTGTTCTTTTCATGTAAACAGAGGAGATATTAGGACAAAACGTTTATATGTTAGAATTGGCTCAAAGATAGATGACAGAATATGGTGGTGGAGAGTTGCCTTTCAGACTGCAGGTCTGTGACCAGTGGAGGGCCACAAGGATCGGTGCTGGGTTCTCTACTTTTTGTCATTTACATAAATGATTTGGATACGAGCATTAGAGGTACAGTTAGTAAGTTTGCAGATGACACAATAATTAGCAGTGTAGTGGACAGCGAAAAATGTTCCCTCAGATTACAACAGGATCAGGACCAGATGGGCCAATGGGCTGAAAAGTGGCAGATGGAGTTTAATTCAGATAAGTACGAGGTGCTGCATTTTGGGAAATCACATCTTAGCAGGACTTATACACTTAATGGTAAGGGACAAGGGAGTGTTGCTGTACAAAGAGACATTGGGGCGCAGGTCCATAGTTCCTTGAAAGTGGATTCGCAGGTAGATAGGATAGTGAAGAAGGCGTTTGGTATGCTTTCCTTTATTGGTCAGAGTATTGAGTACAGGAGTTGGGAGGTCATGTTGCGGCTGTACACAATATTGGTTCGGGCACTGCTGGAACATTGCGTGCAATTCTGGTCTCCTTCCTATCAGAAAGATCTTGTAAAACTTAATATATTCTAATCTAATCTAAATGAAGCGAACTGCAAAACAGTTAAACGTGGTTTATCGAAATAATAACTGGACAGTGAGACTTACCAGGGACACCAACTATAGCCAGAATAGGATAATAAAAATACTGAATAATCAAAAGTGAAATTCTGATCCTTGATGTTACTGGCCATTGATGATAATATGTTGAAAGATACCACACAGCCTCATATACACCCTTGTCCAATGTTGTAACATTCCAGTCGATTGTTCTGAGATTCTGATCCATTGTTATATCTTTCCAGTCAAGTGCTGTCAGCTTCTGATCTATCCTCCACGTCTCTCTGGAGCTGTTGTTCCCTGTTAGTGCTGTATGAAATGCTCTGCTCTTATCATGTGATACAACATTGAACAGAAATCATTTATAAATAAAAGTTGGAACCCTCCACTTGGATAATTAAAATCCATGGAGACTGACGGTAATCACAAGCTCCGAAAAATCAGGTTCAATTAACTCCTTCCTTACATGGTTGTTCATATCAGAATAAAAGGGAATACTTACTTAGTTTGGAGGGATTGGATGAAAATTTATGAGAATTGAAACATATACCTTTCAAACTTTTTTAATTTTTCATTCTAGTATGTGGGATTACAGAGACAACAATGCAAAGTTGTATATGTCCCATTCTGCAAAATGAGACTGACGACATAAAATGGCTAGAAGTAAAATTTCTAAGCAAAAAAGTTCACAATATTTGACCCTCGTTGACTTTGTGTAATGCTGTTCCTATTTTAAGTGCTGCATTATTAAATCTTTTCTCAGCTTTGAAACATCCTTCAGAGCATTGAGGCTTTTACTCCGGAACATGAGGAAACATTCTATACTTATATACCTGCTATAGAGTGGTGCGAGGAGGCCATTCAGCCCACTACTGCCAATTGGGACTTGAAAAGGCAGAAAGTTGGCATGTTGTCACATTTTGGAAAGGGAGCCATTCAACACATAAAGAAGTGTTCCCAAAGCTCTACGAGGACTCACTGTGAGGCCACCTACAATACATTTTGCTGTTTGCGTTTTTGTATTTGGGAAGGAAGGGGTCTCCATCTGATACAAGTTAATGGCGGTTCATAATACACGGGTTTCCGCTTCATTTTCTGTCTCATGACTGTTTCAGTTCGTCAGGAGCAGGGCATTCAGCATCTGTAGTCAGTTGCACAGTAAAATAAATAGACCATTCAGCGTCGCAAGACTGTTACAGAGGGACAAGAGGACACAATTCAGTGTCTCGAGTATGTCACAGTGGGATAGGATGAGACCATTCAGACTCTCGAATTTGTAACTGGGACATGAGGAGGCAAGTCAGTCTTTGCAGACTGTAACAGAGGAACAGGATGACGTCATTCAGCCTCTGAACCCCGTTACAAAGGGACAGGAAAATGTTATCCAGCTTATTAAATCTGTGAAACAAGTTTATTTACTTGTGCAATAATGAGAAAAAAACTCTAATGCATCAATCTAATTTTGATGATGTATAAAAACCAGAGAAAGGCAATAAAGGCTATAGGTAATGTGACGAGCAATACAGTCCCTCAGTACCATTCCTGATGAGAATCACGAGACGATACAGCTATTCGATGCTGTTGCTCAGGAGCAAAAGGAGGACATTCAGTTCATTAACCTGGTACACAGGAACAGGAGGGCGTCAGTTAAATGTTCCAGCGCGGTGACCACGAATATCTGGAGACCCGTGAGCCTCCAGGAACATAATACCCACGAACTCGGAGAGAAATCATATTCCCAATGAATGTGACGCACTGGGAGACAACGAGACTTCGTTTGTTGCAAACAGAAGAAAACGAATAGGTTTAAAGAACACGTTATTCAGTCTTGTTACAACATTGATGAAAAATCATATCTCTCCTCATTCCGTTTAACAGTGGTTTCACTCTCTGCAGCCACTGCTCCATTTGTTGGTCATATCACAGACACGGATGTTGTAACTATTATCACCTGAAACCCCAAACTCCAGGAAACCATCCCCAGTATCTCTACAAACTTTCAAATATCAGAATTAAGTCAAACACCACTCGACTACAGGATCTAATCCTCACCTAAATAAACAATCATCGAGTGATGCCTCACGTGACAGAGCACATGATCAGCAGAGCAAGTGTCGTCAACAGAATTTCTGTGGACAGGATTGGAACACGGTACAAAGATGTACCTCAAAGCTTCTGAAACCAGCTATTTAACATTCACCACCGCACACGACGCTGGGAAGCGAGAGAAAGCGTGAGCCATGCATTTAGACAACATCTGAGATTCTTAAAAGTGGAACCCGATGTTCCAGAGTGAGCCATACCTAGGTCAAGAGAAAAATACAGAATGTTAAAACTGAACAATTACTTAATGGAAAACAAGTAGCTGAAATTTGGGATAGATACTGGAATTGTACGACGTGGAGAACGCAATGTTTGGAGTTCCAATTGTGAGAATGAGAATGTGCAAAAAAGACATTACCACATCAGCTGATGTGGTTAGATATGTCACATTCGCCAACCACCTCTCATAAACAGCAGAAGGAGATGGCTGCAGATGATGGAGAACCAGAATTGGGAAATGGCGCTAGAAAAGCACACACCGTCAGGCAACGTCCAATGTGCAGGAAAGTCAACGTTTTGGGAATACGTCATTCATCAGAAATATCGTGGGGGAGGGGTGAGGTTGAATGGTAGGTTGGCGGGGAGGATGGACCGGATAGATAGGAAGGAGCATGGGCAGGTCAGAAAGCTCAAGAATGCAGTGCCAAGTTGGGGGATTGGATCTGCGACGAGGTGGGGAAAGGGAAGATGAAGAAAGTGGTGAACCGACGTTGATGCCGTGTTGTTGGAGTGTCACAAGATGGAAGATGAGGCGTGCTTCCTCCAGGCGTAGCGTGGTGAAGGCCCAGGAGTTGCATGCCCTTATTGAAGTGAGAGGGTGAATTCAAGTGGCTGGCCGTGCAGCAATGTAATTGTTTGCTGTGTGTCTCAAAGATTGGCTCTCAGACATTCCCAGGTAGTTTCCTGTTTCCCTAAAGTACAGCAAACCGCATTGAGCACAATGGACACAGTCGAAGAGATGTGTGCAAATCAACATGCCCTCCAGTTGAGCTGCTCCAATTTCTGCACCTCTTCACTTGAACAACACCACGCCAATCAAATAATGGGCTGAAGTGTTCTCCGATTGGCAGAGAATACCCCTGCCTGGCGAATGTCTCATCTTCTCCGTTGCCATCGCGGCTCTTCGATCTTGCCTTAGAGCATCCTTGCCTTCAGTATCCTGGATAGACAAACGTTGTCCGAGTCAAATGAGTATCTGCTGGATCCATGATGGGTGGCGCCCCACGTATAATGTTCGGATCCATCTCGACACTCCTACACGTCTTTCATTGGCTGCTATGGCAGGGTTGTGTGTCCGACTTTGTCTTGAATGTTGGGGAATTACAGACAATCGTATGGTGAAAGTTTAGCTGTTGTTTAAAGGTGATGGGTGAAGGCGTAGGAAAGTGTTGACGAGGTGCTCATGCTCATGGATAATGTGTTGCAGGCTGCAAAGAACTAGAGCTGTTCACTCCCAGTTGGTGAACACTTCAACAATTATGGACATTCGGCCTCTGTTCTTCGGGAGATCATCCTCAAAGGCGGACTTCGAGACAGGCAACAATGCAGATTCACCAAGCAGAGGCTGATAGATAAGTTCAGTAGGCATGAGATCGGCTTCAATCGGGACCTTGTGTTCATGTCTCACTACAGGTGACCCCACTGCACTGTACATTCTCCTTCAAATATACACATTCACACAAGCACCCGGAAACACACTGTCTTACATGCACACACACACTCCACTCCCACATGGATGTGTGCATTGTCGCACAAAAACACAAACACACATGCACACACACACACTTTCACACAAACTCATGCGCTCACTCTTTTGCCATACTTCACACGCAAACGTACACAAGCACACGCACACAGATGCACACAGACACACACACACACACACACACACATACACATGTCCAGGGGTAAGTTTGCATTTGCAGAACTGCATTGCAGGTTCTTTCGATTTTGTTCATGAAACACACAATCTGTAGGCAACGAAATAATTTTGGTAATCTAAGCAACATTTTGTAAATTCCTTGCTTGTAATCCGAACCAGACTGGCTAAAGTCTGGAATACCTACAGACTCTAACATCAAACCTTTAATGCGTTGTCTGAGCTAAAATGTCACCTTTTCACGCTAAACCTTAAGTTAACTCTGGAATGTGAGTTTAATGAATATTTGGAAATTACATATTAATAAATTGAAACCTGCAAAACATTTTGAAAGGTGAAAGATGTAACAACAGTGTAGGTTGTTTCAATATGTTGCATGGGTGAATGACATTAAGATATTTTCCTATAAATTCTGTGTTTAATGATTCGACTCCACTTGAAGCAGCGCTCTGAAAGCTTGTACTTGCAATTCAATCAGTTGGACTATAACATTGTGTCATGTGATTTTTAACTTTGCCTCTTCACAGGGGAGACAGGATTCCAGCTCACAGAACAGTTCAGGGAACATCTCTGAGACACTTGCATGAAAGAATCCAGCCACCCTGTGGCCGACCACTTCAACACCCCCTCCGCCAAGGTCATGCCATTCCTGGGCTTCCTGCATCGACAAATCCAAGCCTAAACCGGGACCTTGAGTTCATGTCGCATACAAGTGGCCAGACCACACTATATTCTCTCTCATACACACACTCACGGAAGCACACATAAACTCACTGTCTTACATACACAATCACACACAGACATACATACGCTCTTTCCTACCCGCACTCTCTCTCATGCAAAGACACAGTCAGCCCCAAGGGTCGCACCCATGTGCACACCTCCACATAGGCCAGTACTCCATCGTGCACACAAACACTCTCTATCAAGCACGCACGCACAATCACAGACACACACACGTACCCACGTTCTCAATCTCTCTATATGCCTCACATGCATGTTGAATGAAGTAGGCCTCATCTTACACCATGGTAGCCTACAACAACGTCCAACGTCGAATTTGCTCTCCCCCGACCTCAACCCAGATCCAATCCGACAACTCGGCAGTGTCCTCTTGAAATGTCATATCTGTCTATTTTAATACCAACTATCTGCACAATGATGCCCTCTGACCTATCACCATCTCCCCGCGCTAGCGTCTACTACTGACTTCGCAGCTCCCTTTCCCCAGAACCACACCCAAACTCCTGTTCATCTTTATATTTCAAGCACAATCATTCCCCCACAACACATATTCCTGATGAAGGGATAATATTCGAAATATTGATTCGTCTCGTCCTTGGATGCTGCCTGACCCGCTGTGCTTTTCTGGCGCCACACTTTTCAAACTCACAGAAACAGCCCAGTTTTCAGAAACAAGGTGAGATAGTTGTTGAGCAACGAGCGCTGAATATAAGCTAGTATACCGTCCAAATGATTTTCGCAATCCGTACATGATTAATAATTGTAGAGATTTGTGCAGACCACACCTTCGCGTCAATCTCTATACTCGAACTGGAACTGTTATCGCATTTGAGAATTTGTGCTGATCACTGCCATGCATGGATGTCTAACTCAGCGGTTCTAATATGTCTCCAGCATAGGAAAGGTTGCAGAACACAGCAGCATGTCCAGACAACTCTCCCGATTCTGTAAGCACCTGCTGTCCCGATACAGATCCCCATCTCTGCAAACCCCATGTACATAATCCTTCCCGATATGCGGAAACATTTCCAGCAATCCCTAACTTTGTAATCTCTTCCAGGTATCTCGAACATTCATGTGCCCCTTCAAATCTCCCAGTCTCTGAAACCTCCAGCAGCTGCTTCAACCCTCTGTTAGATTCTGCAAGAAAAGTCACATCCTTTTCAGCAGAACCTCCTCCTATTAATTTCCTGCAGCACCATTGTAAGCTTTCCTTTCTGTTTTTTGCAAGGACTCCGTCTCAACATCCTCCACCCAGACGTGCTTTGCTAGCTCTAACCGCTTCCAAAAAAACAATCTGCCCGTACACCTGTGAGATTCTCCCACAGGATCAAGGGGTATTTGAAACGGGCGCTCTGCAGGTTTGGAGGATGCTGTAAATGCATGAATGTTTGTAGAGGTTATAGAATGTACAGAGGAAGAAAGAGTTATCGAACATAAAAACATGTTATAGAGATTGGCAATTTGAAGGCACAGAGGGAAGAATCTGAAATTCACCTTTTGGCTGTCAGTTTCAAGAAAAAAGCTAAAGAGCTGCAAATGCGAAGGCACATTGTTGAGTCTTGAATCCGTCTGTTCGGACTGTAGAACTACGTACTGGAATATGTACCAGGGGCTGATTCTGCACAGGCTGATGAGAGAGTGTTTAGTCTTCATGATCGAACTTTGGAGCTCAGTTCCAATATAGGTGAGATCAGCTGACCACATTCAGACAAGAGACGGAATTTGGCAACATTCTGATCTCATTGTGAGACACGCTTTCCAGAATGGGTGTGGGTAAGTATAAATACCCTTAAGCGCTATGGCTTGTTCAGTTCTGAATGTAGTTTCCTATTTTGTAATTAGGTTTCGATGTGATTCTGAACTGAAAAAATTACAACAGAACTTACTCACCACAACAAAAACTCCCAAAAGTCATTACTTGACCAACGGTCAACTCAACAGAGTGGCAGATCAGAATAAGTGATCACTTCCTGAGATGTTACAACTGAAAATACAAAGAAATAGTCGTATCAGCTGCTAAGAATGGAAGGCACAACATTGACCATAAGCTGTGCAGATGAATAATTCGCTTCCCTTTTCATAGTGTCGGCTAAATTTATCGGCCTCATGTACATGATTGCCATGCCCCTTTCTAGTGGAGACAAGCAAACAGCTAAGTCATGTCATAAATTGTCCAAGTATAATTTTCGTCAGATTTCATGGAGGATTTCTCTCCACAATCCTCGTGTACGCAAAATATTGATTTGGCTGGTCCAGTTCCGATTTTACTTCAATCAAAAACTATAACTATCCTTGTATTTATAATCTCTGACAGCCCCTAGAACAATATATGTCCCTGGAAGACCCAGCCTTCACACACCTTCCTATCTCTGTAACGTCTTTTGTACCCTACAGCCATCCTGGTCTCCAGCTGCCATCCCTGAATTCCTTTCTAACTTTTCAAAAAGGCAAACGAAATGATAACTTTAAATATTACGAAGCAGTTTAGATGTAGCTGTTATTCTGGAGATGTCCATGCATTGTGACCAATTCTGAGAACTGGGGATTCAAGAGTTTTCACCATTTATACAGGAAAGGTAAATAAGCCAACACGCTAAAGTAGCATTGTGTATAAAAGTATGGGATAAGTGTTATTGTGTTACGAATAACTTTACACATGGGTCCTTTATGCCTTCTCCCCTCACCCCTGCATATTGATGGCATCAGGTATTGGTAACTTTTGAAAATTTCATAAAATAACACAACGTAAATGAGATCACTGCACTTTGTCTGCATTGACAAAAAAAAAAGTTACTTTTTTTGCAAAGCCGTTGTTCTGAAATCCCGGAGACGATAGGACTTCAGGTACAGATCTCAGTACTCTTTTTAAAAACAAAATCTTGAGAGTTTCTGCCTCTACTCCGCTTCCATGTGTGACTTCCAAATACCTACCACACCCTGGATGAAATAACATCTTTCCTCAAAACCTCTCTCGTATTTCAACCAATTACATTTAAATATCAACTGCTGGTAACTGCTCTCTGCAAAGGACCAAGATGTTCTATGACTCTCTACACAGGTCACTGACAATATGTGCACCTGAATCAAGTCTGCTCTCAGCACTCTCCGTTCCAATCTTTCCTCAGAAATGAACTTTCACATTCACAGTGTAACGACTCTCGTCTGCACACTCTGCAGTCCAATTCTATCTTTCCATATGATGGGGTCGACAGAACTGCACACCGTACACAAGTTGTTACTGAACTCATTATTTATCCGTCCCAGCATACGTTCCAGCTCTCATAATGTCATTATGTCATGGACATGAACAGCACGAAAGGGGACTCTTTAGTCGAACTCCTCCACGCCGACCACATGTCTCAGCCTAATCTCGTCCAGCATGTCAGCATTGGATCAATAACCCTCCAAAACTTTCCTATTCACATTGCGATCTGGATGTTGAAATTGTGTTATTGTACCAGTCTACACCACTTACCCTGGCAACTTAATCCACACACGCATCACCTCTGTGTGAAAAAAGATGCCCTTTGTCTCTTTACCCCATCTATGCCCCTCATGATTTTAAAAACCTCTATAACGTCACCCCTCTGTCTCCGACGATCCACGGAACACATTCGCAGCCTATTCAACCTTCCTTAAGCCACGAATATTCCAACTCTCTAAACTATCTTGCATATCTTTTCTGAATCCTTTCAATTTTCACAACATCACTTTGGTAGGAAGCAGGCCAGAATCGTACGTTTGGCTGATCGAGGAAATAATACCATTTGCTGCCTTAACGAGATTATTGATGTCTCCAACAATTTTCAGGGATCTGCCGACACTGATTGCACTCTCATTTATTGTAGATTCCTCTTTATTGTTGATGTCGTGAAATGTCTTGTCTTGCACTTCTCTGGGCTGTTGCCCCCTTGACCTGGACCCGATCATTTCTCTTTTTAAACAAGCTGCCATGTGATCTTTTGCCACATCCAAGTACGACACATCGAGTGACGTGTCTACTGTGAACCGACAGAGTCAGATTAATTACGCACGATCTTCCTTGAACAAATCCAGGTCGACTATTCTGGAGTCCCTGGAACTTCCTCAGTGACAGTTTTTCCTGCGCCTCAGAGTTCCAGGCTCGAACTATTCAGTCAGTCCCATGCTCCACATTAAATAACGTCACGGTGTTAACCATTCCTCAGTCCTCGGGTACCATTCCTGTATCCAGGAAGGATTGGATAATGATAGCCAGTATAAGGCAAAGGAAATTTCTCTGGCATCTTTTAACAGCCTGGAAAATTGTGTTAGCATCTATTAAAGATGTCAATCTCCTTTGTAACTCCCTACTCCATAAGTTTGTAACTCCCAATATTTCACATCTCCCTGTGTTTTTTTCTGTAATTGAACGCTGGGTCAGTGGCGTGCCAGCCTCTTGAGTGAATGCCCAGTAGTGCCGAATGGCAGTCCATGACCTTCTCCACTCCACCAGGGTAAGTGCCACCATCTGCAATTTGTGACCTCGCCTTCAATCTATCTCCCAAACTGCAACCACCTGCCACCAAGGCTCATGTTCTTCCACTTGTCTCTAAATGAAGCAGCTCTCTCAGTATCCCTCTAACCTCTTCTCTTCCCTCTCCCCAACTCCTACTGGTGTGTGTGCTGCCTATTCCCTCATTTAGGACACCTCGTCACCTTTCCTTCCACTGTACCAGCACTAATAGCTGTATCAACAACTTCCATCTCCCTAATACTCCTGGTAATTCTCACATTACTGAAGGAGCCACCCAACATTTAGCTCCTCACCCCCGAACAGGGGAAGGATCCTTACCCAAACAACTACGAAACTCCGTCTGACTGTTTCCAATCTCCTGGACTGGTATCTCTGACTCCCCCTCACTCACTGTGTACCTTGATAGACTGGAGAATGATATCAAGTACCCTGTTTTCTTTTCTGTCTGTACTAAACAACAAGAAAATATGGCAGTAGTGTCCAACTGGTTGGCAGGCTGAGGGTAAACACAGCTAAAAGTGAGCATGTGTGAACACACAGGGAGCAGCCAGAGTGCAGTCCACGTGCTGGATGTGTGTCCCACAGCAGTGTCCTTGCAGCAGCATTGCAGTGAGACTTGTCAGTGCAGCACTGATGTACAGAGGCATGCTCTCAGTGATTTGGATATGTGCTGCGATGTCATGGTGAGATTATTATGTGACACATACTCGCTTTGTTTGGTGTGGAGTGCATGCAGCCTCTGTCTTTGTGGTGTTCCCAGAGACGTTTGTTTCCAACATAGAAGTCTGCAAGAGTGAGCAAGGAGATAGAGTCACCAGTTATCAGCTCTGGCTTCCATATCAATTGTCCAAACTGAGTAAACCCCACAGTGGGAAGGAGGAGAGATCTAAAGCAATGTGGCTGTCGATCACTTGTAATCAATCAGTCAGCAATTGGCCTTCATCATGCTGATATCTTGCCTTAAAGAACAGTACAGCGCAGGAACAGGCCTTCAGCCCAGCAAGCCCGCACTGACACATGCTGCCTTTCGAAAGGTATAAAATTTCCGATATCATTTTATTCCCTGCCTACTCATATATCTGTAAAGATATTTCTGAAACGTTGTTTTTGTTTCTTCTTCTATGATCGCATTCAAGGCACTTTCATGTTCTGGAACAGAAAAATAAAATCGTGCTTCTCAAATTCCATTCAGAATTTCCTCCTTTTATGTAAAACCTATGACACCGAGTAATTAATGTATCCACCTTGGGAGAAATTCTCCAACTATCCATGCCTTTAATAATTTACTGTAATGAAAAGAAACTGCTAAATATCGCTTGATATCTCTGGTCAGTATACTTTCACAAATACTGTTGCCTTCATAACTTATTTTCGGATCTCACCCCTCCTCACACCACTGACAGCCATTAGCGCATATTTTGTGCCTGAATGATTGTAGACTTTGAGGAATGTCTGGATTTTGCAACCTGACACTTTTGCCTTGAAGGGACACGCTTTCTCAGAGCCACATTAATCTCCGATCAGATTACCTGCCACAGCTCTGATTTTGATTTATCTAATTGTTATTGTTTCCTTTTCAGCTGGATGACGTTTGTTCTCAGCTTAATAAAATGAGACTTGGTCATACTAATACTCCAGCTCTTAGTCTGGCTTTGTCCCTTCAATATTTAGGTGAGAATCAACTGAAATATGATCTCATTTCCCAAAATGCTGCGCTTTTCTTTCCAGATGGAAGTGACAATGAATGGCAGATATTGTTGAAAGCGTACCATGGTATTCACAGCAGATTCTGAGTGTGGATGGTGGACAGAGGGAGTGATTGTGGATTGGAGCCGATCAACGGGGCTGCTAATTCTCAGACTGTGTCAAGCTGTTGGATTATTACTGGAGCTGCCCTCATTCAGGTAAATGGAAAGCCTTCTATCATATTCCTGACTTGAGACTCAGAGATAGTGGACAGGCTTTCCTAAGACAGAAGAAAAGTTACTCACTGCAGGCTTCCTAATTTCCGATCTGCTTTTCTAACCAGATCAGCTGTGTGATCTTGGATTAACCTGAGAATGTTCATGCTAATCGATTCAGCGAAGTGACTGTGGTTGGATGTCAAATGGCGATGGTGACATTATTTAGAATACTTATTATCTAATAATTGTTTTGCTCAAATTTGCCACACCAAGCCTGGCGTTTGGCCAAGTCTTGTTGCACCTGGAGTGATTTCGTAATCTGAGGATATAGAAATAGTTACATCATGAGCCAACTTCATCACATCTGACCCTAAGAAAGAGGGAGCATGCAGAAGGGTGATTTTCCCTTGGACCTGCTGCCTTTGTCCTTGTAGACCGAGGGTTTATATGGTGCTGTCTAATAAGCCTAAGTACAGTTCATCTTGAAGTCACTGTAGTATTTGAAGTACTGAGCATCAGTGGTGGAGGGAATGGATGTTTGTGGAAGTGAAAGCAATCGAATGGACAGGTTTTGTCCTGTGTTATTCCTGGGATGTAATCCTCATCGGCTTTGAGAACAGACAGCAGGTGAGTTACACATTGCAGAATTCAGAGCCTCTGACACGCTCTTGAAAGAAACGTCAGTGATATAACCCAGGATGCTAATAAGCACCAAATTGAATATCAAGGAAGGATAGTTTGATTCGTTATTTATGAATTTGTCTCTCAATTGTATTCTCTGAATACTATTTGTCATCTATGAGATTAAAGGTGGATATTTTCCAGGTCTTGTGATACATGGACAATTTCAGTATCAGTGGAATGGTGTAATCAATGAACATTCCCACTTCTGACTTTTGGATGGAGAGAGGGTCATTGCAGCTGCTGAACATGTTTGAGACTCGAACAGCCTCTTTCCTGAGGAATGGCTGCAGAGCTGTCCTGGAGTTTGAATTAGAGACACTGACAACATTACTTTTTTGCTGGGAATAAATACAAACAGGGGACGACTTCCCCCATTTCCAACTAAGTGTAATTTTCCTCAGACTGATATGGTCACACACTGGCATATGATGTCACGATGTTACGGGTAGCGTTCACTGCCCCTTTGGAATTTCACCCTTTTGAACTAATGTTTAAATAGGGTCAGGGTTTGAGTGAACCTAATGGAGCACTAACGGAATGCCACTGAACACGTTATTGCTGATTTATCACATTATTGCTGGCACCTTTCTTCACATTTACATGGTAGACCGTACACCCATGGCTCAGTGGCTGGCTGCAATGCAAGTGGTCTGCTTTTTGTTTACAGGACAAACATGGGCCATTTATCACATTGTTTGGAGATGCCAGTTTTCTGCCTGGAATGGAACAGCCTGGTTGAAGATTTTTGAATCTCTGGAGTTAAATCACGGCTTCCAGTGTCTCCAGTCCTTTTTTTTTTGACATTGTGTGGAGTGAATCTCATTGTCTGAAAATTGGGGTTTCTGCTGCTGGGGTCGACAGGAAGAGGCCGGAATGAATCATCTGCTCAGCCCTTCTGGATGAAGATTGTTACAAATGCAGCAGTTCTGTTTCTTTTTTTTTCCCATGATGTGCTGCGCTCTCGCATAACTTGGGACTTCATTGTTGGAGAGGAGCCTCTACCTCCAACAGTCTCTTTCATTGTCTACTATCAGTTATGTCTACATGCAGCAGAACTACAGAGTTCGATCTCAAACATTGTTTCAACGATCACTGAGCCCTCTTCATCACTTATTGCTGATGCTGTTTCGCATGCAATTCGTTTTGTTTTAAAGCTGAAGACAATAAGAGCTCCTCCAATTTGTCCACTCCCGTCAAGATCTGGATGGTGCGAGTCCCACCATGTACTTCTGCACCCTTCATTGATTCAGGGTGGATCCCTAGCTTGATGGTTACTATGGTGTGGGAGGTATGCCGGACCGATAGCTTGTGGACTGTTTGAGTTGTTCTGAGTATGAATCTGCAGGGGGCGATGGCCCTCTGCACCATATGGTCCCGTCTTCGTTAGTTAGTCGATCTGCTTACAGTCTGTCCCATTCAGCACACGGGTTTCTACATAAGATGGTGGTGGGTCTTGGACCTTCCTCCCCATAAGGACTGTGCAGTGACCACACTTGCCAATATATTAAATGGAAAGGTGTAGCTGCAGCTGGCAGATTGCTGACGATGTGGTCAATTATATATGTCCCTTCTATTTATTCCCTGATACCCTGATGTAGAGCTGTCTCGCAGCCACCAGATCCAGCATCAATGCTGAGCACTATAGTGACTATGTACTATTAGATATTAGTTGCCTCCCTCTGCTTAGCTTTGCCATGTTAGTGGGACAAAACCTACCAGCATGGATTGCTATGTTGCCAGGACACGTACATGTTCACAGAAGTCTGATTTGTCTGTGGGAAATATACGGCACGTCACTTTTACATTTTGTACAATGAAGAGATAATATCACTTTACTTCTTGCATATTTCTAAACAAGCCAAGCAGCATTGTTGTTCAGTTGAAAGCAATTCAAGTGAACAATAATTCAATTACCCGAGTACACAACTAAATCTTGCATAATCCAGTGACTGCAGTAAATAGCTGATTCATATTCAGACGATCTTGCAGTCAGCAAAGCTGTTGAAACCGACTTTGAGAAAAAAGACGGAGTTCAGACTCAGTGCTACTTGGCCTCATCACTACCTCCAAAAAACTGGTCGGCCCCAAAATCTGTCCACAGACCTTCCAAACGGGAACTGACCAGTTATTCACACAATCCTTCATAACAGACCAGTTGCAGATATACATGAACAACTGGGAATGTATGGGGCAGAGTGGTCAATGCCGAGCACAGAGCTCCGTGTTGATCCAAACGCAGTTCAACATGTGGCAAAATCACCAGACAATAGGAACGTCATCCAAGTTTCTCTCTTCTGGTGTGTCACCTAAACTTTGTAATTCTGTACCTTGGACCCGATCCCGAATTACGGTGTTTTGAAGGTGATGGACTCCTGCAACACATGGCGCCTGACATCGGAACCCTCATCTCCCATATCCAGTTCATGTCAGCTCCACAACGTCAGTATCAAACAAAATTGTGCAGCGACATTGATTTCCAGCACGATCCCGGCCCAACGTCCTTGTGTGTAAATCCAGATGGAAATTTCGACGGAAATTTCGTCTCTTTACTGAAGGTCCGACATCTTTTGATAATACCCATATTTCGATTGTCCAATAAGCATAAAATCCACCCATTTATTCAGTTCATATTTACAAAGACAATACGATGAAAGTAGGGCTCAAATCACAGTAAGGAGATTTGAAATGATAAGTCTCCTTACCCCATCCAAGGACAAGTTATTATTAATTGCAAGGTCTTTGAAAATATACAATTCTTTTTACATGTAGTACATGTAGTAATATTGTGTGTTAATAATCGATTCTTCTGCTCGTCAGATTCTGCCTGACCGGCTCTGCTTTTTCAGCACCAGCAGTTTTAACTCTGATATCCAGAATTTGCAACCCTCACTTTCTCCCTGCGAATATTCACACCTAATAATTTTCATGACATCAATATTGCTGTGTGTGTAAGCATGTCGCATTTAGTTATGAGTACAATTTCAATTGCTTTTGGCTATCTCCAGCTCAGTAAAGTGGTAATGTGAATGTCAGTGTCGGTGTGATGCTCCTTATGTAGACCGTGACTCTGAAAGACTGTTTCCAACAGTATATTCCATCAGCTGTTCACAACAAACAAGCTACGGACAAGATCCAGCCTGCTTGCACTCACAAAACCCAAAACTCAGCGTTTTGTGTTGGGCATGATCAGATCTTATTTTTCATTCTAATTGATGTCCGAATCTGATTGACCCAGTTCATATTCTTTATAACTTATTACCCTTGAGAATGTTTTGTTGAGCTGCCTTATTTAACTACTCCAGTCCATGTGCTGCAGGTGGACGTAAAATGCCATTAGGGAGGGAACTTGAAAAAGTGTCATTGTAGGAATATCAATATATTTCCAAATCAGGAAGAAAGGTGGCTTGGAACGGAATGTCAACATGGTGATATTCCCATGTATTTGTGGCACTTGTCCTTCTTAAAGTCCAAGTTTTAGTAGTCCTTCGTAACGAGCCTTGGTAAATTTGACACAGCTGAGTGTCAGTGGATTTTGTTTTGTTGTAGACATGTTCAAAATGCATCTTATAGATGGTGGACAGACATTCAGAATTCATGAGGTTAGTTATTTCTGCAGGATTCCCAGTCCCTGAAATACTTTTGTCGCCAATGAATTTGTATGGGTTGAAAGATGTGGCATTCAAAAAACACCGCATGTCTGGCAGCATCCGAGGCACCGGAAAGTCGACGTTTCAGACATCAGCCATTCACAGGAATGGTTAATGAATCTGTATGGGCAGTCCAGTTCTGTTTGACTGTAATCCCTAGGTTATTGGTAGTTTGTGAGTTGGGTGGTAATCATGGCATTGAATGCTGTAGATTTTGGTCCAACTATGTATTGTTAGAGGTGATCCTTGTCAGGTATTTGCGTCATGAAAGTGTTACCTGTATGCATAGTGTGCATATCTCAGTAATCACGAATGGTGTTGAACATTGTCCCATCATTGGCAAAGTTCAGCAATTGTGACTTTACGGTGTAGACACCAGGTATATCTTCAACAAGTGCAGAGGATTACCTGATTTCCATTTGCTCCAGTTTTGCTATTAATCTTTGATACAGTACTTGGTCAAATGCACTCATGATGATGTTAAGTACAGTCACTCTCGATCACCACTCGAGTTCAGTTGTGTATTTTCTTGTTGTCCATCATTAAACCAAGGTGGCTCTGGCAGAGCCCAAACTGATCTTCATTGAGCAGGTTGGTGCTGAGGAAGTGCTGCTTTATCCCGCTGTAGATGTCATTGTTCATAACTTTATTAATGATAGGAATGAGACCAATGTGGCAGCCATTGATTACCTGATGGTTTGTCTGTGTGTGTACAGGACACACCCGGACATTTTCCCACATTGTCAAGTAGATGCTGGTGCTGTAGCCCAGTAGAAACAGCTTGAATAGAATGTTATCAAGGCCCACGCCCTCGCATTCTCCAGCTGCTTTTGGATATCATACAACATGAAGCGTAATAGCTGAAGACTGCCATATTGAGGAGACTAAAACAGAACATTGCATTGACACTTCTGTCTGAACATTGCTGTGAATGTTTCAGCCTTATATTTTCCATTGTGTTCCTGGGCTCTTCTATCATTGAGGAATGTGATATTTGAGGTCCATCCTTCTCCAGTAAGTTGTTTGATAATCTACTACTACTCACTCAGACTGTATGTGACAGAATTTCAGAAAGTCAGTCGGATTCATTGGTTAGCTGTGTCAATTACTTGCAGCTTATGGTGTTCGGTGAGTAAGTGATCCTGTTTGGTAACTTCACCTCATTTTGAGGTGTACCTGGTTCTGCTCTTAACAGGCCCTCCTGCTTTCCCTGTTTACCCCTGGCTTGATGGTCAGGGTAAGGTGGAGCCTAAGGCAGGCAGTGATAATGACAATTCTGTTGGACTACAATTTTGCTGCCGTTGGAAATGCCTGACTCAGGTCTACTCTCCAGTGCTGAGTTACCAGATCTATTCGAATTCTGTCCCATTCAACACAGTGATCGCCTCTCTCTCTCTCTCTCACACACACACACATATACACACACACACACCCACACACACACACACACACACACACACACACACACACACACACATATAGAGGGTACTGACAAATGAAAAGTGGACATTTGTCTCGAAAAATACTGTATGCGTTATTCACTGTTGACAATATAGTCACAGATCAATGTGTCTGCAGCCGGTAGATGTGTGAAGATGAGATCAGTAATGTTTCTCTTTTAGTTGTTCCCTCCCCACCTGGTGCAGATCCAGTCTCGCAGCTATGTCCTTTTGTACCCGGCAATTTCGATCGGCAATGTTGCTACTGACCCCTTTTTACTGGTCGTTTTGAATTGATGCATCCAATAGAAATTCTCCAGTTTTGCCTTTCATTCCTCCCTCCAAGCGTTGTTCAATGCGAAGGGTCAGTGATCTATCAGCTGAGGGGGGGAGTCAGCAGGAGGGGTCCGTGTCAATATTTCATCTGACATCATGAGGCTGAGTAAGAGGAGTTCGCAGGATGTTTCCGTGTCGGTGTTTGATCTGATGCAATGAGGTTGAGGGAGGGGAGTCTGCACGAGGTTTCTATGTTAGTGATTCATATGACAACATGAAGAAGAGGGAGGGGAACAGCAGGAGGCTCCCGTATCAGTGTTTGATCTGACGCCATGGGTCTGAAGGGGTGGAGACAGCAAGCGGTTTCTTTTTCAGTGTTTCATCTGACACGATGAGGACTCATTGTGTCACATTGTTGCTTGAGTAGGCTGTATAACTGCCAACACTGACCACAGCTCCCAGATGTTAGGGAGGAGCAGTTTTCAGGGCCCACGGAGCTGTTTAAAAAAATTGTTACTGTCAATCGAAGGGCGTCTGCTGTGCTGTATGACACTGACACCATGGCTCTTGCAATTGAACACTACACAGTGTCACGTTTTCTGTTCCTGCCAATGCTGGACTGCAGAAAAAAATGTCGAAGTCCGTATTCCAGAGAAATGGACATTTTTCTCTTCACGATGTCACCATACAATTCCGTTTTGAAGCTGTCCACCTGTCCATCTATATCTTTCCATGTCATTATCTCAAGCCGCTATGCCCATCTATATCTAAGTGACGCTCCACATCTCCAAAAACTTCATTAACATGACGACGAATGTAATTTGCTCCAGTATCTACACTCACCATTCTCTGAAATCTCCTCCAGCTTCTACACTTCTCCCGATCTTTGCAGCCTCCTCCAGCCCCTACACCCTGCTCTATCTTCGTAACGTTCTCCAGCCGCTACACTTCTCTCCATCTCAAACCTCCTTCAGCTGCTCTACCCCTCGCTGTCTCTGTAACCACCTCCAGCTAAGTCACCCCTTCCTATCTCTGTAGGCTCCTCTAGCTGCTACACTGTTCCCTATCTTTGTATCCTGCACCAGTCTCTGTAATATAGTGCGGAAAATACTTCCTTCCAGATCTGTCTCCTCCTCAATAATCGACACACTTTCATATCTCAGTAGCCACCTCCAGACACTGCTCCCTTCCTCATCTCTGTAATACCCTCCAGCATCTGCAATCTATACTATTCCTGAAACGCTTCCTGCGCCGACAGCCTTCACTAACTTCGTAGCATCCTCCATCCCAGGCACACTTCCCTATTTCTGTGACACTCTGAAGCCCTATCCTACTCCTTAACACTGTAACCTCCATCACCTATTACAGCTCTTCCTTTCATTGTAACCACCAACAGCATATATATCCCACATGCTCTCTGTGACCATCAGCTCCGACACTACTACCGATCTCCATAACCTCCACGATGCTATACATAACTTCTGATCTCTGTATTCTTCTTCAGCCCCCGGCAAACATTGTCCTCTGTGCAATCTCATCAAGCAGGTACATACCTTTATGGTCATATAAGCTCATGCAGCCTCCACACAAGTCTCAATTTCTACACTTCTTCCTGTTTCTTTAACCTCGTCCAAAACTTGCATCCCTCTCTATCTCTGGAACTTGCTGGCGACCCGAAAACATTCCTTCTCACTGGAACCTCTACCAGTTATTGTATTTCTCCCTATCGTTAGAACCTCGTGCGGAATGTATCGCTCAATAACTCCGTAATCTCCTCCAGCTCCGACGTTCCTCCTGATATCTGTATGGAGGAATCACCCTCCCATTCTGTGTACACTTCTCTGAAGGTATAATCCTGTCGCTGAAGCATCCTCTAGCCCCTTTACTCCTCTTTATCTTTGCAACTCCTCTTTATCTTTGCAATAATGAGAGCCGTTCCTATTTAATAACCTGCACCAGCAATTACATAATTCCCTATCTCGCACAACCCACAAACGCCAACTCCCTTCTTTATCTCTGTAACTTCCACCAGCTACTTAGTAGACTCCTCCTTATCACTGTAATCCCCTCTCGCACATACGGCCCTCCTACCTCTGTAGATTTCTCCAGCATCTTCACACATGCCTTTTGTTTTAGCCTCTGCCAGCACTTTAATTCTCCATATCTCTGTAAACAGATCTAATACCTACACCCCTCCCTATCGTTATAAACCTCTCAAGCTACTACATCCCTCCTGATCTCGGTAAATATTTTAATTCCTAACTCTGTAATGTCTACCAGCTCTACACCGTCCCATATTTTTGTTCTGCAGTCGGTGCACAACTTCCTATTTATTTATACTTCTCCAGTTTTGACACTGCTCACTACATCAATCATCGCTTCCAGCGTATTTCCATCCCTATCACAGTTGCCTCCTCCAGCATCTGTATGACTCATATTCATGTATTCTCCTCCAGCACCTGCAATATTCGATATCCTTGTATTGTCTACCAGCACCTGCACTCTTCTCTATTGCTGAGACCCCCTCCAGCATGTATATGCCACTACCCCAAAAAATGTACCTGGTGACTCAGCAGACTCTACTTCACCAGCGGGAGTGGGGCAGCGTGAGCCGCGGGGCAGCCGCAAGATAAACTAGAATATAATATACTGACCTGGTGAGTCAGCAGGGCGAACGCTGAACAGGAACGGACACAGTCACATGGACTGCTGGGAAAGTTATCTCGTATATTAGTGAAGATGAAAAATCCAAAACATGACACGTGTAATGTCTCCCACCCATCTTTTTCCCTCCCCGAACACGAAAAAAGGTGTGGTGGTTCATAAGGTAAGGATTTTCTAAAGTTTCCTTTGGCAATTTAGGGCAGAGCGGATGTAGACTCGGGCAGTTCCATGCTGCTCTTGCAGGATGTGGATAGTAAGGTTCACCACTAGTGTCCCTGTGGACTTCACCTGGGAGAAGTGCACTCAACTCCAGCTGCTCACAGACTGCGTTAGGGAACTGGAGCTGGATGAAGATCACATCATTCGGGAAGCTGAGGGGCTGATAGACAGTGGCTTTCGGGTGACAATCACTCTTACGTAACAGGATAAAGGCAAGTGGGTGACGTCATGGGAGGGAAAGGGAAAAGACAGACCGTGCAGGGATCACCCTGGCCGTTCCGTTAATAATAAGTATACTTTCGGCACTGTTAGGCTGGATAAACGACTGGCGAAAGCCACAGTGGCCAGTTCTTTGACAGTGGGCCTAGCTCTGCAGCTCAACAGAGAATGGGGCAGAATAGAAGAACGATAGTGGTCGGACTCTCAATGGTAAGAGGAACAGACAGGAGATTCTGTTGTAACAAGCGAGACACTCGGAGGATATGTTTCCTCCTGGGTGCCAGGGTCAGGGATTACTCAGATCGAGTCTTCATGGGAGGATGGGGAGCAGCCAGAGTTCCGAGCACACCTTGGTAATGACATCAGTAATAACATGATTCTCTTCTGCTGGCAGCACATTACACATGCGTAACACCATCTGTGAATAAAGAGGAAATGACTCTCTTGTTCCCTTTTAGTCTGTCCCCTCTGATCTGAAAAAGATGCCCTCGAGTCCTCGCTTACCAAACTGTGGGAAAAGGACTGAGTGGTTTCACCCTATTCATGCCTCCCCTGATCTTGTACACTTCTATAAGACTCTCCCCCACCCCCAACCAGTCTCCTAAATTCTAAAGAAATATATGCTCTCGCTTGTCCAACCTCTACCGATAACTCAGACATTTGAGTGCAGGCAACATTCTTGTAAATTTCTTCTGCACTCTTTCCAGTTTAACAACATCGTTCCTAGAGAATGGATGGGAATCAGTTTAGCTCAGTTGGTTGGATCATTGTTTTACAGAATAGTGTGATGCCAACAGTGTGAGTTCTAATTCCCATCACCTGGTTGATGTGAACATGAAGGACTTTCCTTCTCGTCCTCGTCCCTCGCCTGGCGTTTGGTGGCCCTTAGGTTGAATCGCAAAAAAATGTCGCTTCTCTCTAATGAGTGTAACCCCTATGGTCTGGTACGACTATGGCGGTGCTTTCTGTCCATTAGTTGTGCATTCATAACTTTCTTGATTTCGTCGATCATTCCAAACTGTGTCTCAGTCCAAAGGGAGAGTTTGATGTCCCAGTGAATATGGGGTTATTGCATAAAATTAGCATAAGACAAAGACATAGGAGCAAAAATATGCCCATCAGCTCACTGAGTCTGCTTTTCCTTTCAATTCAGTTATTTTTATCTGATAATCTTCCATTCCAATATCCTGCATTTTCCCCCATAACTCTTGTTTAATAATCTGTCTCGCTCAAAGTTGAAGATATGTAATGATACAGCCGTATCAGCCTTCAGAACTTTCTGCAATGTTTCCCTCCCACTAATGTGAGACTTGGTGGTCTTTAATCCTATGTGGTCTTTTTTGGAACTCTGTGTGAAGTTGAAACTATATTAGATGTTGCCCTGTCCTTGCACACCTCTCTGTGGGCAGAGGGAAAACAAAAAGGAAAAAAAAATCAGAGCCTATCATCTCTTCCCTCATCTCCAACATCAGCCTAACATACAGTTCAGCCAGATCTGGCGATTGCCCACTCTTTATCCCACACAAAATTCCAATTCCTCCTCAGATCTGCATCACTATGCTCATGGTTCACACGGTCACTCTCCCTGAATCCAGTAACTGCTTCTCCAGACTTAAGGCCGATATGAAGTATGTGTTCAACATATTCTCTGGCTCCGTGTACAGGCTGCCTCCTTAGTCTCTCAGACTCCCCATTCTTTCCAAAGTTATCCTCTTGCCCTTAATACACCGATAGAATATCTTTGGATTCCTGTTATCCTAATCTGTTAATGTTTGAACACGCCCCTGTTTGGTCTTCTTCTCACTTTCTTCGGTGGAGCCCCTCAATTTCTACACTCTTCCAGCACCTCCACTGACCTGCTCAATTTATACCTGCAAGCTTCTCTTGCCCCTTTTATTCCGTTATGAATATTTGTAGACATCCAAGTGTCTCTGGACTTGTTTCCGAAATTTCATCTTCGGTGTAACATGTTTGGCCAACAATCTCATCACTTCCATTTTGATCATGTAATAACGCTCCACGCCGTTCTGCTGCAGCTTTACCTAGAAGTAACTGTATTTTGGTCAGATACTGTCTTAATTTTGATTTTAAAAAAGTCTGTCTCCACAATGCAAAACCTTATAATTCTCACACTTTTATTTTGGCTGAACAAACTTAGAATGTTTAAGTCAAGGTCACTGGTCCCATAATGCTCTCATAACGTGCCTGGAACTCCTGACTGGCTTCCTTCTCCAAAACGAGGCCCCATCATTCCACCGTCCATTGTTCTGTCGTCTACATGTTAATATAAGAAACTGTCTGGTATAAATTTCAGACCCCTCCTCAAAATTCATCACTGTTCCAATAAACGTTGGTAATTGAAATGCCTGAATATAGCAATGATATTACTGTTTCTACACACCTCAGTGAATTGATTATATATGTATTCCTGTATTTTCTTCTGTCTGGGTGTTCATAATATGTCACCAGAAGTACGTCTGTCATCGTTTTGATCTTAAACAGAATCACACTGCCTCATTTGAAGATCCTTCCAAGATATCGCCCCACCTGACTGCATTAACTTACTCCATAACTAATAATGCAACACCACCTCCTCCTTTACACCCTCTCCCGCTCTGTCTATAGCTAACGTACCACAGAATACTGACTTGCCCATCCTGACCTCCCTCACCCACGTCTCTGTGATGGCAAATGTGTCATACCTGCACATGTTACCTCGTTCCCTTATTACCTCTGCCTGTCCGATAATCCGCCCAGCATTATGTTAAGCGCATCCAGCCTGGAATATAACACCTGGAATCATCTGTTCCTCGGAGTTCTTCCTTCATTCACTTTTTTTTTATCAGGCTGCCAAAACCATGAACCAAAACTTTCACTCTGGGACTGAATATTTTTTGAATATCAGTATCTTTTTTTTCAAAAATGTACTTATCAAATGCACCTTCCTAGAAATGAGCAGTCACCTCCACATGCCATGAGTTTGTGGTGATTATTTCCTCGCTCAGGTTGCAGAGACGACAGCCATCAGTAATGTAAAAAGTGAGAACTGCGGATGCTGCAGAGTCAGAGTCGAAAAGTGTGGCGCTGGAAAAGCACAGCAGATCAGACAGCATTCGAAGAGCAGGAGAGTCCATGTTTCAGCCATAAGCTCTTCATCAGGAATACATTGGCGCCTTCCCCATGTTTTCTATTCCATGATGCTGAGGATATTGGGAATTGTACTCGTTTTGGAAGGCCGCACCGTATATAGTTTCGAATTGGAAAGCAGTCAGTCAGTCAGTTGGAAAGGACATTATATTGTGGACAAATTGATTTGAAAATCACAGACTGTTTCGCTCAGCTTGTGGATTCGCATCAATTGGTGAATGTGTGAGGGAGTAGCGTTTGTGAGGTCAGGAAGTTGGGGAGGGGCGTTCAGACATGGCTTCCAGTTGTGGTGCACATTGTAATATTCAGTTGCGTGTCAGTACAATGCGTGTGTGGTGACATATACCAGGCAATATCCACCAAGTTCAGTTTTAAAGTGATTCTTCGCTTGGCATTTGCTGCTGTTTTCTTCAGGTTCACTCTGTTGGATGACCCATCTATTAATCTCTGGCCATGAACACAGATATAACGTTTTATTTTGATACTGGAGAATGTGAAAGTGACATTTATTGGATATGGTTTCAGAGGATTTACTGTGGGACGCAAGATGCTACAGAAGACTGTCAAACTGTTAACGTCTTCATAGAGTTTCTGGTCGAGGCAGCAAATGGATGGAGTCCCTGAGGCAGGCCAGATGTCATTAACACAAGTAAACTGTACAGTGTGATTCCCGCAGTCCATTTCCATACATGTGCTCCCTCTGACTGAAGACAGTTTCTGGGCTGTCACTGCTATCTAATTTGGACAGCATTAGCATCTACACTGAAAACAGTAATAGCCTGCTCACTATGTCCATCCACCCCGCCCGGCCAAGATGGACTCCAAATGATTTCTAGTGAAGGAATGTTTGAGTGCCAGTCCTGACCCAGTTTGGACACTCACGTTGGAAACTTGCGACTTTTTCAATGAGTGTTATTTAATGTAAAATGCGGTAAGTGAAAGAAAAGATACACTTTTTTAGTGTGCGTGAAAACTCCGTATTTAAAAAGCGTGTTGTTAAAACACTGAAATATTTGCTTTGGTCATTGGGATAAAACTTTTGAAATATTTAAGATCTGTGTACAAATTAGACTTCATCATTAACCTGAACTGTAATTCTTGCATTTTACATGGTTTTACTGCGCCAAGTATGTTCAGCTGTTTGCTCGCATTTACATTGGGAAATACTTGGATACTGGCTTTTATTAGCATCTGCACAAGATAGCGTCCAGCACTTTAAATTACAGAAGGAGACTGTTTGGTCACTGTGTCTGAATCAGTTCTCGAAATGTCTCTCTAACTCCTCTCATTTGCCAGCTCTAACTCTGTCCGCCTGAATATTCGTAACTTCCAAATATTTGTCCAGGTTGTTTCTCATTTTTCATCCAAAACTCTTCCAGGCAGCCCATGACTCGTTTTTTTTTTTAAAAAAGGCTTCATTCCTACTGCCAGAAAACCGTGTTAAAGTAACGCAAATGTACTATAAATAATGAAGCCATATGGAACAATGTGGAACAGTCTACCTGTGCAGCCTCTGCTGCATTTGTGTGTGAGCATCTCTGAGACCTTCCTGCTTGTGTATTAGTGACTTGACAAGCTGCATTCGTCATCCTGTTTCTTTGTAAGTGATTCCAGGTGTGAAATGGTTTCTTTCTTAGCCCATGTAAGTGACACGTGGGAGTGACCAGATTCCGTGCCTCCTTGTGTAATTAGCAGGGGGTCTAAATGGGCGGTCCCCCTCCTTGTCCGACAGTTTTGTTGGGATTAATGAATTACCAATATTATTGTGAACCCAGATTAAGATCCTGAATGAGCTTCACAGTTTATGGTGGAAATGTGGTGTCTGGATGAGCTGTTACATGAGTATTACTCAAATGTGAACAACATGATAGTGAATGTTGGCCAGGTCTTGTTGCACATGGACACAGACTGCTTCAGGAGCTGAGGGGCGACAAACTGCTCAAGACTAGTGGGCGGCACGGTGGCACAGTGGTTAGCACTGCTGCCTCACAGCGCCAGAGACCCGGGTTCAATTCCCGACTCAGGCGACTGACTGTGTGGAGTTTTCACGTTCTCCCCGTGTCTGCGTGGGTTTCCTCCGGGTGCTCCGGTTTCCTCCCACAGTCCAAAGATGTGCAGGTCAGGTGAATTGGCCATGCTAAATTGCCCGTGGTGTTAGGTAAAGGGGTAAATGTAGGGGAATGGGTGGGTTGCGCTTCGGCGGGTCGGTGTGGACTTGTTGGGCCGAAGGGCCTGTTTCCACACTGTAAGTAATCTAATCTAATCTAATCTAAACATTGTAGAAACTTAAATTAGTATACTCACTTCTGCTCAGTGTGGACTCAATGTGCTGAATGGCCTCCTTCCATGCACTGTCAGAATTCTATAATGACCATCGAGAGGTGTCTGGGCTCAGGAAGCAACGCTGACCATCTCCTTCAGAGATGTCCCACAGCAGGTAGATAGGATAGTGAAGAAGGCATTTCGTATGCTTTCTTTTATTGATCAGAGTATTGAGTACAGCTTTTGGGAGGTTATGTTGCGGCTGTGTAGGACATTAATGAGGCTACTGTTGGAATATTGCGTGCAATTCTGGATTTTTTTCTATCGGAAGGATGTTGTGAAACTTGAAAGAGTTCAGAAAACATTTGCAAGAATGTTGCCAGGTTTGGAGGCTTTGAGGTACAGGGAGAGGCTGAATAGGCTGCGGCTGTTTTCCCTGGAGTGTCGGAGGCTGAGGGGTGATCTTATAGAGGATTACAAAATTATGAAGGGCATGGATAGGGTAAATAGGCAAAGTCTTTTCCCTGTAGTGGGGAATTCTAGTACTAGAGGGCAAAAGTGTAGGGTGGGCGGGGAACTATATAAAGGAGACATAAAGGGCAACATTTTAACACAGAGGGTGTTACGGATATGGAGTGGGTTGCCAGCGGAAGTGGTGGAGGCTGGTACAATTGCAACATTTAAGAGGCATTTGGATGGGTATATGAATAGGAAGGGTTTGGAGGTATATGGACCGGGTGCTGGCAGGTGGGAATAGATTGGGTTGGGATATCTCTTTGGCATGGACGGGTTGAACCGAAGCGTCTGTTTCCATGCTGTCCATCTCTATATGACTCTATGGCTTAGATGATTGTTGTCCACTGATAATAAACATCTTCCCTTGAGCTGTAAATGACTGCAAATAGTCGAGGGATCACAATCGATTATCCATCAAAGCAATGTTTATCAGAATTCCTTGATGTCATCCTCAGTCACATTTACAATAGGGCCAATGCTTCTGACCTGAAACCCTGTGTTACCTAACTTTTTCAGGTTATGAGGTAATGCTTTAGGAACAGGGAATGCTTTCTTCAAGCAGATGGTAGGGAATGACAGAAATTCTGTTTTCCAGAGAACCAGGGAGCAAGATCACTGAAAGTATTTATAGAGGAGACATACGGATTTTCACCTGAAGCAGAGTTGGCGGTTGTGAAGAATTGAACATTAAAGATGATTTGAGAACTAGAGAAGATCTGCCATGATCTTATTGAAAGTCAATGCATGCTTGGAGGGTGAACGAAATGTCCAGGCTCTGATGATCTCGCATTCTGTTAATGGAAATGTAGTGGATGCAATTTTCCTGGAAGTTCTGTTATTGATTGTTGCAGTCAGTGAGACAAGAGGACTTTGTGAGCCATCTCTGGGGAATGTATGGGAGCTGTATTCACAATGAATCTGGATCTACAGCATCAAAACAAATGAAGCACATGTTACAAAGAGGAAGACCTATAAAGAGAGATGAGGGGGTTATTTTAACAATTATATTTTTCAAACTACACAAAGTCTATACGACTGTCTTGAGGGGCTGAATGGGTCTTCTCTTTTTCCAGTCACCAGATTATAGCGGAAAGTGGCCTCCAGCTGTTCCTGATGACGGTAGGTTTTGGGTTCCTGATGTAGGGTTTTTGCCCGAAACGTCGATTTTCCTGCTCCTTGGATTCTGCCTGACCTACTGTGTTTCTCCAGAACCACTCTAATCCAGACTCCAGCTGCTACTGTCGAGCAGGTTTGAGGGACTGAATGGAGCCCAGGAACATGGGACTGAGGAACAGGAGTGGGGCATAAGACATTTAGCCGAGGCACTAGGATTGTGGCTGATATGGTCTTTTTCTCAGCCCCACCCTCCTGTCTGTATCAGATTAACCGTGACTGACGTCTCTGTCAAATGTTTAACTAACTCAGTTTTGAAAAACATGTAAACAGAAAGGCAGCACAAACTTCCAATGAGGATAATCACTATTCAAAAGACCATTTTAGAATGTTTCCTCATCCCTTTCACAAATTAAAACGGCACGGAAAGAGACCCTTTAGTTCCACTTATCCAGGCCGACCAGAAATCCTAATCATTTCCAGTCCCATTCGCAAGTTTCTGGCACACAAACCTCACACCCTTCCTATTCATATCCCAATCAAGATGTCTTTTCAATGGATGTAGGTTTGCTCGCAATGATGGATGGTTCATTTTCAGACGTTTTGTCACCGTACGAGGTAACAACTTCAGTGAGAGTGAGGACTAAGCACTGCTGATGTTTCATGTTTTCTTTTTATATGTTTGGGTTTCTTTGGGTTGGTGATATAATTTCCTGTGGTGATATCATTTCCTATGGTGATGTCATTTCTGTTTTTTTCTCAGGGGTGTCAAACGGGGTCCAAGTCAATGTGTTTGGTTGTAGTTTTCCGGTTGGAATGCCATGCTTCTAGGATTTCTCGTGCGTGTCTCTTTTTGGCTTGTCCTAGGATAGACATATTGTCCCAGATGAAGTGGTGTCCTTCCTTATCTGTATGTCAGGATACCAGTGAGAGAGGTCATGTCGTTTTGTCACTCGTCGATGTTCATGCATTGTGGTGGCAAGTTTTCTGCCGAGTTGTCGCATGTAGTGTTTGTATTTCACGGTGTCAAATACGCTAAAACCGGCTCTAAAATGGGAAACAAATGCCGTCTGGCAGAGTTCAAACCACGAACAGCTGTTCTTCGTGCATGAATGACTAAAAGAAAACAGGTACCACCGAAATGTCTTAAAAACTAACCTCCTCTTAACACCCCGCTAGCCAAAAGAATAGCAGAGCACAATGGCCGCAGAATGCTTAGAGAAATGATTAACGATGCCCACAACAGATCTACAAATAAAACCGGAAACTTTGCATCAAAAATCTTTACTCACTCATGGAACAGACCATGAATGGACAGACACAGTACAACAATCCACAGATATTAGACTGCGACAAACACAGAAAATGACTAAACTGGACCTGCAGAAAACACTAGACAAACTTATACAAAATAACAACACTGACAATACAGAAGCATGGTTAAAAAATTCGTATTTGATCGAACCTTAACTGACACTAAGAAAGCCGTCTAAGTAAAAGGATTAAATTGCAACTTCTAGGAAGTGCACAAGAAAGTTTTTTTTAGCAGCATCAGGAACAGTACTGAAACACAACCAAATAACAGAAGAAACCCCCCACACGAGCAGACAGGTAGTCACACCAACATTAAGCAGGAGAAAGGAAGGAATCACACTGAATACACAAGAAAGGAAAGCACTAGAAAGACTAAGAAAAGATGAAAACATCTGCATTCTACCAGGAGACAAATGACGCTTCACAGTCATTTTAAATCAAAGAGACTATTTTGAAAAAGTTAACACACTACTTGCAGATACCATCACTTACCAACAAGTGGCAGGAGACCCGACCCCACAAATAGAGAACCGAATCACAGCTCTACACAATAAACTTCAGAAATCTGGAGAAATAAATAAGACCGACTTCAAAAAAGTGAGACCAGACAGATTCAACACACCACGCATCTATGGATTACACAAAAATCACAAACCAGCAGCGCCCCTCAGTCCCATAGTCTCGTTACCTGGCACACCTACTTACACATTGGCCAAGGAGCTACACCAAAGACTAAAACGCTTAATAGAAGACTCAATCTATTCCATCCACTGAACATCGTTCCTGACGATGATCAAAGAAATAAAGATAGAAGAGGTTGAAATAATGATCTCTTTTGATGTATCAGCCCTGTTCACATCAATCAACATCAACATGGAGAAGGAAACACTGACGACACTATTCGTAGTCCCAAGGACACATACACCAGACACCACCAACTTCTACAGGAAAGACAGTATCGTCAAGCTAGTGGACCTATTCCTTACGACCCACTTCACCTTCAGCAACAAAACTCACAGACAAGCTAATGCAACAACCATGCAATCTCCGATATCAGGGTTATGAGCAGAGATAGTAATACAGAGACTAGAACAAACAGCTCTGCCAATCATCCAACCAAAACTTTTGGTCTGCTACGTGGATGACACCTTTGTCGTGACTAAACGAAAAAACGGGGGAAACCTTGAAGACAATCAAAAATATACTTACTGGCATAAACTTCACCAAAAAAGAGGAAAACAACAACAAACTTCCATTCCTAGATATCACAGTACAGGGAATAGCCAATTTGTAACTTCAAACCAGCCTCTACAGGAAAGCAATACACATGGACCAAATATTGAACGACAGAAGCAATCACCACAACATCCACAAACGAAGTTGCATCAGAACATAATTTTAACGAGCCACCGCCCACTGCAACACAGAGGAACTACGCAGAGCAGAGGAAAGTCATTGATACAGTGTGTTAAAAAAGAATGGGATCCCAATGAAACCAGTTCGCCAATTTCTCAGCAAAAACCTAAACAAGCTGACTGCCAGACTACTCAGACCACTTGGCATCATAATAGCCCACATAGCACCAACACACTAAAACAGCAGCTAACGAACTTGAAAGACCGTATACAGACAACAAGTAAAACTAATGTAATGAAAAATTTAATGTGCAGGAACTGTAACACACACTACATTGGACAAACAGGGAGAAACCTAGCCAGCAAGATACATGAACATCAACTAGCCACAAAACTACAGGACCCTTTCTCACTGGTATCCTCATATACAGAAAAGGAAGGGCGCCGATTGGACTGGGACAACACATCCATCCTCGGACAAGCCAAACAGAGACATGCAGTAAAATTCCTCGAAGCATGACATTCCAACTGGAACTCTATCAACAAATATTGATTAGACCACGTTTACCAACCCTGAGAAAAAGAACAGGAAATGACATCACCATAGGAAATGACATCATTACAGGAAATGTCATCACGAGCCCAAAGAAACCCAAACATATAAACACAAAGCAGGGAACATTAGAAGTGATTCTTCCGGAGGCTCAATGAAGATGTTATCTAGTATGGTGACGAAATATCTGAAAATGGACCTTCCTCCTCAGCGAGCATACCTACATACCGAAACTCATCCTGAGCTACAAATCTTTGAAAAAAAAAACAGATAATGCCTTTTAATGCAATTGTATCATCCCCCACGACTTCCTCTGGTAACCAGCTCCAGAAACGAACCACCCCCTGCGTGAACAAGGCGTCTGTAGCTGTAAAATCTTTCACCACTCACCATCACATATTGCCCACTGTTTGTTGACTCCCCTACTCTGAGATAAGGACGTTGAATATTAATACTATCCATGCACCTATTGATTATTATCAACCTCTATAATATTATCGCTCAGACTCCGACGGTCCAGGGTAAAAATGCCTCAGTCTGTCCAGCCTCTCCCTTGACTTCAAACCTTCCAGTCCCGGCAACAATCTTGTAAATCTTTTCTGCAGCATCTAACGTTTAACAGCATTCTTCCTATTGCAGCGTGAACCGAGTTAAACACAGTATTCTAAATGTGACCTCACCAACCTGTCCAACCGCAACACGACCCCCCAATTTCAATACTCAATGCTCTCACCAAAAAGGCGAGCACAACAAACGCCTTCTTCACCATCCTGTCTACATGCAATTCTACCTTTAAGGAACGACGAGCCGACAGCTTTTTTTCAACAACACTTTTCAGGGCTTCACCATTAATTTTATAAGTCATGCCCTGCTTCACCTCACAAAAATTACATAACCTCATGTTTATCTAAATCAAATTTCGTCTGCAACTACTTGGCCATTTGGCCCACCTTATCGATGTCCCATTGAACTCTGAGATAATAGAACATAGAACAGTACAGTACAGCACAGGCCATTCAGCCCTCCATAGCATGCTAGTCGTTTACCCTACTCGGAGATCAAATTAACCTATTTCCCCTCCAATTTACTATCATCCATGTGCCTATCTAAGAATCGCTTGTGTCCCTCTCATATTTATGACTCTATGACCACTGCTGGCAGCGGTTTCGACGCACTCACCACTCTCTGAGTAAAGAATCTGCCTCTGACATCGCCAGTAAATCTTCCTCCAATTACAGTTCCGCTCTGTGTTTGACATCTCGCCATGGGGTAAAAGTCTCTCTCGAAACATTCTACGTATTCTTCCTAAGATCTTGTGCACCTTTATCAAGTCACATCTAATTTTTCTTCTCTCCAGTGCGAACAGTCAGAAATCCCTCAAACCTTCTTCATAAGGCGTGTTTTCCAATCCAGACAGCATTCTGGTAAATCTCCTCTTCTCCCTCTTGAAACCTTCCATATCCTTCCTATGATGAGGCAAACAGAATTGAACATAAAATTCCAAGTGTGATCTTCTTCACTGTCCACGACGTTACCTATTTTGTTGATAAGCAAACATGATAATCATGGAAATATTCACATCCAAATCATTTTCGTACATGATGAAAATCAGCGGATTCAACACTAATCATTGCTGCAAACTGCTGGTCACAGGCCTCCTGTTAAAAAGAAATCCTCGACCCACACACTCTGTCTCCTATCTACAATCCAATTTTGTGATCAATTGGCGAGCTCATCTTGGATCTATTTATGACCGAACCGTACTAACTTATCTGCCGTCCACAATCTCGTTGAATGGCTTGTTGAAGTCAATATGAATAACGTCTACCACACTGACTTGATGAAGCTTCTTCATTACCTCTTGAAAATAACTGAATCAAGCCAGCAAGGCTCGATTTTCCATGTGTAATACCAGATCTATAATCAGTCATTGCATTTCGAAGTAAATGTACATCCTATCCCTCAGAATCCCCATCAACATCATTGATATCAGGCACACCGGTCCATCGTTACCTGGCTTTCAGTCACGATTTCCTTTTCTCGTCCGTCTACACAAGAGGGCACAGCAAATGCTAAATGTAAGCAAGTTCGTTGTGTGACAAATAATACAGGGCTCACACTGAATCAGCTTCAGTGTTAGGAATAAATCAAGCAGATATTTTAATCTGCTAAAATTAAGCATATGGCCAAAACAGGATTACTCGATCATTGATGGAAAGAGGAATGACAAACAGTTTAGATACTGTAAATACGGAGAGCAATGTTTCCCTTTCTAAAAATACTGACAAACGCACATTTAAGATAATAAACTGAGAAAGAAAATATCTGTGACTTGTTTACTTATAAGAACTTCGGGTGAATATGAGATGAACTCATGACGAAGGTAAAAATGAGGGATATTCGCAAAATATATTCACCTTATGAAGTTATTCTTACTCTTGTAGCAGTAGCAACGGTATTCGACCCTGGAACAGATGGATGTGGATGAGTTCCCTTTGCTTCAGGCAATGGGCGATTCCAATGAATCCTCATCAGGTTGTAAGATGGAAAGATGACAGAGGAGTATTCAGCTTGTTCACCTTGCTGTGGAGGAACACGGAGAGAGAGAGGGAGCAACAGGTCGTTCCTTCTCAGGAAGATAGAATTTCCTCCTCTCCGAGTTGAATCACACAATAATGTTATCCGACCTCAAACTGGGCCACGAGACGTCTCCTTGAACAGTGCCTGAACTGCACCCCATCACATCCCCTGCTCCATGTAGATGCATCATTGCTCTTGCCATACACAGAGCCATTTCCTTCGTAACAAGATACCTCACTTGATTTGAAGACACGTTTATAATTTCCAATTAAGTTTAAAAAAAACGTGTAATATCTTGACAATATGTATATTGAAGTGAATGTGTCTTATACTTAAACTACTTCTGCATTTTAAATCCCCCATTCAAGATTAACTACCCATTAGGTATTCACTAGTTTGTATGTCAGTAAGAACATCTCTCGTTCTCAGTGCTAAACGTTTAACTATTCATAACATAATGCTTTCATTTCAAGAGCGAGCAAAGAGAAACACCGTTTAATTGTTTTGAAAACAATTATCTTTTTCAGTTTAGGAATACATACCTACACAGTGCATCGGATCTGATCTCAACAATGTCCAGTTGAATGACATCCCTGACATCGTCCCCAATGCCCAGAGCAAGAAACAGCAGAATTCCTTTTTCCATCCAAATGACTTGTTGCATCTTCAGACCTGCTTCATGTGATTCATATCGCAGGACACATAAATCCCACTGTACCGCCATGTTCTGCATTATTTCTTTATTTGAATAATTTACAGTTGCTTTATTTTTTCCCCAAAACACAAAGTTCCCATCGCCCACATTGTACTGTTCTTTTCTTGCCGATGGCATTGTTAGTCCCCTCCCCTGTCTGTACAACACTGCAGCTGCTCTGATTCCAATTTAAATCTTATCGAATGGTTATGCTGGTGTATGAGCAAACGGAGCTCCATTCCATTCAACTCCTTCATCAAAACGATTAATCGATATTGTAAATTGCTTCTGGCCTCACATTGATCCCTGAGGAATTCCAGTAGGTACGGCTTGCCAACATGACAATAAGTAATTATCTCTGTTGTTTACTTTCCACTAGCTAAACTGGGGTCCCCTGCTCCTGTGTAACAGCTTGGACAGGCTGCATGACCTCCTCCTATGCTGTGTAGCTGACCGTCACGATGTTTTTGAGCACAACAATACTCCATTAGGACAATTGTTGTCAGATCACCAGGTAGAAGTCGTAATATCAGTGATACGAATCCCTGATAGTTTAAAAGATAAGCACATAATGTAGCATAACATTTAATTTGAATGCTGCACGGTCAAAACGCTGTCTTTAAGCTGCAGCAATCAATCTAGTTTGCTTTCTCAGTCAGGTGTTCAATTTACCCCGGACATATATTGAGGAGCAGAGGAAATATCACATTAAAGTCAATAGAGTGGTGCTGGAAAACGACAGCAGGTCAGGGAGCATCCGAGGAGCAGGAGAATTGAAATTTCTTGCGTAAACCGTCAATCAGGAATGAGGCTTTCAGTCCGGAGGGATGAGATAAAAATGTGAGGTGTGTTGGTTCAGGGGAAGGTAATTGGGAATCCGACAGATAGGTGAAGGTGAGGCAGAAGGTGATAGTCGGATAGGAAGATGGAATGGATAGACGGGAAAGGTGTTGACAGGTCAAGAAGGCAGTGCCGATTTGGGATATGTCTGGGAGACCTGCACCAACCAGCCCCACAGTTATGTAGCTGAACACTTCAACTGCCCGCACACTCCACCAACGACATGCATATCCTGGGCCTCCTTCTTCGCCAAACCCTTCCAATCCAATGCCTGGAGCAAGAACGCCTCATGTGTACTCTTTCTGAAGAGATTTCCCGCTCGCCTGATTAACATGCGTCCCTTTAACAACGCAACCAATACAGATAATTTTCATCATTAATTCCAGTTTGGGCCGTGTCTACTGTGTGAAAAGCTTCCCGCGGTCACTGAACATTAAAATTTAAAAAAAATGTCACTGTGGGGTTACCTTATACAGGTTTAGAAAATCATGAGGGACATTGGTAGAGTGAACGGGCAAGGTCTTTTTTTTCCTTTTGGTGAGGTTGTGCAGAACTAAAAGGCATATGTTTAGGGTGAGACGGCCAGGATTAAAAAAGTTTCTAACCGGCTACTTTTTCATCCAGAGCGTGGAGCATGTATGGAGTGAGCTGCCAGAGGAAATATTACAGGCTAGTAAAATTACAGTATTTAAAATGCATTTGAGTGGATAAATGAAACGGAAGGGTTTTGGATGGATATGAATCAAATGCTGGCAAGTGGGACGAGATTTGTTTAGGATGTATGCTTGGCATGGCCGAGTTGGACTGAAGGATCAGTTTTACTACTGTATAATTCCCTGACACTGACAGAATATTTAATTCCATTTCTATGTAAACCCTTACAGAGGACTAATGGTCTCCACCGTCTCATTGTCACGACCCTGACTGGCTGAATGGGATCCTCATCTCCCTCTGTAATAGCCTCGAGTGGTGCAGTGAGAGAACACCACATGGAGTAGATGCTGCAGTTGCCGTTCGGCCCCACGAGAAACTGATCATTTTAGAAAGACCATGGCTGGTCTGTTTGTGAATGAACACCCATTTGCTGTTTATACCCAATAAATATTGACTCTCCTGTCCATAAATGGTCAGTCATGGTCAGACTTGAATATCTTCAATGACCCATTGTTGTCGGTGCCCTGGGAGGAAAACACCACAGACAACACCACATGAAGGAGACGGACACAACGTTGTCTCCATCGTAAATGGGGACTCTCTTAATTTTAAAGTGGATCAACCGCACAGCAAGTCACCTCCTCTTGTGAGAAATAAGTGTACAACAATTACGAACAGACATCAACCATTTAGGTCATCAAACCTATCCCACATTCCTATTGATTGTTCAGTAAACTAGTTGTCAAACTCTATGTTCAGTGCATTCTTGGGAAGACATTTCCATTACCGTAAAATATACAGCGTACGAAAGTGGAGCAGAACGAGACCATTTGACACATCGAGTCGAATCTAAGATCAAAGAAGAAAGAACAAAGAAAATGTATAGCCCACGAACAGTCCCTTCCACCATAAAAGCCTGAGCCGATCATAATCCATTGTCTAAAACAGTCGCCCAATTCCTAACCATCTGTATCCCTCTGCTCCCCATCTACTCATGCGTCTGGCTAGATGCATATTAAATGAATCTACTATGCGTGCCTCTACTACCTCTGCTGGCGATGCTTTCCAGTAACCTCCCAACCTCGGTGTAAAGCACCGACTGCGTGTATCCCCTTTAAACATTTCACCTCTCAGCTGGAATGCGTGACCTCTCGTTATTGAAACCTTCACCATGGGGAAAGGTTTATCTCTATATACCCTTCATGATTTTGTGGACCTCAATCAGGTTCCTCCCTTAATCTCCTATAATCGAATGAAAACAATCCTCACCTACCCAAGGTGTCTTCATTGTCAGCATCTTCCATACCAGGCAACATCCTCGTAAATCTTGTCTGCACCCTCTCGAAAGCATCAACATCTTTTTGGTAATGTGGCGACCACAACATTACACAGTATTCTAAATCCGGCCGAACGAAATCTTGTCCACTTTTATCAAGACCTGCTAGCTATTTTATTAATACCCCGTCCGATGAAGGCAAGCATATTACATGACTTCTTGACTATTCTATCCACCTGTGCAGCAACCTTCAGTGAACGAGCACCCGAGCTACAAATCTTCTCCCAAACTTTGAACACCCTTATAGGCTTAATCCTTTAAAATCCAGACAGGTCCAGAAAGAGGTGGAGTCCATGCTTGACAAGGATTTCATCGAACCGAGCCAGAGCGAGTGGAGTTCACTGATCATCTTAATTCCCAAACTGGATGGTGCTCAACGATTTTGCGTGTACTATCAGAAGATCAACGCCATTATAAAATCGGACTCATATCCAATTCCGAGGACTGTATCAATACATTTCATAAACCAGTTACATCACCAAGGTTGAATTACTATGTGGTTAAAGGCAGGTATCCTTTGTGGAGACGGCGCAATGAAAATCCGTGTTTGTCACCCCAAATGGGCCATGTCACTTTAAAGTATTGCCCTTTGGAATGAAGGACGCACCCGCCATATTTCAAAATCACAGGAACACAGGTGTGGCGGGGTTAATCGACTGTACACTCTGTTTGGACGATGTCGTGATCATTACTAAGCCCTGGAAACAACACATGATATTACATGCAGAGCTGTGTGAACTACTATGTAGAAGAAAACACGTAATAAACTTAAACAAAACTGAAATCACAAAAAGAGAGGTGTCTTTCATCGGCCAAAGGATGGGTCTTGGAATGTTGATCCAATGGAAAGCAACGACAAAAGCCGTCGAAGGATTTGCACGACTAAACTCGATGGACAAGGAGCTTCGATTCTTAGGACTAAACGGATTCTATTGGAAGATTTTCTTCCCAAAACTCATCAGTGAAGTGGCATGGTTAATAGAATTTCTGAAGAAGAACACAATGCTTGGGAGGACAGAACAATGTCAGAAGGCATGCGAACATTTGAAAGCAACATGAATAAATGGACCAGTTTGAGCGACATCAAACATTTCAAAACGTTATCAAGTTGCCATCGATGTTCGTGACAAAGGAGTTGGAGCTGAACTTCCACAGGAAGACGATGATGTGTTTGTACTGGCAGTTGGTTTATTTTCGAAGAAACTTAACATCCACGAAATACTCCAAGATCGAAAATGAAATATTGAGTGATGGTACTGGCCTGACGAGATTTTAATGTGTATCTTACGAACAACTTATCAGAGTCGGTTTTCTACACGGAGTACACCGCTCTTACGTTCTGGAACTCTATAAACACAAAAATAGGTGACCATATTCTAGAATCTCAAGTTACAGACTATTAATTTACATATCGTTTATGTTGGGGTCTTGTGAATGTAATTGCAGATACGTTATCCAGGATTTAACTGATAAACCATAGATAATATTGATATCTATCCATTGTTGTACTTAAGTAGGAAGACGATAATATGGCGTTAAATGTCATGATATTGTGTTTAAGGAATAGAGAAATAAAGAAGCCATACTTTCATTATGATGGATTACTTTCCCTTAAAGTGGGAGGTGTTATGAAGGTGTAGAAATACTACGCTATTAAGAGGATTGAAAAGCTAGCAGAACTGACACCACACGAAGTTTTAGAAGGTAACAATGAACCTTTGGTCGACAATGTTGCAGTAGCTGAGCTGCTATGAGACAAAATCAAATTCAAATTTGGCCAATCAGTTTAAATTGTGCCCAAGGTACCAAACTACAATCAATTGAATGTAGTATTTTGATAATATTAAACCAATAAAATGATCCGACGTTCTGGAGTACAAAACTAGACAATTTTGAACAGTTGAGAAAGAACTGCAAAAACTCCAACAAGTACATGCTGCCTGCAGAACAGGTCTCTGCGCGGTATCTGTTAATAGTTTTGTGCAGCAGAATATTGAGCCCAACCTGGAGAGAAGATCTACAGAGGAAATTTGGCAAACTTGACTGGTTTCCAAATGTGATCGTTTTTCTGTGAAGCGGTAATCGAGATATTTTTTATTGTACTCGTATTGTCGAGTGCGACGTAGAAGATAGTTCTAAGAGAAAGGAATTGTAAATTGTCATTGTTTAATATGCTCTGTTAGACATAAAGAATAAAGTTGTTAATTTTACTTCAAATAGTGACTTTTGAGATAGTTCTTTGCCTGTCGAATTTTAACACATTAAACCTTGAGGTGAATCGTCTTTATGATGTTTGTTGAATTAGCAGAGGAATTATATAACACGATATAACAATGAGTTCCACAGAAGCACCACCCTCTGGCTGAAGAAAATCATCTTCATCTTAGTTCACAATCATTATCCCTTTACCCTGAGGTTGTGCCAATGTGTTCAAGTACCTCATATCAGTTGAAACATTTTCTTCAAATGAACTGTATCCAAGCTTATCAGTATTCTGTAAATTTCAATCATAGAGTCATCGAGTCAGACAACAATGAAACAGATTGTTTTTCCCAACAAGTCCGTGCTGAGCAAGTTGAAAACCTAATATAGTTCTGCCTCCATGAACTTGGCCCATATCCCTCTAAACATTTCTTATTCATGCACTTATCCAAATGTCTTATAAATATTGCAACTGTATCGTCATTCATTACTTCCTGTGGACTCTCTGTGTAAAAAAAGATCGTCATCTCTTTTTTTTTAAATCTTCCTCCTCTCACCTTAAGAATAGGCCCACAGGTTTTAAAATTCCCCACCCGAGGGCAAGGACAGATGTAGTTAACTATATCTGTACCCCAGCGAGTTTTGAGAAGATTTGTAGTTCAGGTTGAATTTCAGCATGTAGGTTTGTTCGCTGAGCTGGAAGGTTCATTTGCAGATGATTCGTGACCATACTGTGCAACATCTTAAGCTAGTTGATGTTCATTTATCGTCACAAAACAACATAAACCTTTCTCACTAATATCCTGACTTACTAATGAGGAAGGACACCATTTTGACTGGGACAACTCATCCATCCTAAGACAATCAGAGACATGCACCAGAATTCCTAGAAGTATGGCATTCCAACCGGAACTCTGTCAACAAGTACATTGACTTAGTCCCGATTTACGACCCTCTGAGAAAAGTAACAGGAAATGACTTCACCGCAGGAAATGATATTGCCACAATAAATGACATCACCAACCCAAAGAATCCCAAACACATAATGAGAAAGCAGGAATCATCAGCAATTCTTCGTCCAAAGGTCACTGAAAATGTTATAGTATAGAGACGAAACGTCTGAAAACTTATATCCAGATACCTATACCCCGCAGGATTGTATAGACATCTTTTGGGTAAACCTCAATCTTCATCACTCCTGTGAAAAAAACCGCAGCCTATCTAGCATTTCCTTCTAACTGAATCCATGCATTCCTTGCACCACTCTGGTATATCTCTTCTGAATTCTCTCCAGCTGAATAATAGTTTTCCCATAACAGGGTAACCAGAACTGGACAGAGTACATGAGAAGATGCCTCACCAATATCCTGTACGATCTCACCATGACGTTCCAACTCCTACACATAACGGTTTGAGCAATGAAGGTAAGCGCAGTAACAGCATCATTAATCACCCTATCTACATGAAACACAACTTCAAAAGAACTAAGTCACAGAACCTTTAATCTATGAATTTTGCAGCACTCTTCAAGGCAGTAATTTTAATTGTACAAGTCCTGCATCCCTTGATTTTAACAAAGTAAAATACCTTACATTTATCCAACACTATCTGCCACTCCTCAGCCCATAGACCCAACTGATCAATGTATCATTTAAACTTAGGTAACCTTCTTTCCTCTCTGCGATGCCACCATGGAGAGTCATAGACGTTTACAGCACAGACAGAGGCCCTTTTATCGAAATTGGTTCATTTCGGTCAAAGTACTTGTCCATATTAATCCAATTTCCCAGCTACTGCCCCATATCCTGCTAATCATTTTCTACCCATCCATTTCCCCAAATGCCTTTTAAATGTTGTTGATGGACACACATCAACACTTCCAGTGGCGTCTCATTCCATATACATACTGCCAGTGTTGGTGCTGTCTGCTAAATGATTGTCCCTACCTTCGCTATTCTTTAACAAATCACTGACTGCATATAAATGACAAACAAAATAGCCAGCACTGATCAGTTTGGAGCACCGCTCGTCACAGGCTTCCAGATCATAAATAACCCCATCAGCACTATACCCTTTCTCTTGTTATGAGCAGAACTCATTCTGAACACGATGGGATTGAACTTTACACATTTGTCTACCATTCAGAAAGTTTTCAAAGGCTTTACTTAAGACTAGATGAGCAATGCCTATTGTTCTGGCATCATCAATCCTCTTGATTACTTGATCAAACACTCGAACAAATTTGTAAGACACAGATGCCATATCACAAAACCATGCTGACGATTCCGATTCGTTCCTTTCCTCTGTAAATGCTATCTTTCAGAATCACCTCCACCAACCTTCCCATCACGGAAGTCACACTCACAGTTCTATAGTTGCCAGTCTTCTCCCTGCATTCCTTTCTTCATCAAAGGTATAATATAGGCACTGTCCGTCATTTGGAACCTCACACATATTTATAGATTACGCAATTATTTCTGCATGGTTCCTCCCTGACTTCCCACCATATTTGGGATACACTCGGTCAGGGTCTGGAGATTTAATCACCATTTCTGTTTTCTCTGACCTAGAGCACTTCGACTCCTGAAATTGGAACGATTTTCTAAACAAGTAATATTTATTTCCCTGAGATCTGTCGCCTCCTTCAGTCCAACTAGTCTATGAGAAACCGATTTTCGAAACTGAACTGTTCCACCTTGCATGCAACTTGTGTCTCTCTAAACCCTTCATGCGCCTGTCCAAATGGCTGACAAATCTTGTAACAGTACCTGTATGTACCACTTGCTCTGGCAGTGTATTTATTATGCAACCCATCCTCTGTGAAAAGGTTGCCCTTTATTTCCCGTTAAATCTTACCAGTCTTGGACACTCCTATCCATGTTAAAAGATCGTTGTTGTTCATTTTATCTATAACTCTTATAATTTTATCAACCTCTGGGAAGTCATCCCTCGACCTTCTATGCTGCAATCAGAGAAGTGCCAGGCTATGCACTCTCTCCTCGTAACTTAAAATCCTCCACTACTGAGAACATGTAGACTCTTTGTTGCATGAAGCGACACAGAGTAGAAAGCAATCTAGCTGCGTTAAACTTCCTCTACTCTCCATTTGTTGACCTTTGATCAAATAGTTTAGCAACAGAAACTGCCCAGCTTCATATATGGAATGTGAACATTTGGGCTAGTTTTTTTTTATGTTCAGTACTTTGGAAGATCAAACAAGTTTTCCTTTTTGCAAATGTCCTCAATCCTCGCACACTGTTGAACTGTGAAGAATGAAAAGATTCATTTCGATTTTCCACATTTAACTTTCTGAACAAGACAGTTTTACTATTGACGATGAAATAATACCTCTAGAACCAATGGTCAACGAGTGCTTAATTATCAATTTTGAAATTATTCAGGCCTTTCTGCGCATTGCCTTTCTCCGGGCAAATGAGAAAATTTGAAAAGTTTGTTCTTTGTTCTCGGATTGCTTGTGATGATAGATCTCTCGCGACATACCTCGAGGATCACAAGTTTGGACACCACTCAATAGCCAATTGAAAGGAATATTGAACGGAAGAGAAGGAACCCATTTTGCTATTAAACTCAACTCTCTCACTGCACTGGGAAGTGATGATGTCCAGGTAATGTCACAGTGCTAATGTTACAGAAATGTTTTGGAACAAAGGAAAACCGTATTCAATGAACGTAATAGAACTAATGTAGATTCAGGCCAGAAAAATAACCCGCCAACTTCTTGCTGTACCGTGGTAGGAGAGTGAGTCGTCCTCATCTTCCCTTACGTATCATGCATTTGATATAGGACTCACTCAAATGTGTTTCGCCGTGAACAAACCTGTGGACAATTTAGTCTTGCTTATGAATCTTGGCTACGTTCTAGTGCAATAATCGTTTGCCTTTTCTAAAAAGAGCATTCGAAGCCTCTTGTCAATGACTGACGACCTTAGTGCCAAAATGCAAGTACAAAGGCTCTGATTCATCAAGCCAGGTATCACTCCAGGGTAGGATTTATTCTGTGTTCATCAGAGGTCGAAAGAGAATATCAATGAGGGCCGACACCTGCACGCAATGGCACGAACAGAGAGAGACATCATATACAACCATTTCTTTGTCGTCGAACTGTGCTTCGGAAATGTAACATCTATGGAAGACATATCTGAACTGGCCATTGTAAAGGTGATGAATATCGTGACTACTCCTCGAAATATTCACGTTCGTAGATCTTCAACAAGCATGTTTATGAAAAGGGAATATGTGACACGAACAAACATGTCTCCTCGTATACATGCATAGTTAGAGCCCCCCACACAGGCAGCAGAATAATAATTTATATTTTACCGTTGTCAGATGCATTCAAACCTAAAAAGATAGCGCCGAGTCAATATGTTTTATGAAAGGTGTAATCGATAAAATCTTTTGGGATTTAGTTTGTTCCATCGTCTGCATTCAAGTGACAAATTCATTCAAGATGTACGATTTCCACCGACGAGCCAGAGCCTCATCATGTATGTTTAAAGGTTGGTGGTTCAGCATATCGTTTTCCAATGAAACCAGCAAAGATCATCAGACAATATTTTGAGTATACTCACCAAAACAACTGCCCAAAATATGTCCACAGTTTCGACGCATGTCAAAGTGCTACTTGCCACTTGGTCAGCCACTAGGATAAACTAGTTCAGAACAAGGGAGTGCTTGTATTCCTCTTGCAAAGACTCTGTAGGAAATATCTAATTGCCTTCGGAGAATGTTTCTCTGTGGATGACGATCATGGTAGCAATAGGAGTCATGGACCTAACGTCGAAGACAACGTGCTGCATCCAGTGAAACACTTTTAAGTTCGGCCCTGGTTATTCCGAGAAATACATCACGACTTCAATATGGAAATCAGGGTATAAGTTGGAATTAAATAGTCGTAGGCGATTAGCTTATGTCACCTCGCCCCATCTGAATGGTTGGCTAGCCAAAAGTACTTGTAACGGTATTCTCACCATCAATATTAATGCCAAATGTCGAAGTGATATTTTATTGTTTGTGTATGGGGGAGGGGGTGCAAGCATGCATACTGTCAGCGAAAATATTGAAAATAACGCAATGAGAAATTGTTGATGACAGGGATAAAGGTAACATAACGGGCAAAAAAAAACACTGATTATCTTAAGGCGTTAAACGTCATGTTTAAAACAATGTTCAAGATCCAAACAGCGAATTCAAAACGAGTTTAGAACATATAATTAAATGAATGTGCTCTGTTAGAAATTCGCTGTTGTCTTTCGACACTCTTGTGTATTCTGGAATGTGTTGACTCCAATAATATGAGACAAATGGAATAACCAGGAACAATAATTGCAAATGATGTTCATCACGATCAAGTACATATATTTTTGCATGGTTATTGAGAAAACCTAAAGAGTGCTTGATGTTATTTAGAAATTTCATTCTTCAACTCGAGTTAAAAGAGATGCTGTTGTCAATAAATGCCCGTGTGTTGTCTGGTCATTTATGAGGACCCATGGTATTGGATGATAGAAAGTTTATCAAGCACCACACACGAAAAAAAAATCACTCTACATTTACTTCACCAATTTCATTTAATATGTAATGTACCTCATTACATATTACTCAATGTACTTTCGCTCATTGTCCAGAACTCTCAGAACTATTGATCCAGCCTGCTCATGGTCTCCTCATAAGACAATCATTGCCTTGATAACCAATAAAGTGATCATATTTTGAATTGTCTCCAATGGAGCTGCATTATATCATTCCTCAAGAAAGGGGAAGTGAAACTCTATGCATTCATCCTGATATGGTCTCACCAATGACTTAAAGAGTTGCATCAACTCTCCATGGTCTGGATTCAGTTCGGTCATTTCGCTGGATGTCTAATTTACAATACAGACAGGTGCACATAGCGTGGTTTTAATTCCTGCATCGGCTGCGGTTACTATGACGCACTATTCTTTTCAGGCTGTTTCCACACCTGAGGCGTGGTGACTCTAAGGTTAAACTACCAAACTATTTTCTCTATCATGAGAGGGCAGCTTGTGAACTGAAAGGACACTAGCAACTTTGAGTTTAGTCTTTACTTCAGCACAAAAATCTCCTCCTTATGTCCTTATCTTTACACAAAAGATGTTCGTCCTGCAACCTCTCTAAGAAATTTGCTTTTGTGCCCTGCAATAACTGACCAATATCCCAAAGTGCGTTTCTGCTTTCCAATGGAAATGCCAGTGTTATCGAAATTGGATTGCATAAATTGGAAACTACGGTCAATTAAGGAGGAGAGAGTGAGATTGAACCCTGTGTATCCGAACGTGAACTTTTCCACAGCTGCACACAACATAGACCTTTCTCGGCACAGATCTTGACCTGATTCCATCAGGTTAACATTTCCTTTAGTTTCTTGAGTGTTCGTGATGTTCACCAAATTTGTCAATTATGTTACGTACAAATCTTAATAAGGCTAGTTGAAATTTTAACAATGCAATCACTAAGTCCTGTTAATATGGTCTTCGATGCTGCTCAGCAAGAACTTCGACACACTGTTTATGGAAAGCATAAAAGTTAAAGGGACAATCATGACAATGAGAGTGCTCTCACCAAAGTTGTTTTCAATTCTGAAACACATTACATCAAAGATCACATCTCTCAGAACCATTTTTATTGTTGCTCACAAAGAAACGGTTAAAGATGGTTACAGAACGGGAAAACGTTGGATGGGACAGTCTGAACGAGGGAGTGGGAGAACACACGGTTGATTGACAGAGATAAATACAATGCAGAGCGAGAACAGAAAACACAACCAATCTTGATGGCCTGCCATCGGCTGAGCCATCAGTTCAGACAATAACTGACAATAATGTAGTTCCTAACAGAATATATTGAACTGTTCAGTTACACAGAGCTTTCAGTAAATACAGGAAGAGAATGTTTAATATTAAGTCCGTTTTGTGAAAAAAGTAACATTTGATTGCGATTCAAAATTTATGAACCAATTGCCATTTTATCAGTTTGACGACTTGTGAATCACAATCAAATCAAAGTTAAAGATTGAGGTGGTCAGTGAATCAACATTAAGAAGATAACTTATTAAACCTCATTGCTTCTCGTTTGTAATGTTTGGAATTTCTTATTTTTGAAACTATTTTATGATCCATGGGGGTGACATCGTAATTTAGCAATAGTAACAGAAGGTGATCTTTGTATTTTATTTATTCATTGTATTCTTACTTTTGCTGATACCACATTTGCAAACATGTAAACTGACTGCAGGTTGGTTCACAGTGAGTAGAGAGAAACGTTGGAGTAAAACACATCTGTTTACATCAGAGTGTATAAGAACAACATATTATCAATATCCACGATTGTGGAGAAAAATGAATTTCCTCAGAAATAGTTGACATTGGTATTCAATTACAGATAAGAGTTCAGAGTTTTTATTTTTCACAGAAACTAAAACTTAAGACGTTTGTGTCCTCATCAACATACAGTCAGCTCCAGGAAATGGGCTGGAAAGCAGGTGGGAGTAAGTTGCAAAATTGTGATGTAGATATCTACAACTTTCTTAATACATTACACAACTTGCAGAGTGCTACTGCTTCCAAACAAACCACTATTGATGTTAACTTTGAGGTCATGAATGAATCCAGTAGGAGTATGAAGTAATAAGAACATAATATAGATAAAATGAGTTTCTACACTGAAATCAGCGACTGCTTAATTTCCGAATCATAGTGAACCGATGCAATATTCCGCTCTTTCACAACTCTCTCAACCGACTGTGTTCCCGCATCAATGAATGTATTAACGCACTAACACAGAAACTGAAGCATGCGTGTATTTTCTTCAAAAGTAAATGTTGAGTCACTGAAACCAGTGAAATGAGCAACATTTGCAATCTGGACGTAAACGACGGTCATAGAATATAACGTGCCTAATACTGTGAAACAAAGGATTTTCTGCGTTTGTCCATCTCTGCGTCGCTCTGAATGTCTCAATTTCTCTGATTTCGGAGGCTTCTGCGGGCTTGAATACCCACTATAATATGACTAACGGAAAGTGCAGTGAGCAGTAAAATCACCACAAATGGCAGGCAAGAAGTAAAAATTACGAGAACTAAGCGATATGCAGCCCATGCTGGTGGCTTGTAAAATATTAATGTGACAAAGCAGAATCAGGAAACATCGTCAATTATGGACAGAGACTCAAATATGAAATACGAGAAGATATGCCTTGGAGAGCTCAGCGGGGAGACTATTCCGATGATCCGTGGAGCTGTTTCATCGGTGCCATAAATAAATTTCAAATTTTTGCATCCAATGGACACAAATCGATCAAAGCTGAAAGCAATTTTTAACCAGACAAAGCAGTCTATGATCCACATATTAAAGCAGTCCGCAGACTGCAGATAGGTGTGAACGCCATGCAACTGAACTCTAATAAATACCAGTGATTCGGTTGTGTATTTCATCAGTGATGATGACCAGGAGATCCGTCACTGACATGGACACCAATCAGCCAGTGATACAGCTGGAGTGACCAAATGTTCCTCGAGAAATTATTATAATAACTACAATGTTCGGTGCAAAAAAGATAATCAGATTGAAATGGGGACGCTGAGCCAGATGGTTAAAAATTGATGTGGGAGGTGATTTGTGTGCACGGGTGTTTGACAGCGACATACAATGACTGACAAAGAGAGTGAGTGTATCAAAAGAAGCTTTGCTGGCTTTCAGCAAATTGACCAGGGTTGTAGGAACTGATTAAGGTTTACAGCTTTGTGACAACACATGCATGCTTGTTACAATTGGTATATTCGTGAGAAATTGGGGGTGTGAATACAGTTAATGCACCAATAACAAATGTAGAATCTATTCAAAAAGAGGTCAATTGACAAAACAACGATATCCTAATCGAGACAAACATTTAGTTTTCTTTAGAAACGCGCGTGTAAATGTCTTGCATGCAAGCGAAGAGAACTGAAACTTTTTGTTTTTCACTTTCTGGAGAGGATTTTGGCTAACGGATTATATAGCTGTCAGGTCATTTGAGTCCAAATGGAAGGATTTGGGAACATGGAAGTCGGAAAAAAGGATGGATTTTAACTCTCTGATTCTTATTCTCAGTCAGAGAAATTACCCATCGAGGTCCTGCCATATAATACCCCCTCAATGATAATAGGCGTTGTTTCCTTCAATAAAAATAAAATGTCATAGCCATTCTCATATTCCAGATACTGAAAGTACGCTAAATAGAGTCACGATGATATCACACTGTGACTTTTAAAAACAGCGAAGACAAGAAATTGTTCTTTTGTTGGACAGAACTGGAATATTGCTGAAAAAAAAACTTCCCAGTTCCAATTAATTGGCCAGGCAAACGAATTGTCTTGTCATGCAGTAAAATACATACAACTTATGTTATTATTTCTTGCTAATTGCCCTGATAATGAAAATTAAAAACAAAGGACTTTGGTGATCTGTGTCCTTATCAGATAAACAAAAGGGTAAAGAATAAGGGGCGAGTGCAGAACATTCTCGGAGAGTAGAAGGAGGAAGAACAAAATTGCACAGCAAACGTCACTGCAGAGGAACCTCAGTCAAGTGTCATGGAGGAAGGGTACAGAGGAGACCAAACCGATTGAAAACAAAAACGTTGCACACTCCCATTCGGGGGGAAACAGAAAGTATTCAAGAACAGATCTGATTACTGTGCTTATTGCTTTGGTTCTGTTCGCCGAGGTGGAAGTTTTTGATGCAAACGTTTCGTCCTCTGTCTCGGTGACATCCTCAGTGCTTGGGAGCCTTCTGTGAAGCGCTTCTGTGGTGTTTCCTCCGGCATTTATAGTGGCCTGTCCCTGCCGCTTCCGGTTGTCAGTTTCAGCTGTCCGCAGTAGTGGCTGGTATATTGGGTCCAAGTCGATGTGTTTGTTGATGGAGTTTGTGGATGAGTGCCATGCTTCTCGGAATTCCCTGGTTGTTCTTTGTTTGGCTTGCCCTATAATGGTAGTGTTGTCCCATTCAAATTCATGTTGCTTGTCGTCTGCGTGTGTGGCGACTAGGGAGAACTTTTCGTGTCGTTTCGTGGCTAGTTGATGTTCGTGGATGCGGATCGACCTGGACCCAATATACCGGCCACTACAGCGAATAGCTGAAACTGACAACCGGAAGCGGCAGGGACAGGCCACTATAAATGCCGGAGGAAATATATAGTCTGCAAACATTAATCGACTATGATAAAAGTGTTGAGCTTAATCTGCAGAAAAAAACATAAAAAACTTAAACGCCGTTACCATGTGAGTTCAGTTCAATAATTTCTTTCGAAGGAAACGTGCAAACGACGCAGTTGACTAGGATATGTAGATTGGTGGGTGCTGATCCAGATGTATATGTTCAACAAAATAAAAAGAATGTAAGAAAGTAAGGAATTGTTTGGAAAAGGTCAGCAGTTCTTGCAGCACAGAACAGGCAACACAGAACAGTAGAGTATAGCATAGGCCCTTCAGAACACGATGTTGTACCGAGCATTTCCCTTAATTCAATATCAAGATAACATAAACACCCCTCAATTTATTGCCGTCCATGTGCTTGCCCAGATGCTGCTTAATTGTCCCTAATGTCACTTACTCGACTGCCACCGTTTGCAGATCATTCTAGCACCCAGGACTCTCTGCTCAAAGAATCCATCTCTGACATCTCCCCACACCATCCTCCAGCCACCTTAAAATTATGACCCTCGTGAGAGCCATTTCTGCCATGGGGAAAGGTTTCTGGCTATCTACTTTATCCATGTCTCTCACTATCTTGCACACATCTATCAAATCAGTTCCTTTCTTCCTTCGCTCCAGTGTGAAAAGCCTGAGGTCACTCAACCTCGCTTCATAAGGCAGCCCCTCCATAACTGGCAGAATCCGGATAAATGTCCTCTGCCACATCCGTAAGCAACCCCCATCCATCCTTATAACAAAGCGACCAGATTGCATACTTCATTCCAATTGTTGTCGAACCAACACTTTCCAGAGTTGCAACAATACATCGTGGCTCATGATATTAATCTCCCGTTAATGAGAGCTAAAACACCGTACATATTCTTAACAATGCTATCAACTTGTGTAGCAACGTTGACGGATCAATGTACGTGGATAACAATATCCAGTTGTTCCTCCACATTGCGAAGAATTCTGTCTTATATCTTTATTCAGTCTTCAAATTCAAGATTGCAAAATGAATCGATTGTCATTTCTCCAGGGTGAACTCCATCTGTCACTTCTCATCACAGCTCTGCAGCCTGTCAATGATTTGTTGTTGCTTGCAGCAGCTCTCGACACGATGTGCAACACATCCAACCTTCGTGTTATCAGCATATTTGCTCAACCACCCTTCCACTTCATCCAAGTCTTTTCTCTAATCAAACCACAGAGATCAGAGGCTTAATAACCGTTCCATGCGGCGCTCAAATGGCCACCCAACCAAAGGAGGAAGGGTTTCCATCTACGACCAAACGTTGCCTTGTTGTGGCCAGCAAATTCTTCACTCAGTCAGCCAAATTTCCCTGAATCCCATACTTCATAACATTCTGAATAAGCCTACTGCAGTGAACCTTTTCAAGTGCCTTACTGATAACTATATACAGAATTTCCTCTGCTCGCCCTTCATCAACTTGACAAGTCACATTCTCAAAAAACTCAATAGTGCTTGTGAGACTTGTCCTTCCCATGGCAAAGCCATGTTGACTAAATTATCCAATTATGTAATTCCAAAATACATCTACGATATTTCGCAGAATCATTTCCAGTAACTTGTTTACCACAGATATGAAACTGACTGCTCTGTAATTCGCCGGGAGCTACCTATTTAATTTCTTGAACAGCAGAGCAACATTCATCTCCCTCCACTCAGCAGGTACTAGTCTCGTCGAGAGTGAGAATGCAAAGGTCATGGTTAGAGGGGTAGCAATCTCATTCCTCGTATTCTGCAGTAACCTTGGGCATATCTGTTCTCGCCCTGGCGACATATCTATTGTGACGGTTCCCAGAATGTACAGAACTTCAATTTCGGAAATATCTTTGTTTGAATCTACCAACGAGGTCCATGGTGCTTTCACTATCAATAATTTCCCTCTCTCTAGTGAATACTGAAGCAAAAACCACACTTCAAGACTTCCCTACCTCTTCAGACTCCATCACAAGTTCACTTCACTATCCATGATCGTTCCTCCCGTCTGTCTGGATAATCTCTTATTCCTCACGTACGTGCAGAACGCCTTTGAGCTTCCCCTAATCCTTCCAGCCAAGACTTTTTCATGTCATCGCCAACTGTCCTCAGTTCATCTTCGAGTACTTTCTTCGCTAAAATGTTATCCTCTGAGGCAGTTCCACATCCTTGCTTTCCCAAACTTAAGTAAACTTCCCTCTACCTTTCGATGAGAAGCTCCTCTACTCTCGTCGTCCAACGTTCAATCACCTTACCATCCCTTGCCTGCCACAGTGGGGAAAAGATATTCAGCACTGGCAGCAAGTACTCCACAACAGCCTCCACATTGATTGTGTACATTTCCTGTAGAACAATTGTTCTCGAGTTATAATCTACAAGTGGCTATAAGTATCAGCATCTGTCTAATAGCCGTCTAGTTTGCACTCCTCCAAGTAAGTACTTTCCAATACTCCCTGCTCCTATCCCCCTCCATGTTTTATGGTAAATGTGAGGCTGTTGTTACTGTCACTGAAATATTCTTCCATCGAGATGTCTGACACCTAGCCTGACGCGTTGCCTAGCAGCAAGTCTAATATGCACCCACACACCCCTACCCCCAGTCGGCCGATTTACATACTGAGTCAGCAATCCTTCCGGGACACATGTCACACAAACGGCTCCATCCAGACAGTTTGCACCAAGGAGTTTCTAATCAATATTGGGGAATTGGACTCAACCAAAACAATAACTCTGTTACAGATGCACCTTTGCAAGATCTACTGCTCAATCTATACTTTCATGTTTCTGCTGCAGTGTGGGGCGGTGGGGGAGTTGGGGGTTGGGGGCGCGTTTATAGAAAACGTCCAATAAAATGACTGCTACTTTCCTGTTGCTGAGTTCTAACCTTATTGACTCAGTAGACAAACCCTCCTTTACAAACTCATTTTCTGCGTTTGTGATGCACTCTCCAATTAGCAATGTATTCCCCTATTCCTTTACAACCCTACCCTTCTTAGACCTAAACCCTGTAAACCTCAGCAACCATCGCTGCCCCCGTGAAATCCATAACTCCGTTACCGACCCAGCATCGGAACGTCTGTGGAGTGAAAGCAGAGTTAACGCTTTGTGTCCGGTGACCATTCTTCAGAATGAAAAGAATGTTAACGGCATGAAAACGTTCGTTAACTGTGCAGAAGAAGTACATAATTCGGACAGAGTGAAGAATAAAAGATGTTGTAAAGCAGTAATGGAACTTTTAATAGATTGAATCAGTGTCAAATTTTGTTTGTGGAAGTGAGAACAAAAATTCTTGAATTCGAAAATAAATGCTGTTCAACGAGAATAAGATTCGTCTTTCCAGCAAGACGTTCTGAAAATGGAGACAAGAAATAATACACTGCAGTGAACCACAAGATTAAATGCCGTTTACTTAAAATCCCTACGGTAACTTTTAACACTGATATATATCACAATTATTCCCTTTAGCAAAACTGAATGCTACACCTGGATTCCAGATCACCACAATGACAGGGTAATAAATGGCAAACAGCAACAGTGACTTGCTCATTTTTTATCAGGAACTCTTTTTCCATTCTGATACGTAAATTTATGAGTCATAATTATGCATAATGGCAGTGTCCCGGAGATAATTAGCTCATTTTTTTTAAATTCTAAAAATAAAATGCAGGCCTTGATGCAAACAGGATAACTGTAGCAAAATGTTGCTTTTCTTTTCAATGAATATAATTTTTTTCACGGGACCAAATTCATATCTGAACTGAAATTCGAGAAATGAGATCTACTTCTGTAACGCAAAGGAATATAAGATCAACAGTTTCAATGCTGAAAGTGGCCACTGTACGAGAATTATTGTCGGGGATAATAGTGATTTTGGCACATCATATTGCTGACGAGAAATGAGCATTCCGTCAGCAACTACATTGATGACTTGTCAAGTTGTCAACATCACTCATCTTCAACCATGTGATCACAGCTCACGAGGAAGTTGGTTCCACATTGCAGTGAAAGTGTGCATTAACTTTTGTACGATTGTTTGTATTTAGTGTGGCAATTCCAGCTGAACACAAATGCTTTCTTTATCATTGAAACAACTTTACTTCTTTCTCATTGAATTCCAGCACTGATTGAAAGATGTCATTGATATCTATATATGTATGAAGATTTATTTAATATTGTCACTTGCACGTTGGTATACTGAAAGCTGCAAAATGTCGCCATGCTGTGGCGCTATTTAGATTATAGAAACAAAATAAATTTCAATTGCATAAATTGAAACATTTGGAATTAATTGATAAAAAATATTATTTTACTGGAAGAGCAATACAATGTTTATTTTAGCACTACAGTCATGTTGTATTGGTTTTGAGGAAGTACAGTTGTCGCCTGATTTATTCGTCGTGAGCAGGCTGTGTACCTTTTGTTTGGATTACGATGAGCATGTCACATCATCATCATTAGCTTCCAATGTCCTGTTTCAAATCCATACTTGCATAAGCTCTTATAAGTTTGCACTTTTATCATTTATTTTGATCTTTTCTCGTTTATCAGAGTGTAAATTAGTCACAGTCATAAGATAACCCAGAGAGTGGTGGGTGCATGGAATGCGCTGCCTTGGGAGTGGTAGAGTCAGAATCTTTGGTGACCTTTAAGCGGCAATTGGATAGGTACATGGATGGGTGCTTAAGCTCGGACAAATGTTCGGCACAACATCGTGGGCCGAAGGGCCTGTTCTGTGCTGTATTGTTCTATGTTCTATGTTCTATATTCTATGTTCTATAAGTGCAGAAGATGTTGTGAAACTTCAGAGAAGATTTTCAAGCGTTTTTCCTGTGTCCGAGGATTTGAGATATCGGAAGAGGTTGAATAAGCTGGAACTGTTTTCGGAGGCTGAGGGCTGACCTTATAGTACTTCATAAAATCATGGGCGACATGGGTAGGATAAGTTGACAAAGTCTCTTCTTTGGGGTGGGCGAGTACAAAACTAGTGGGCATAGGTTTAGATTCAGACTGGAAAGATTTAAAAGAGACATAATGGGCAAGATGTTTACACAGGCGGTGGTGCGTGTATGGAATGAGCTGCCAGAGAAAGTGGTAGAAGCTAGTACAATTGTAAAATTTAATAGGAATCTGGATGGGTATATGAATAGGAAGGGTTTGGAGAGATATGGGCCAGTGCTGGCAATGGGATTGCATTGTTTTGGGACATCTGTTCAGCGTGGACAATTTGGACCAAACGGCCTATTTCCGTGCTGTGCGTCTCTATGATTCTACAACGCTATGGCCAGGCAATTTCCTTATGAATGTGGAATATGGATTGCTGAACCTGTCTATAGTCCTCATAATTCGTTGTCTCATAATAATTTCATTTCCCAATTACCTCCCTTTTCATAAATGAAATTCTACATCTCAGTCAACGATACACTTTAACTTTCCAGGCAAATCTCCTCTGTACACGCCTCAGTAAAATCTAAACCCTCCTATGATGTGGATTCCAGAACGGCATACAATAGTTGATTTGTGAATTAAAAAACAGTCACTCAACAAAATCAAAGAGGAAGTCTTCTCAACGGTGGTAACCTTTAAGGTGGCTTGTTCAAGGAGCAGTGAGAAAGTAACATTGGATTTATTGAGGGCGATATTTGCGACTGACAAATGTTTGAAAAGACGTTTATCAGACATCTCATGATTTTATCCAAGTCGGGAGCAGGATCAAGACACCAATCGATCTAACCCGACTTCCAATTCCATCTCTCCGTTAGCCTGCAATATTTCCAATTCTGAAAGCAAGTTTGCCTTCTGATAGACTGCATGTGTTTTTTTGAAACGGATGCTACTTTATGTCCTCGGTGTTCCTATAGTCTACATTATAATTTCTAATCTGATGTGTATCATTGAGCAGTGGGAATTCTCAATAAACGAAACAGGACAGGAAATAGGGTTGATGACCGGAAAAGACCATACAAGGAAATCTGCCTCCAGGAGCCCGTTCTGTCATTAAATATGATCATGATCAAACCGACATTCACCATGTCTGCTTTCTTTTCTTTCCTGGAACCCATGATTCCCTGACTGATCAAAACATTTTCTCTCTTAGTCTTAAATATTCCCAAGTAATCTGTCCCCACAGCTCTCAGTGCCCAGCAGTTGACGACTCTCTTAGAAAAAAAATCCTCTTGATCCATAGTCTGGAATGGGTGCCCTGTCAATCTGAGACTAACTTTTCTGATCTTAGATTCTGTACTGATGGGAGATGTCCTCATAGTGTTTACCCGAATGCTTCTTCAGAATTGCACCGATTCAAATGAAATCATCTGTTATTCGTTGAAACTCCACTGACTACTCTCCTAATCTGTTTAACTTTTTACAATTAGATAAGTCCTCTGTAGCTTGGATCATCCTGGTAAACCGTCTCTGAACTAGAATGAACGGATACATTTCTTTATTCCAAGGTTAACAGACGTTGTCGCGTTCTGCAAGTGATTAGATTAAGCTTTAGGCTCAACACACTTGAGTCTAACATAGTAGTTGTGATACAAAACAAGGAAATTGGCATAATTGGAAACCTATCTCTATATTATAGAAAATAATTCATATTTGATCTACTACTACAATACAGCAGCAGGTAACTACGCAAAGCCAAATTCAGAATAACCGAATTGTTTGAAAGGAATAGTCAGAAGAATGAATTTTTCAGTGGAAAAAGACTTCGAGTTTGTTATATCAGCTGAGAGAGAGAGCAGGAGAGAGAAAGGTCTATGCACAACGCCAACTTTAATAATCGCACGACGGGAAGTAAAAATCAAAATATGCATCTACGTTAGCCTGAACCTAGTCACTTATGCTTCACTCAAGATCTTCAACCTCAACGTCAAACAACCAAAAAAAAATCCATAAACCTATTTTGAACACACCGCGACCATGTTCTAATCTGCACCTACATGGATCCTTCATGCATACAAACAATTTTAGGCCCCCATCCCCTGCTTCGTACAGCGAAGGCAATTTGAGATTAACATTCCAATTTACTCTCGATGCTGGATGCTTTCATTTGAGCCAACTTGATCAGTTTCCTAATCGAGACAATAGTTTGGTATAAATTTCATTTCACCTGTGGAATATTCTAAACGTAAATTGGAGGGTAAAGTCCTTTGTTCAAACAGAGGAGTTTAGAACTATAGGACCACGCTGTTCAGCCATTGCATGAGATAATGACATTATACACGTCAGAAATGTAATAACTGTTCGTAGACTGATTCAACAAAAGATGAACGTTGACAAACAGTGATAAATCTGTCTGGAATAAACTGTAAAGAAACAAAGGCAAGTTGTTACTTAACGACTCAAGCAGGTACCCATGCGTTTTTGAGATTATACAAACAAACCTGCACTGACTCTTGCTTGATAAATAGGATGTCTTAACTCCACAGGACAATTGATTTCAATGCAGAAGATTTTCCGGAATTAACAACAGGTAATATATGTCTTTCGACTCTATTGTAAACACGAAATCTTAACAAGATGGAGAACGTTTGATCGGAAGACAAAGTGCAGACTTGCAATAATTTGGCTGAAAGGACCTTAACCAATAATCATCAACCTTGAGTACCTTGGAAAATAATGACAGGTTTGGCAATCATCAACGTATCCCTTCAGAGGCTGAAGGACAATATATTTATAATAACGTAAAAGTGAGCAGTAAACTTTCGAAGAATAATCCTGTAGAATGACCGAACACTGGAACTATCCGAAACAACACCACTGTAGGTTGAAGTCCTGGTCAGTTTATGTCCATTAATATGGTGAAAGCTAAATTGTTTCCCTTCTTTATAAATGGCGACCCGAGGGACTTAACATTTCGTTCCTTACTTGGTCATACCGTATACATCCATCTTACCTTAAGAAAGTACCCTGATCTATTATGTTTCCATCCAAACTTCATAAACTCTCACTTGCTTTCATTCATATCTATATCAAATATCTAGATCGCTTGTGCCCATTCACTATGTTTACTCCTGTGTTAAGTGTGTGAATTCTTTTAAACTGCCCATGGGGTTGTGTAACTTTCTGTCATCGGTAAATTTAGATATGAACCTGTCTACTTCATTGTACATGCCGTTATTAACCGATTGGCGCAAATGAGCCCAGATTGCAGATCTGTGCCAGACATTATTGGTCACCGCCTGCTAACTTGAGGCTTGCTCATTCGCCTGAAACAATCATTTATCGATTTCTATTGGAAATGTATCTTTACTTCTGTGAGTTTCTACCTTAGTTAAAAATCTCTGTTTGTTAATTTATTGAATCTGTACTGAAAGTGCTTATAAGCAACATCCATAAACATTCCACACCTCAATTTTCCACCTGGTTCCAAGGACTCTTCCCGCAAGAAATCGATGAAATTCAGCACTTCCGCTATCTCCGTCCCTGATCATCACGTGCAACGAGTGGGAATGTTTACGAGGATTCTTGCAAAATGGTGGAAGGCCAACGGGTTTGGAGGTATGAGCTGTGATTAGGTCAGTGTTTCAATTCCTGTCATTGTCTTCTTTGCCTCCCTGTGAAAGGGCAGATGCCAAGGTGTACATTCGGATATAAAATTGGAGATGCATTAAAACAATCAGTTCGAGTTTTGGTAACTTTCTGCAGTGTTGATTTATGAAGGCTATTTCTCTGAAATTTTTGGTATAATTTTGGTCAGAAATGGACAACTCATTACAATTCATTTTACAAATAGTATATTTCACTTGCATAATGAGCAAGCCTTATCGTTGTTTTCATCGTGTTCTCCAATATATCATCAAAGTAGCAGAGACAGCTAATTTTTAAGTCGTTATCTGCTTTGTCTAATGGTCGAGACTGCCTTTGCAGTTGAAACAAGTGGCATGATTCTCTTCAAATTTGGACACGGTTGGATGATAATCTGAAATACCGAATTGTTGAATTGGATAATGTGCTTGGATAACATTACATGTTCAAAGACTGAACGTACTATATAACTATGTTGTTGTAGCGGAGTGGTTAAGCTCAGAGACATCAATAGCTGAAAAGCCTCCTCAGGATTATATTATACTTTGACTTTACGATTGAATATTCCATACGAAGGTTCGTTCCAAACGTGCAGAGAGGGCGGCACGGTGGTACAGTGGTTAGCACTGCTGCCGAACAGCGCCAGAGACCCGGGTTCAATTCCTGCCTCAGGCGACTGACTGTGTGGAGTTTGCACGTTCTCCCCGTGTCTGTGTGGGTTTCCTTCGGGTGCTCCGGTTTCCTCCCACAGTCCAAAGATGTGCAGGTCAGGTGAATTGGCCATGCTAAATTGTCCGTAGTGTTAGGTATGGGGTAAATGTAGGGGTATGGGTGGGTTGCGCTTCGGCCGGTCGGTGTGGACTTGTTGGGCCGAAGGGCCTGTTTCCACACTGTAATCTAATCTAATCTAAAAACGTCGAAGTCACTAATCACAGTTGTTAATTGCCTCACAGTTGCTAAAAGGAACACATACTGGGATCCATTTGATTTTCACAGTAAACATTTATTGCATGTTGTTTCCTCCCTTGGTACGTCACTTTTATTTCTGTCTCTGTTGTACGTTTGAACACGGACTCGCATTTCACGGAGCAAGCACCACCGAGTCAGTTATCATGGATACTGGGCGTAGCATTCAATATTTGTCTTCAGCTCCAGCTACTTAATCTCTCCGCCCAGTCAACGTCAGAATTATTTTCTCCTCATGTTTAAATCCAGCTTCCCTAATTTTCTAAAATGTCCTGGTCCTGGACCAGCATTACGAATTTCGACGAAATACACATTTAACAAGTGAGAACAGCTGTTAGCGGTTCAGGCTGTTGAGCCTGCTCTCCCATTCGCTACGATTTTGGCCGAAATGGCATACCTCAGTTTCACGTCCTTGCCTTTCACCATGATCGAACAATCCCCTCCTGATTAACAATTTACAAAGCAGCCTCCAATATACGAAATGGGACAGACCCCACAGCTGTCTTTAGCAAGGTGTTGCAAAAAGGCACAACACGCAATAACTCTGTTTTCTTGCCCTGATTTCCAAAGTTGTAACTTTGAATATTCGTACGTTTTCTGCGATAAAACAGTGCTACGTTTTCTTAGCAAAGAGGCTTCTTCAAATCTACAGATTGCATTCGATCGTGGGAGTTTTATGATGGCTATTTATCGGATATATGGAATATTCAATCGTAAAGTCAAAGTATCATATAATCCTGAGGAGGCTTTTCAGCTATTGAGTCTGTACTGCGAACAATGCGATAAGGCATAACCTAATCCACAATTACGACATTTCAAGACTTATGTATGTGTGTCTGTGCGCGCACACACACACTTGTATATGTTATATATATATGTATATATACACACACACACACATATATACACAGTTCTTCCAATCCAATCCAATGCATTTTATAATTAGATATATACATATATATTTTGATTATTCGACTAAATGTGGGAGGATTGTAAATTGCTTTCTATAAATTTTGCACACTCCTGTCAAGATCTAATGCAACCGAATAAGATATTCCCTCAACATTCTCTGCTCCAAATAAATAGCCAAACTTCTTTTCAGTGCTGAACATGCTCTAACTTCGGCAACGTCATGGTGAGTGTCCTTGGCAACCCATGAAGTGCAATCACATCTGTCCCGAAGGCCTTAAGATATAGGGACAGGAACGATATTGTTTGGTCCATCGAGTGTTCTCCACCATTAAATCCACGCTGAAAGATATTTCAAACCCATTTTCTGGCGACTCCCTGGAACCATTGATCCATTTGGCAATCACGAAATCTGTTTTTGCTTTAATTTTTCTTAATGACCTGGACTCCACAGACTTCTGTGGCTTTGAACTCGATTGATTCACCAGTTTATGGCGACAGATGTTTCTTCTTATCACTGTTCAAAAGGGCATTCCTTTACTCTTAGCCTGTGCTCTCGTGTCCTTATTTCTGTGTCAATGGGAACATCTTCCCAATGTCAACTCTGACCACATCGTTCAGTATTCTGTAAGTTTCAATCAGATTCCCCCTCATCCTTCTAAGACCATCAACATCAATAGCAGAGTCTTCAAATGTTCCTCATATATTAAGCCTTTAACTCCTGACATCATTCTTGTGAAGCTCGACTGGATCAGATCGGGAACAAATCCATCTATCCTGAGTGTAGGGCTCAAGGTTATTCACAATATCTAAATGTGGATCGTCCATTGCCTTGGAGAAAGTGACGACTGCAGATGCTTGAGGTCAGAGCTGAAAAATGTGTTGCTGGAAAAGCGCAGCAGGTCAGGCAGCATTAAAGGAGCAGGAGAATCGACGTTTCGAACATAAGCCCTTCTTCAGGAATGAGGAGGGTGTGCCAAGTAGGCTAAGATAAAAGGTAGGGAGGAGGGACTTGGGGGAGGGGCGTTGGGAATGGGATAGGTGGAAGGAGGTTAAGGTGAGAGTGATAGGCCGGAGAGGGGGTGGGGGCGGAGAGGTCAGGAAGAAGATTGCAGGTCAAGAAGGCGGTGCTGAGTCCGAGGGTTGGGACTGAGATAAGGTGGGAGGAGGGGAAATGAGAAAGCCTGAGAAATCTGCATTGCCTTGTAAAGTCTGAGCAACATATCTTTTTTTTCCATCTTTTCGAGACAAATGGCAACATGGTATTTGCCCTCCTAACTATCGACTCCAACTTCAAGTTCAATTTAAGAGCAACCTGGACAAGGTTCCAATCCCATTTGCACGCCAGATTTCTGAATTCTTTTCCCCATTTAGAAAATAGTATATGTCCCTATTCTTCCTATCAAAGTGCATAACATCACATTTCGAAACATTGCATTTCATCTGTGAATGACTTGCATACTCTCCTAACCTATCTATATCTTTTTGCAGTCTTTCTCCAAATCAACACAATCTTTCCCTCCACCTCCCTTTGCTTCAGCTGCGAACATGGCAAGAATACTCTCAGTTTCTTCATCTAGATCATGAATGGATGAAGCGAAAAATTTTGAATTCACAACTGTTTCTTCTTTAACACCACTAATCACCACTTCCATCCTGAGATCCTTTTTATCCCCCTTCTGCCTTCTGCAGATAGCCAATCTTCTATCCATACCAGTACGTTGTTCCTTTCACCATGGGCCTTGATCCATCTCCGCAGCCTCTCGCCCCACCCCTTATCAAAGGCCTACTGGAAGTCGAGACTGATAACGTCCGTTGACTATCATTGCTTTAAGCTGCTCGTTAACGCCTCAAAGAACTCTAACAGTTTTGTCAGGCATGACTTCCACTTGATTAAACGATGATAACTTTGTCTCATTGTACCACATATTTCCAAATATTCGGATATCTAATCTTTCCAAATAGAATGCAAAATTCTACCACCAATTTAGGTCAGGATAATCGGCATGTAAATTTCCATTCCCCCCTCCCTTGTTTCCTACTTAAACCTGGGGATACTTTAGCGATTCTACAGTCTTCTGCGACGCTGCCTCACTCTAGTGATACCTGAAAAATCACGATTAAAACATTCATTTTCTCGTCATATACTGCTTCAGAGCTCGAACCTATAGCAGATTGGGTTGATGTGAATTGTTTAATAGTGTGGTGATCAGAACTTCGCACTTCTCTAACGAAAAAAGTACAGTCTTCTTCAAAGATATCAACCCTCCTGTTGTAATCTATCTCTCGACTGTTCAAGGCAAGCACGCTATTTCGTGTAGATGGACACTTTATAGCCGCATCATTACTAGAATGGCAAACTCAAATTGGCTCTATAATACTTTCTATGTTGAGGATAATTCCTATGCATGCAATGTGTTCAGATCAGCCCGACGACGGGAAACCAATGTCATATGACTGATCTCTACCCGCTAAAACATTACTTCCCACACGAATGCCTCAGGAAAAAGGAACAACCACGATGTTTCAAAAACACACCAGCTGTCAACACCCAACCAGCCAGAAACACAGCAGAACAGAATTGCCGCAGGATGCTCGGAGAAATAATGAATAATGCCAACAACCCACTCTAAAACTATGAAGAAGAACGGTCTGGGCAAGAAAATGTTCGTGACAGAACACCAGCGTTTCATCACAGGCTAACTGGTGATTTAACATAGCATGGTGCTGATACGTTTGAGAATAGATCTACCAGGTCAGCCAAGAAACTTACAGCCGGACTCTACATATACCCCTGGTAAAATCAATGACTGCAGATGCTGGAAATCACATTCTGGATTAATGGTGCTGGAAAAGCACAGCAGTTCAGGCAGCATCCGAGGAGCAGGAAAATCGACGTTTCGGGCAAAAACCCTTCATCAGGAATGCAGGCAGTGTCTGAAGCCTGGACAGATAAGTGAGAGGAGCGTGGGGGTGGGGAGAAAGTAGCATAGAGTACCAAGGGTGAGTGGGGAGGGGATGAAGGTGATTGGTCGGGGAGGGAGGGTGGAGTGAATAGGTGGAAAAGAAGATAGGCAGGTAGGGCAAGTCAGGACAAGTCATGGGGACAGTGCTGAGCTGGAAGTTTGGAACAAGCGTGAGGTGGGGGAAGGGGAAATGAGGAAACTGCAGAAATCCACATTCATGCCCCGGGGTTCGAGTTTGTTTCAGGACATGGTTGAAGAGCTTCAGGGCAGAGGAAATGACCTGGCAGTTGCAGTGGGAGAGGGACTCCCTGAGATTCTAGTAGAGAGAGGAGGAAAACGTCTTCAAGGCAGGCATCCTTGCAAGAGTGTTCGCAGTAGGGTTAAAAATCAACTAGGTAAAAACAATGACTGCAGATGCTGGAAACCAGATTCTGGATTAGTGGTGCTGGAAAAGCACAGCAGTTCAGGCAGCATCCGAGGAGCAGGAAAATCGGCGTTTCAGAGAAAAGCCCTTCATCAGGAATACAGCAGAGATCCTGAAGGTGGAGAGATAAGTGAGAGGAGGGTGGGGGTGGGGTGACAGTGAAAAGATTGAAACGGAACCAGCAGACAATGCTGGGATCCCCTGTGTCCGTTCCCTCATTAACAAACATATGATCTTGGACAGTGTTGAGGGTTTCGACCGAGCGGGGACAAGTTAGAGTGGTGTGTTCACTGGCACTGAGCCTTACTGTGCGTTTCAGGAGGAAGGGATAAAGGGACAGCGATCGTGACTGGAAATTCTGTAGTCCTGAAGGAAACTCCCAATGGCATGTTACCTCCTCGGTGCTCGGGTCAGGAATGTCTCAGATCAAGTCTCCAGGAATGTTAAAGGGTAGGATGAGCACGCAGAAGTCGTGGTACAACGATGTAGGTAGAAAAAAAGCATGAGGATCTGAAGTGAAAATTGTGGCAGTCAGGTTGTAAGGTAGGAGTTAGAACGAGCAGAGAAGCGATTCCAGGATTGCTCCCGGTGCCAATAGCTAGTGACACAAGGAACAGAGAGTGGGTGCAGCTGAACACGTGGCTACAGTGATGGTGTAGGAGGGACAACTTTTGATATGTTTCGATATCATTGGGATATTTCGGGGGAAGGTGGGATCTGTAAAAGGAAGACACCTTTCAACTCAACTGGAACGGTAACAATATCCTTGGTGGGGGATCTGCCAGAGGCCTTGGCAAGGGGTCAAATACTTTGGCAGGGGCATCGGAGCCGGAGCAATCACGCAGAAAAGACAAATAGTTGAGACGTTAAAGTTCAAGTCAGTGTGATAGGTTGAATTGTGCACATTTTGAGGCAAAAAAACTGCCAGAAATAAGGGTGAAGAACTTCGAGTATGGATCAGTAGTGAGAACTGCAACGTTGTGGCCATTCCAGATATTTGGATATCACAAGGACAGGATGTTTGTTGGATGTGCCGGGGTTTAGCTATTTCAAAAGGAATAGAGAGAAAGATGAATGAGGTGAGAGAGTGGCTTTGCTAAATAAGTATAACATCACAGCAATATAAAGTGAGTTCATCGAGGAGGGTTTGTCGACTGAGTCAGTATGTTTGGAAGGCAGACACGGGAAAGGAGCAGTCATGAGATTAGGGGTTTTCTATAGAACAGCACGCCCACCCCCGCCCGCTCTCAATAACAACAGAGACTCGGAGGAGCAGATTGGGAGGCAGAGCTTGAAAAGGTGCTGAAATGTAATGATTGTTGTCGTGGGTGACGTCAACCTCCCTCATAATCTTGGGACCTCTTGGGAGTCATCTACAGGCCCCCAAACAGTAGTCTGGATTTCGGATGTAAGGTAAATCAGGAACTGAAATTGGCCGGTCGCAAAGATGTCACTACAGTTGTTATGGGGGATTTTAACATGCAGGGAGACTGGGAGAATCAGGATGGTATTGGGCCTCAAGAAAGAGACTTTGTGCAGTGCCTCAGAGATGGATTCTTAGAGCAGCTGGTGCTGAAGCCGACCAGGGAGAAGGCAATTCTGAATCTGGTATTGTGTTACGAACCAGCATTGGTCAGAGACCAATGCATGGAGGAACAATGGCGGATATTTCTGTGTATCATGCAGAAGTTGCAGGATCAGTTCATTCCTAAAAGGAAGAAAGATCCCATGAGGAGGCATGGGCGGCCATGGCTGACGAGGGAAGTAAAGAAACATATAAAGTTAAAAGAGAAAAAGTAAAACATAGCCAAGATAAGTGGGAAAACGGAGGACTGGAAAGCTTTTAAAGAGCAACAGAGGATTACCAAGAAGGAAATACGCAGAGGAAAAATGAGGTACGAAGGTAAACTGGCCAAGAATATTAAGGAGGATAGTAAAAGCTGTTTTAGCTATGTGCAAGGCAAAAAAATGGTTAGGACAAAAATTGGGCCCTTGAAGACAGAAACAGGGGGATATATTACTTGGAACAAAGAAATGGCAGAGGAATTAGATGGGTACTTCAGATCTGTGTTCACTGGGGAAGACACAAGCAATCTCACTGAGGTAACAGTGGCTGAAGACCTGAACTTAAGGGAATTTATGTTTGCCAGGATTTGGTGTTGGAGAGACTGTTAGATCTGAAGGTTGATAAGTCTCCGGGGCCTGATGGTCTGCATCCCAAGGTATTGAAGGAGGTGGCTCGGGAAATCGTGAATGCGTTGGTGATTATTTTCCAGAGTTCAATAGATTCAGGGTCGGTTTCTGAAGATTGGAGGGTGGCTGATGTTATACCACTCTTTAAGAAAGGTGGGCGAGAGAAAGCAGGAAATTATAGACTAGTTAGTCTGACGTCAGTGGTGGTAAAGATGCTGGAGTCGATTATAAAGCATGAAATTACTGCACATCTGGATAGTAGTAACAGGATAGGACAGAGTCAGCATGGATTTATGAAGGGGAAATCATGCTTGACTAATGTTCTTGATTTTATTGAGGATGTAACTCTGAAGTTGGACGAGGGAGATCCAGTAGATGTAGTGTACCTGGACTTTCAGAAAGCTTTTGATAAAGTCCCACACAGGAGGTTAGTGAGTAAAATTAGGGCGCATGGTATTGGGGGCAAAGTACGAGATTGGATTGAAAATTGTTTGGCTAATAGGAAAGCTGGGTGGCAGGGTGAAATGTGATGAGGATGTTAGGAGTTTACAGGGTGACCTGGACAAGTTAGGTGAGTGGGCAGATGCATGGCAGATGCAGTTTAATGTGGATAAATGTATGGTTATCCACTTTGGTAGCAAGAACAGAAAGGCAGACTACTACCTCAATGGAATCAATTTATGTAAAGGGGCAGTACAGAGAGATCTGGGTGTTCTTGTACACCAGCCAATGAAGGCAAGCATGCTGGTACAGCAGGTAGTGAAGAAGGCTAATAGCATGCTGGCCTTCATAACAAGAGGAATTGAGTATAGAAGCAAAGAGGTGCTTCTGCAGCTGAACAGGGCCCTGGTGAGACCACACCTGGAGTACTGTGTGCAGATCTGGTCTCCAAATTTGAGAAAAGACATTCTGGGTATTGAGGGAGTGCAGCGTAGTTTCACGAGGTCAATTCCTGGAATGACAGGATTATCTTACACTGAAAGACTGAAGCGACTGGGCTTGTATACCATTGAGTTTCGAAGATTGAGAGGGGATCTGATTGAAACGTATAAGATTATGAAAGGATTGGACACTTTGGCAGTAGGAAACATATTTCCGCTGATGGGTGAATGCCGAACCAGAGGACACAGCTTAAAAATACGGGGTAGATCATTTAGGACAGAGCTCAGGAGAAACTTGTTCACACAGAGAGTGGTGGCTGTGTGGAATGCTCTGCCCCAGAGGGCAGTGGAGGCCCAGTCTCTGGATTAATTTAAGAAAGAGTTGGATCGAGCTCTAAAAGATAGTGGAATCCGGGGTTATGGAGATAAGGCAGGAACAGGATACTGATTAGGAATGATCAGCCGTGAATATATTGAATGGCGGTGCAGGCTCGAAGGGCTGAATGGCCTACTCCTGCACCTATTGTCGATTGTCTATTGTCTAATCATTACAACCTCCTTCGTGCAACTATTTTGAATGTAAATGACTTTGTTCAGTGCATCAGGAAAGATACTTGACTCCTAATGTAGTTATGCCATCGGGAGGGATGTCTTATTTGAATTGGTGCTTGGAAACGAGCAGGTCAGGGGTTAGATCTCTGATTGAGTCGTATTTCAGCGATAATGAACAAAGTCTCTGATCTTTACTATAGTCATGGAGACTGATTGGTGCAGACGATGAGAGACTTACTTTTAATTTGGGGAGGGGTTTACAATGCTATGAGATAGGAACTGTCATTCACAAAATGAGAACAGGCATTTTAATAGAAAGGCACGACCGAAATGTAGAGTTTGTTTATGGACTGCTGGCTACGAGTGTTGGATAGGTTTGTCAAGTGAGTAAAGGAAGAAATGGTAGGGTTAAGGAACCATTAATGACAAGAGATCTGTAACATGCAGTCAAGAGGATAAAGGAAGTTTACTTAAGATTTTGGAAGCAACGACCAGGGAGGTCTCGAGAGGGTTACAAGATATCCCGGAAGTAACTGAAGAATGGACTGAGGAAAGCAAGATGGAGACATGAAAAATAAACCTTGGATGGTAAGATTAGGGAATACTGCAAGGAGTTCCAGATTTGTCAGAAAAAGAGAAGTATGTCCTGAGTGAGAATCGTGTCTATCAGTAACAGTGCACAACAAAGATTAACGAAAAATGAACAAAGAAAATTGCAGCACAGTAACAATTCATTTGGCCCTCCATGCTTGTCGCGATCCAAATTATTGATAAATTATTACTTACCTAAGTATGTTGCCTATTCTGCAAGACGATGTGTCCTTTCGCGCCCTGCCCATTCATATATCTGTCTTGTTTCGTCTTCAATGACGATATCTTGGCCGCCTCTACCATCTCTGCTGCTAAAACATTCCAGACACCCACGTTCTCTGCTTAAAAAAAACTTTCCCGGCATATTTTCCTCAAATATATTCCCCTCGCCTTGAACTCTTGACCTATAGTAATTGATTCCCCAAGTCTTGGAAAGAAAGCTTCTTACTTTCCACTCTGTCTATACCACTCATGTTTATGCCAACTCAAACCAATTCTCCTCCACCTCCGCCTTCCGAATGAAAACAATTCTAATCTACTCAATCTCTTTCATTGCTAGCGCCCTCCATATCAGGCAACATCCTGGTGAACCTCCTCTGCACCCTTGCCAAAGCATTGACATCCTTACGGTAATGTCGTGTCCAGAACTGTGAACTGTATTCTAAGTTTGGCCAATTTGGAATACGCAGTATTTCAAAGTCCTCTAGAACTGTAGCATGACCAGTCATATCGTGTACGCAATACCCCGTCTGATGAAGGAAAGCTCGCTGTCTGCCTCCTTGAATATTCTTAAACCTGCGTAGCCACCTTTAGGGTACAATGCACCTAAACAACCAAATCTCTATGTGTTCATCAATTTTATCTAGGAATTTCCCATTTACTCTATTGTTAGCGCTAAACTTTGGTCTTCTAAAATGCATCACCTCCTATATGGTCGGATTGAACTCCATCTGCCTGTTGTATGCCCAACTCTCCAATATATCTATGATCTGCTGCATTCTCTGGCTATCCACTTCAAGATCTGCTCATCTACCAATCTTACTGTCATCTACACACTTGCTAATCAGGCCACCTACGCCTTCCTCGAGATAATCTATGCATATCACAAACAACAGTGGTCCCAGAACTGATCCCTGTCGAATACCACTGGTCACCATCCTCCATTTTGACAAACTCCGTTCCACAAATACTCTCTGTTTACTGTTGCATAGCCAGTTCTCTATTCATCTAGCTAGTACACACTGAACCCGACGCAAGGTGACTTTTTCCACGAGCCTACCATGGGAAACATTTTCAAACACTATCCTAATATCCATGTATATGACAACTACAGCACGTCCCTCGCCAATCAACCTTTCCACTTCCTCAAATAATCCAATAAAGTTATTAAGAAGTAACCTTCCCTGCACAAAACATGCTGCCTAACACTGATAAGCCTACTTTCTTGGCAAACGCATATAGATTCTACCCCGAGTTCCTTCTTCACTAGCTTCGCTTTCATTCACATTAGATTCTCGTCTTTATAATTAACTGAATAAATTATTAATCATTTTACCATTATTGAAGAAGGATGCAACATTAACAAAACTTCTGTCCGCCGGAAACACACCCGTCTTCAAGGATTCTGCAAAGGCATTAGTTGAAGGCCCAAGTATTTCCTCTCTGGTTTCCCTCGGCATCCCATGCTGACTTGGAGACTTTTGAAAATAGGCAACACTTCCTCCCTACTTATATCATCTTGAATATGAGTAATCAACCATCAATTCCGAACTCAACAGATGTCATGTCCCTCTCGTTTGTGAAGAGCGACTCAAAGTATTTATTAAGTGTCGCACCCTTTTTCTCTCACTCCACACTTATCTTCCCTCCTTTGTCGTTGAGAGGTCAACCCCTTTCTCTATTATTTTCCATTACTCTCTATTACTCTCTTCGTTCCCATGTACGAATAAAAAACTTCATGATTTCCCTTAATTCTGTTTACGAAAGAAATTTCATAACTCATTACTGATCCTTCAACTGATCTTTTCTGATTGGTCCTATTTTCCCAATATTCTTCCAAATCTGCATGTGTCGCCTTAACCATATGAATGCTTCCTTTTTCCTGTTAGATGGTCTCACAATTTCAACTGCTATTCATCGTTCGCTAATGTCGCCTTTTGTATCCCTAATTTTCGCTGGGGCATGTCTTTCCCGCGCTCCAACATCTCTTTAAAAGCCACCCCACATATGAAATGCGGATTTAACTTCAAAGAGCTGCTTCAAATCCAAATGCTCAAGCTCCTGCTGAATCATTTATATATTTGGCCTTCCCCCAATTTAGCATTCTTCATTTCTGACCATTGCTGTCTGTTTCGATGAGAATTCTGATACTTAGGGAATTGTGATTACTATTGCCAAAGTATTCAGCTACTGAATCTTCAACAGCCTGCCGGGTTCATTCCACAAAATCGGGTGCATAATGTCCCATTCACGAGTATGACGTCGTATACACGGCTCTATCAAACCCTCCTGGATGCTCCTTACAAATTCTGCTTCATTGAGATCTCGACCACTATATGAATCCCAGTTAATTTTGGGAAAAGTATGAAAGTCCCATCACCATCACTCTATTGCCCCTACATCTTTCCATTATCTGTCAACATTTGTGTTCCCACATTTCATGCTCGCTGTTACGAGGCATATGCAACCCTAACATTCTGTCTTCACCATTCCTATTTCGGGGCTCTACCCAAAATCCCTCACTGCTCTAGTCATCCACAATGCTGTCCTTCAGCACAGCTGTGATATTTTCTCGAACCAGTAATGCAACTCGCCAAATCCTTTATCCCACCTCTGTCTCTCTGCATGGAAATCTGTGCCTTTAGTCGCAGGAGATAGGCGAAGATCTCAATCCATACTTTCCTTCTGTATTCACTAGTGAGGTGCTTTTTGTCGTTTGTGAGGATAGTGGAAAATAGACCGATAAGCTACAACAGGTTCAGACCGACGAGAATCGAGAGTGCAGTGCTGGAAAATCACAGCAGGTCAGTCGGTATCAGAGGACCAGGAGAATCGACACTTAGGGTATGATCCCTTCATCATGAATGATGCTCGTGCACTGAGTGGAGCTGCGAGATAAATGGATGGGGTAACACTGGAAGGATGGTAGCTCAATAGATGAGTGAAGGTGGAGAGAATGCGATGGACAGGCAACGATCGTGCAGTGGATAGATGGGAAGGACAAGGACAGGCCGCGTGGGTGTGACCCAATTGTAGGCTTGAACCGGGATAAGTTGGGGGAGGGGAAATGAGCAAACTGGTGAGATTCTTAATTCCGTGTGATTTCAGGGTCCCAAAGTTGAAGATGATGTGTTCTCCTCCTGGCGCTGAGAGTGAAGGATTAGGCGATGGAGGTGCTCCCAGGCCTCCATGTCCTGGGTCGAGTGGGAGGGAGAGTTGAAGTGTTCACCCTGGAAGTCAGGGGACAAAAGTGACACGTCCCACTGTTGCTGACCGCTCTGTCGTGCTGTGTTTAAATTCTATGCTTTTTGAGAAGTAGTTTTGAGTCCAAACACTACAACACTAGTAGATGTAATATGTTACTTAACTTTCTTGACTCTAATCTCCAGCATTTACAGTCCTCATTTTCGCTACACTGATGTCCAACATCGGCAGTCTCAGTTTCGAGACTCTGATCTCCACCAATTTGCAATCATGACTTTCTCCTACACAATTCTTTTACGTTTGCTTTAGCACCGGAAAGGGGTTAGTAGATACGCAGGACAAGAGTTACAGCGAGAGGAAAGGTAATTATGGGTGTGACATCGAATGCACAGACTGGATAAGGCAACTTCTGGGATGGGCATAATTGAAATGTGTGGGTTGTTCATGGAACAGCTTCTGCGTGCCCTTGATAATTATGTACATGTCAGGCAGGGAGGAGGTGATCGACTGATGGAGACGTGTTTTATGAAATAATTTGAATCTCTTGTCAAAAGGATGAATGGAGCTGACGTAAAGAGGACATGTGAAGGCTCACTGAGTGCAGTTGAGAATTACATGTTCGCCAACAAAGACGTAAAGAGAGAGCTAGGAAGGGCCATAAGGGTCCATGGAAAGTCTTTGACAAGTAGGAGCAAAGAAAAAACCTAAAGTATGTCAGAACTAAGAGAATGACAAGAGAAAATTTAGGGTTAGTAGTGGGACAGTAGTGGGAAGTTGTGCGTGGAGTCTGCGGAAGTAGAAAAGACACTGACTGAATGTGCATCGTCAGTTTTGCCACTGGAAAAATCTTATGTTGTGGAGGAGAATATTGAGATTTAGGCTATTATACAAGACGGGATTGAGCTTGACAAGGAGGTGATGTCAGCAATTGTGGAACGTGTAAGGATAGATACATCCGCTGAGCTGGATGGGATTTAACCTGCTACTCTATGGGCAGCTAGGGTGGAGATTACGGAAAGTTTGGTGTTGCTTTTTATTCCGTCATTGTCTAGAGGAGTAATACCAGAAGACTGGAGAGAGGAAATGCTGTCACCTTGTTCAATAAGGTGAAATGAGACAACCCAGTTAACTTTTGACCAGCGACCCTTACTTCAGTTGTGGCTGAAGTGTTGAAAAGGATTGTAAGAAACAAGACTTATAATAATCTCTAAACAGGTAATTGGATTGGGGACAGTCAACAATGTTTTGTGAAAGTTAGGTCGTTTCTCCAAATCTTCTTCAGTTCTTTCAGAAGTTGATTAAAGCAGTTGTTGTGGTGCATTTGGATTTTCGTAAACACTTCGCTAAGGCTCCCATGGAACTCTATTGCAGAAAGTACGGTGGCGTGGGATTGAGGGTAATGTAGCGGTTTGGATCAGTGATTGGTTGACAGAAGACAGAGGGTGGTGGTTGATGGGAAACGTTCATCGTGGAGATCAGTTACTGGTGGCGTACCACAAGGCTCTGTTTTGCGGCCACTGACGTTTGACATTCTTATAAAAGATCTGGATGAGGACATGAAAGGATGGACGAGTAAATTTGTGGATGACATTAAGGTCCGTTGAGTTGTGGATAGTGCTGAAGGATATAATAGAGTTACAGAAACACATAGATAAGCTGCAGATTTGGGCAAAGAATGCAGATGCAGTTTAATGCGGAAAATTGCGAGGTGATTCACTTCAGAAGGAGTTACAGGAAGACAGGGACCTCTGCTTATAGTAAGTTTCAGGGTCGTGTGGTTGAGCAGTGAGGTTTAGGTGTCCATGTACGTAGATACCTGAAAGTTGCCATGCAGCGTGATAGGTATATTACGAAGGCATAAGATTTGTAACTTTAATTGGTCGATAGATTGAGTATTGAACCATAAGGCCATGTTTCAGCTATACAAAGCTCTGATGCTGTCGTATGTAAATGTTGCGTCCAGTTCTGCTCACTGCAGAAAAAGGATGGACGTGGAAACATTGAAAAGTGTGCCGAGGAAATTTACCAGGTAAGGTCTTATGAGCAAAGTCTACGGGATTAGAGGCTGTTTTCGTTACAGAGAAGAAGTTTAAAGGTGACTTAATAGAGACATACCAGATGATCAGAACATTAGATAAGGTAGACAGTAGACAGCCATTTTTCCTCGGTTGGTGATGTCGAGCACGAAGGGACAAAGCTTAAAAATGAGAGGGACAGAGGCATGATAGATGTCAGAGGTATTTTCTTTACGCAGAGATTTAACTGAATGCAACACTCTGCCTGTAACAGCAAGAGAATCATTAAATTTACGAGCATTTAAATGATGATTGGATAAACACAGGATGATAAGAAAATAGTGTCGATTCGATGAGCTTCGCATTTGTATCTCAGGTCGGCGGAACATCGAGTGCCGAAGGGCGTTATGACGTTCTATGTTTTGCCTTTTATGATTCATTTGTGAACGACCTCTTTTGTTCCCAAAACCACAGCAGTTTTACTTCACTGAGTTTGATGCGAATCCCTCTGAAAATTTCCCTTTCCTTTACTTATCCAATGTGAGTAAACGTTATAAATGTACCTGGACTCACTCCTTCCTCTCGTAGGTCAGTTCACGTCCATGTGTTTGTGAAATAAAATTGCCTCTGTTTTCATTAAAAATTACTCCTTGGAATTTTTAGGTCATCCACACGTAGGAAAATGTTCTTGTTATTCACCTGGTCTTTGCCAAGAATCCTATCACAATTCTCCACGGGTGGTCTCCCTCGCACTTTGCATTCTAATTATACAACCAGTTTCGTATAAGAATCAATATTCGTTTCGCCTTACTGATTGCTTGCTTTACACGTGTTAGTTTTCATTGTTTCATGCGCGAGTGACCCGACGTCCAGATGTGTTGCAAATTCCTGCAGTATTTCCACAATTAAATCATCATGATTTTGCTCCTTTTATTTTTCCACCATGGACAACATTTTTTCAAAGTATAGTCCCTTTGTCAACTTTATGCAATTTACATAACCAATCGAAATCACTGTGCAAACTTTATTACCTTGCAACTTAATTTTACAACTATTTTTTTCAATCTGAAAATTTGACTACGGTGCATTTACTTAATTCTTCCAATTGATTAATACATATTGCAAATAGTTTAGATCACGGAACCGTGTGGAATTCCACTGACTAAACGTTGACAATCCGAAAAAGAATACCTCTTGTTCAGTTCCGGTTTCCCGCATGTCAATGAATTGTCCAACCAGACTGAGATACTTCCTTCAACATTTCCAAACCTGATTTTAAGAATTCACCATGTGGGAACATTCTTTTAATCTGCTGTCACCCGTAATACTGCACGTCATTGCTTTCAAAGATTTGTTCAATTGCTTCTTCAGAGTTTCTGTTGACTCGTACATTATTTCAGATCCAAGATTTCCCTGTGCAAAACACTGACAACGTGAAATTCCGCCTTATTCAAATGTGATTACGTATCAATATTTATTTACATCTTTGCCCCATGAATTTTCTTCCTAAAACTGTCACAAGATGCATTATGTGGAGCGTAGGAACTTGACAGGTGATGTTATTAAGGCTTATAAAATAATGATATGCATAGATAATTTGATTATCAACAGTTTTTATATTCCCTCAGGCGGGGCAATTCGAAAGTATTCCGATTTTTTTAATGGAGAGGAGAAAGAATTAAAACTGAAACAAAGCCTTTTTTGCAGAGAGTAGTTAGTATGTGGATTGAACTTTCAGATGAAGTGATGGATATGGTAGAGTTACAATGTTTAAAGTATTTTAGATAAGGACACCAATAAGAAACGTGTGGAGGGGTGAGGGCCAACCACAGTCAGTGGCATCTAACTGAGATTGGAATTATGGTTGGGCATGGAAGGGCTGGATCAAACATTCTGTGTCTGTGCAGTATGACTCGATGATTCGATAATCATTTCAGGTTTCGTGAACAATCTCTACATTTTTTGCACTCCTCTCACAGTTCTGAATATTTCAGTTCGATCTCTCCTGTGACCCTTCTATTTTTCAAGGAGACAACTTGAGATTTCCCCATCTACTGCAGAAGTTCGAATTGTATAAACCTTGCTTCATTTTCTGTAAACGCTTCTTAACCATGTACAATACTTACTAATTCTTAATTCTGGATACCAGAATGTGATACAGTAATGAAGTATTGAGGAAATTTTGATGTAGGTACAGAATGATATGGATTACATTGGCACGTGTGATTCTGATCAAATAACTGGGGAAAGTAGGAAGTAATGTTTTCTTCAATGCTCATGTCCTGAAATTCCTGCCAAGTTGATCTGATAATCAAGATAATCTGGGCATGGAGTGCTCAGTTATATTTCTTTCTTCAAAGGCAAAACAATCATGGAAGGCAATCTCATCTGCATCACTGATTATTTCGCTTTAATGAGCAACTGCATGAGAGAAACTGAGGAGTAGGTGATTGAATTCAAGTTACTTCATTTGATTGATCCAAGATTTCACATTCTCGAATTTGAATTCCATGATCCTCCTGTAGAACTGTCTATTGTTTAAAGTCACAAACTGATTATGCAATTTTAGAGATGCTTGTGTGGGACTGGATTGTACAAAGTTAAAGATCACATGACATCAGGTTTTTTGTTCAACGTGTCTTTTTGGAAGTACAAAGGAAGCGCTGCTCCTTCGTCATGTAGCTTCGTTGAGAAGCATTCAAAGTGCTGTTTCTGTGTTTTGTGGATCTGTGACTCGCTGATACTTTTCGGAAGGAACTTCTTAGGTACCTGCGCTCACATGTCCACCAATTGTGAATATATTAAGCATTAAAGGACTCAAAAAATAACGGTGTCGAGTTAACTCAGGAACATTAAGGATCCGGCAAAGTTGAAAGAAATGTGATGTTGAAGGGATGAGTTATATCAAAGATAGAAGGTGGGTTGCATTGTCGGCGGTGATTAAAAAGAGGAGGAAGGTTGGAGAAACTTAGGAGACGATTACATTGAATGGGAACATTGTTGTGTCCATGTAAGTTTTCATATGAAATGAGAATGGGCACTGTTTTAGAAGATGAAAAAAAGGAAGGTTGGTTGATTGCAATGTATGACACAGAGAGACTCGGGGTTACAGAGCCGTAAAATATGACAGTCAGCAAACTGAGTGTAGCGACTGGAGCATGCAACAAACAAACAGCGAGTGTTTTCGAGGCACAATGAGCTTTCAGAAATGTAGAGAGATACAGAGAAATCTATCGTGGTTTTACAGAAATGGAGGCGAAAGTGAGCTGGAAGAGATGAGATTGATTGGAAAGGATACAGGTTCTGAAAGAGTAAGACAGATAGTGAAGGATATTGACAGTCGATGAGACGACAGAATTTGTGGGCCACCACAAGGTCTAGAGATGATAACGAAGCCTGGAGAATCTGCAGATAGTGGCAATATTTTATCTGGTGATAGAGTCTGTGCGTGTCTTTTGATGTTGCAATGTCCCTGAAAGCCATTTTTTGCAGGAATTTCTCATTGTTACTGCGACATATATTGTTAAGAGATGGGCACGGCTAAGAAACTGAAAGATTTGCATTACTTGAAGATGTTAAATGAAACAGGAAACTGTCGGGGATATTGGAGGGGAGGTTGTCAGTGCTGGAGGACATAAATGTGGATTCCATTTTCGAAACGTCAGCTATACAGAGATGGAGAGTTTTGCAAGATCTGAAATGTCGGATGAGGGCTGGCAATATTACACTTTTAAAAAATATTGCAAGACTTTGAGCGTTGCAAATATTTGGTGTAGTAACAAAGGCTTTCAAGTCGACGATATCAGAGCACAGGGAGGAGAAAGTGTGAAACAGACTGAAGGTAAAAGAATTATATTCTTCAGTCCCCTGAGGCTGTTGCAAGCTGAGTGCAAAGGAAGGGCAACATATACTAAAAACCTCGACGGCGTTGCTGAGTGTTGAGGATAGACATATTGTTCACACTCAAGTGTATAAGTTTAGGATGTAGAAATCTCGTCACTCATACCTTTCCACCATTCAACTTTCTACGGTATTGCTGCACTACGAAGCACGTCGTAATTATGAACCACGTTTCCAGTAATTTCAATTGTGCTGTTTAGTGAGAAATTGAATTATTGTTGTATACAGATACTTCACTGCAATCTTGAGCTGTTCCCTGAACTTAGCCTGGGTCACTCCATAAATTACTGTATTTGTGCAGCAACTTAAATTTCTCAGCATCAATCCAATTTCTCCAAAGACATACGATGAACTGTTGTAATTCAAGGGATCAGTTCCTGTAATTCTGTAGCATATGAAATATATAACACGGTTTAGCCATAGAAGTATAAAGCTTCCCGAAATAGTAAACAGTAAAATTGCTGATTTCTTTCGGCTTTCCATTTCGATGTCTCTTCCCTTGCTGTGACCCTTCAAACACTTGCGCACTCGACTAGACATTAAAATGTATCGGACTGTCAGAGCGTTAAGCAGGAGAATTAAAGTGAACGGGAGCAATGGCGTTAAAACTGTATCGAGCCAGTCAAATCCCAACCATGCAGGATCAGAGTAATAGCTTGGTTTCGTGTGACAATACCATGGTACGTTGTCAATGATCATTCCAGGTTCATATGCAAAGTAGAATGGAACGTTTTTGGAACAAAGCAGAAGGCTGGTTGTCGCTAAAACCAAGCCTGCAGTTTTGCTGGTGCAATATTTTGTTTTCAGATTCTGGCAACAAATGAGGACAAATCGATCAAACGTAAAAGTCACGGTATACCAGACGGAACAATCGGCAGTTGCACGAGCCAAGAAATAGGTCACACTGCACACTGGAGTGATGTCGAGAAAACATAATGGGAAATAATAATACCTGAATTGCCTCAGCACTACTTCTGCAATGATGACCATTAGATCAGCTGCTGCCATGGCTACCAAGTAGCGAGTGGTGCAGGCTGAGAGGCCGCACCTTCCCCGGGATAGGATAGCAATTGCCACCAGGTTTACTGCAAAAAAAAAATGAATTGGTATTGAAATGGTCTGTTTCTAAACTGTATGCATTCAATTCATACATTGCATGGAGATTTTGCCGAAAGAGGCAGTGAAGAAATGTGAGGGGATTTCTACTGATAGGCGAGAAGGAGATAGATACTCTGTGCATGCAGGTCTGAATTCATATTCTTAAATTGTAAAACCGAATATTGATTAGTCAAGGCTGTAATATAGATAGATGGAAGATGAGGGAGGAGGTTGATAGGCAAGCACTGCAACTTATGTGGGAAAAATCCACTTTGGGGCGCTGGATTGGTCTGAGGGTGTGAAGTCATGCTAGGTTAGGAGAAGTAGCACACACTCTCCTTCGATTAGTTCTGAGACAGTGTTACTGAATAAGAAACATTAACTGTGATTTGTCTGTACAGATTCTGCAAGACGAGCCGTGTTTTTCTGACGTTTTATGTTTTGCGTGGTTTTGTTGCATCTACTTCATGTTGATTTCCCATGTCCACAACATTATGTCTGCTTTTCAATGGCTTTTTTCTTTTGGCAGCACAGTGGGCTATTTTCAAATGTTTACATATATTTGCTCGTGGACTCTTGGCTAATGGCAAGAAAATGGAATTAGAGGAGTGAGAATGTTGTTTTTGGGTGGCACTGATATGATGGGACAAATAACCTTTTTATATGCGCTAGGTCTCTGTGACTATACGTCTGATTCTCGGCTCACGTATAAACCATTTTATTCCCGCTCCTCTTATCAGTAATGCTTCTCTTTCTCTCTTTTTTCACTTTTCTATTTAATTCTTTCAATTTCCCAAACCTGCACCAAGTAATCAGCATAAATCCAATTTCCACGTTGATTTACTTGCTTAAACATGATTAACCTTAATACAGATGCAGCCAGACCTGTTCAGTGTGTCCATGAGATTATTTTATGTTGGTGTTGCTGGTGTCCTTTTGTTTTGACATCAAATTTCCATTGGGCATCGCTCCTCTTTGTGCTCTAGGTTATTGCACGTTGATTTATGAAGGGATAAGCTTAGCTGAGCAGAAATCTAAACGGACGAACAGAGAGTAGACCATTCTGCAAAATGATCCACCATTCATAACATGAAACAGAATTAACCAATTGGTGAGATTATAAATACCCGAAATCGGAAAGTGTAGACATTTTCTACGAATTACTCGACCGCTCTGATCTGCAAATACATGTCGAACTATTGATCACCCAATGGAATGAATACTCAGAAGCCAATCAAGTCTTCTGAATTACAGAAATTGCATTTGAACTTAAAATTTTAAATAATAATTCATAACAGGAGAAACATGTCAAATACCGTGGTGAAAGAGTGCAATCTGCATGGAGATCCCTCACACGTAAGTAATGAACATCACCAAAATCTCTAAAGACCTTACGCCATTGCATTCAAAGATCACAAGTGGTTGCTTCAGCCTAATAATACGACACTTCAGTCAAGGGGAGAACTTGAGAATAAGGACCAACATGGCAAGTTTCATGGAACTGAACATTCGCTGTTGGCATGAATGTGTACTGTAAACCAATTGTACAACTAACTGGGAGAAAAGAACCCTCAGATCTATAACATTGGAAAAGTTTACAATCACTTACTTGGAACACCAATGGTAGCCAATATGGTGTAGTATATTTTTCTTATGTTGTCCATTGACTGATGCACTTTCTGAGTGAAGTCGCCTGCACCCTCGTGACAATCTCTCTGTATTGAACTGACGGAAAAATATGCTGGAGTCCGCAAATCATTACTATCAAGTTTAGGAAGAGGAAGCATATCCAAAGCAAAACAGTAATTCCCTTTCCCACCTAATGCAATTTCAGAACTGCTCGGTATTTCCAATGCTTTCTGGTTTGAATTGCGTCCTCCAACACTCTGAAGAAGTCACGAGCATTTAATTAGCAGACAAGCATGACCGCTGGGACACTTGGTGTCTCAAAAGATTCCAAATGTTATTTTTATAACTATTATTGTTATACTGAACAATGTAAGCAAACCTATGACGAAAGTACAGTGAAATCCCTTTTTCTATAACGTTTGCAAAGTTTGAGAAATTCAATTGAGAAGCATATATTTAGATGGACACTTGGAATGCAAAGATGTGCAAGGCTGCAGAGTTGGTTTGGTGTATGTTTTCCCATCCTGACATTGTGGATCATGAGGCCTTTTTGGCTGTTGTATGGATTGTTTCGATTTTTTCATCTATATGTTTCCCATCAACTCTATTTTAGCTCTCTTGTGTTGAATGCAAGCAATCTTATTGAACATGGCCACACCCACTTTATGGTGTACATTTCTGCACCCCCACGCAATGCCCATTTTCTACAGGGTAATTTCTGAGATAGGCACTTTACTTTTCATTCTACATTTATTGCATATATATTCACAACCCTGGCTTGTTTGATTTGTTATTATAAACAAAATGTTAACTCGTTGAACCTTCAACCTTCAGATGAAAACATATAAAGCACTGAGCATTGGCGAATAAAAGTTCTGATTGTTTCGTTTTAATAATGCATTTTCTAAGATGTCTCCTCCCAACTGTAATGATTCACTGAACATGTCATCAAGTCAATCTCTAGATGGCACACAGAGTCACTAATGTCTGTGGTCGAACTTAAAAGGGTAGACAATAGTAATGGTCTTTAGCCCCACAATGTTGTGGCCAGCTTTAATCCTCGTCTGAGTTTAGACTAAATTAATATGTTTCATTGTACTATCTTCTATGTACCTATCCAAGAGTTGCTTAAATGCCCTAAATGTACCTAATCCTACTACCACTGCTGACAGTGCATTCCACGCAGCCACCACTCTCTGTGAAACAAAAAGTTGACCTCCGACATCTCCCATAAATCTTCCTCCAATCACCTTAAATTTATATCCCCTTTCAGTAGATATTTCCACCATAGTTAGGTCTCTGTCTATCCCCTCTGTCAATGTGTCTCATCATCTTGTATACCTCTATGAAGACATTACATATCCTTCTTCATTCCAGCCCTAGATCCTTTAACTTTCTCCAGAAGACCTGTCCTCCAGTCCCAGAACAAACTCGTAAAACTTCTCTGCACTTTCTTACTCAAGTTTCCACATTTTACCTGTATTAAGGCGGACAGAATTGAAAACAATAGTCCAAGCATAGTCTCACCGGGGCGCCATAGAGCTGCAGCATTAACTCGCAGCTCTTCAACACAAGCCCACCGCTCATAAAAGCCAAAACATCATATGCCTTCTCAACAATAATGTTGACTTGAGTGGTAATTTAAGGCATCTGTGGGCTCAGGCCCTAAGATCCCTCTGCCCCTCCTCACCGCAAGCATTCTGTCTTTAATCCTGTCTTTGCATTCATATTAGAACATCCAAAGTGAAACACTTCGCAATTTGTCAGGTTGAAAATCTTCTGCCTGTTATCAGCATTCTGCTAATGACCCGCTGCAACCGAGAGTAAAACTTCACACTGTACACAACTTCACACAGCTCCACAAAACTTCGTGTCAACAGGAAATTTACTAACCCACCCTTCCACTTCCTTATCCAAATGTTTCCTAAAAATCACAAAGAGCAGAAGTTCCAGAATTTCTCTCTGCGGAACACCGCTGGTCACCGAGTCTTAGTCTGAACGTATTCCATCCACACCAACCTCTGCCATCTTTGGGCGAGCCAATCTGTATCCATGCTGCCTGACTTCACTGAAGCTCATGCCTCATTACTGTCTAAATAAGCATACCATGTGGAAACTTCGCAAATGACTTGCTAAAATTCATGTTCGCCACATCCACAGTTCCACCATAATCGATTTTTTTTACATTATCAAAGTATTCAGTCAGGCTTTTGAGGCATGACGTGCACCTCCCAAATTCAAACTGGCGATCTCGAACCAAATATGGTTTTCCAAGTAATCATAAATCCTCTCAAAATCGTCTCCAATACTTTGCCGAACAGAGAGGTTATTAACCATAATGAATTATTTACCTTCATACACCCAGCTCGTGTATTCCTTCATTTGTTTGCTTTGTCTTACCTCCAAATTGCTTTGCAAATCGGTAAAAAGAAGTATGATAATGATTCTTAAAAGTTGCAGCTGTGAAAGTAATGCAAACACAGAATAGAATACTGACTCATCCCATGGCAGGTGCTGGAATTTTATAGTTTGTGAAAAATATTGCGAGTCTTTTAAAACTAATACGTGTTCAGAAAGTAGTAGAGACGCAGAAAATGATTAAACCCATGAAATTAAGACAGATCCAGAACAAATATATGCCAAAATCCAATGCAAAATCATGAACCTAACACAGACCCTGTAACTCGCACAGGTCTGGGACACATGAAAGCCCTGAAACGAATAATAAACGTTAAAGTGATGCTTGCATTGATTCTGATAAAGGCCCTGATTCTAACAGAATATTGAAGACCAACAGACCCAACTTGCCTGTGTCAACCATGCTGCCATTGTAATAAAATCTAGTCTTGAATCATATGATCAACATTTCCCTATTTCCTGCCTCTTCAGGTTTGTATCCAGTTCTCACTTAACTGTTGTTACCTCATTTGATTCTCTCAAGCACTCTGGTCGTGCATTTGAGGCAGCTAACATCTGCGTGAAAAATACACTACCTCACGCATCTCCTTTAGCATCTTCACCCTGGGCCTTTACCTCAAATCTATGACCCTTACCGTTTGATACTTCCATCCTGGGGAACGGTTTTGACTACCCATTCGATCAATGTCTTGCATAATATTACGTACTTCTCTCAGATTGGCCCTCAACTTCCAATGTTCTAGCGAAAACAATCTTGGATTGTCCCAAATCTCCTGAAATGTGATAGAGTTCAATCCTACAGAATCCCTGAAACCACCTTAGTAAAGTTTCCAAGGTCCATATCCTTCCTCGTTCCGGGACCAGAAGCCCGCAAGACAAATGTAGCCGAATGGAAGTTTCATCCGGCTGCCAGCTTTCCAACATTTATACTCTATGCAACCGCCAATGAAGGCAAACATGTTTCCTTTACCACCTTGTCCAGTTACGTTACCACTCTGAAGTATTTACACTTCTGGAGCCCAACATCCTTCTGTATTTCAATACTTCTAATGGTCCTGTGTTTAATTTATGCACACTTCTTCGACTCCACCTCAAGATCCATCACTTAATATATTAATGGATTAACCACCATTTGACAGTGTTCCATCCAATATATCTATATTTCGCTAGAGCATTTGGTAGGGTTCGCCATTATGCAAAAATCCACCAATATTCTTATCTTTCTTCGATGATTAAGTTAATTTTGTTTTAATCATACAAACGTTCCATGGATCCCGTTTGACTTAACATTCTAGACCGCCCAATCATGAGAAACAGCGTCACAAATTTTAGGAAAGTTTATGTGGATAATATCTGTAGCTGTACACTTACCAAACACTCGTGTCTCTTCCGCATAAGCTGAACCAAATGTTTAAGACACCAGCTTCCCTGCACAAAGCCATACTGACATAAGTTCCTTCTTTTCGAAGTGTAATTAAATGCAATCCCTGAATCTAATACAGAATGTAATTTTCATACGGACCGTGAAACGAATACAGCCCGGGAAAAACTTATGCAGAGTCCAAAAATAATTGAAATCAATAAAACACTGACACTAAGACAGACCCTGAAACTGATAGAAATTTTTCAACTTGCATAAACCTTTACAGTGATCCAGATTCTGAAACCAGGGCCCAACACTAATTTAATAGAAACAAGTAAAATGATATAGGTCCTAACAAAAACACTGACCCTTGAAATGATACAGAATCCATACACACCCTGAAGCAAATTCAGATTTTGACTGTTATAAGCATAATGATTTCAATCTAGATTCGGAATTTCTGAGAATTGACAGTCAATTTTGGAAAATCTGGACACGAAATTCTGATTGAAATTTTAAAACGTGTGTAACTGGAGTTAGAGGTGAAAAGTATATATTTTGTAGCACTGTAGAATCACATTTGGGCTCATCGCTATGTCACAAATCACATCTATGACCATGTTTTCGCTGGCCCTGGAAGTAATTCCACACAAAGAAACGATCATACACTTAATTCATGGACACTCTGTGGAAATCATCGGACGTCAACACCAAAATATATCCAAAAAGATATGGTCTCACATGTTTGTCAAAATGGCAGTACCGAGGCCATCATGCGGAAGTCGACATGTCCAAAATTTTATTTCTAAGAGCGTACCTGTGGAAGATATTAAATGGAGCTGTTCCTCCAATTGAAAGTCGTTTCACGCCTGCAGTTCTGCTAACACCTTCAATGATATCAACAAATATAGACATAGGGATCTCTGAAATTGGCAGGACAAATCAACAAGTTATTTTATAAGGATGCGGGCCTTCATCAGTTGTGAAATAGGTTGGCAGAACATGACAGAGCTTCATAGAACAAGACGTGGTTGTACTAAAAAGGGTGTAATGCAGATTCAACAGGCTGTTACAGGGATGGGATGTTTCAGCCATGAAGAGAGGCTGCGTAATCTTAAGTTGTTCTCTTTAATTCTGAACATTTGAGGGGCTTAGTGACGGAAGTCCAAACGATTCCGAGGGAGATAGTCTTGATGGATAGAAAGCAAATGTTGTCATTTGTTGAAGGATCAAGTCAGGTTTAATAACCCAGGAGATTGTCAGAAGATTTGAAAACAAGAGATCTTACCACCCGTGTGCTGGACGTCTGGGATGCACTATCTGGAAGGTTAGCTATAGAGTTCTTGACTCGCAGAATCAAACAGCTTGGAAACAGACAGTTTTGTGCAACTCGTGCTTGACGAAAATAATTGTAAACTAAACTCGTCCGATTTGTCTGTCCCAAACCAGATACCCACAAAACATTCCTATTCATGTACATATCTAACTGTTTTTGTAAAGGTAATGTCGTAGAGAATTGTTGAGAACTACCAGGAGACGAACAGTGTTCTTCAAGAAGATAATTTATTTGCAAACAAAAGCTGTGACAACCAACAAGCTAACGCTTGATTTTCCACGAACCTCGGGGTCCGTTGATCTTGAGGCATTTTTGTTATCATGTTTCCTTCTAGCTTATCAGCGTGTCCAACGGTGTTAGTTCGGGTTATCTCAGTAGACATATACAGGCTTAGTTCCTGTTAATACTTTTTAGATTACAAAATTAGATTAGATTATTTACAGTGTGGAAACAGATCCGTCAGCCCAACAAGCCCACAACGACCCGCAACACACCCAGACCCATTCCCCTACATCTAACCCGTCACCCAAAACTACGGACAATTTAGCATGGCCAATTCACCTAACCCACCTATTTTTGGATTGTGGGAGGAAACCGGAGCACCCAGAAGAAAACCAAGCAGACACGGGGAAAATGTGCAAACTCCACTCAGTCGCTTGTGGCGAGAATTGAACCCAGGCTTCTAGCACTATGAGGCAGCAGTGCTAACCACTGTGCCACCGTGCCGCCCACCTCTCTATTTCTGCGACTTTAATCTTTACTGCATTTAACTTAATCTTATTCTAATCTGCCATGATAGATATTTGCTCTCAAATTTACCAACATGGTCTTTAATCTCAGGCTAACCCTGCTAGCGACTAATTCAGTAACTGCTGTCACATTTTGCCACAATGGTCTCCAGCAACTTGACATGCTGACCCTGCTAACTGCTGATTAAATATTTACAATTACGTCCTTCCAACGTTGATCTTCAGCAGGCGAGTCTACCTTCACTGATTGTTGCTATCTTATCCCGTCTCAATTATCTTTTAGCTTCAGCCTGACTCCGCTAATTGGTGTAGCCACATTCCACAGTCCCTTTAATGCATCATCTCGATTAGTGTAACATTTCACCGACCCCTTGCAATAGTTTACTAATGGTCTTTATGCTTTAGCCCTTCTCATGCTTTTATACTTGTTATTTCCAATCGGAACTGGTATAGCCGCATCTGTCGGATGTTCCTTTAACATTGAAACCATCCTCTGTTGAAACTATTGCCTCACATTTTCTTATATCATCAGCCTTTCACAATAAAATGTGTCCCGAATCTTGAAAGTCAATGCAAAAAACACAACATTAATTCTATCCACACACCTCTTGATTTTTTAAGTCTCTATAAGCTCATATGTCCACTTCTTAAATTCCAGTGAGAAATACCCAATTCTATCCAGCTTTTCAATGTAACCCAAACCTTCCACAGAGCAGCATCTTTGTCAATCTCATCTGAACTTTCTCGAGTTCAATAACAGGGCGAGCAGAACTGAACACAGTATTGCAGGAGATGTCTCAGCGATACTCTGTTCAATATTAATGTGACATCCGAACTCCTACTCTCAAAGAATTGTGAGGTGGGAAACCTCAGAGAATTTCCAGAGTACTACTTTGGCTATGGAAAATGTTGTATCATTCTGAGCTGCAGGGCTCCTACAGAAAACGTAGGCTTCCTTTTGGTTGCCTTATATATGCGGCAGAGAAGATCAAAATAGACTTCTTATGCTGGAATCAAAAACAGACAATCAGCCATGCAGCATCACGATGTGGAGAAGTCGATTTTCCAGGTCTAACGCATCTTCAGGACTACGAGTAGGTACAAGGGGGCTGCAGATAATGGTGGTTGCAGGGATACGGTGGTGAAGTGGGGATAGGTAAAGTCATGTGGAGGGTACGAACTGTTTTGTCAAGGGGAGGAATGAATCTGGTTGGTGGCAGGGAGGAGTGAATGGGAGGCGGCGCTGGGAAGGGAGTCCACGTATGGGAAAGGTGGTTATTTGAGATTGGATATTTCGATGTTGTCTGCTCCAAGATGTTGGCTGCCCAATCGGAAGATGAGGATTGGTTCCTTCAATTTGCGGTGTGGTTCGTTGGGAGGCCAAGAATGATCATGTCAGAATTCTACCAATTCCTGCACCTCCCCTGCATTTGCTTGGACGAGGCGGCATTACATTCGCGAGCATCCCAGATGTCCACCTATTTCGACCTGTAATGGAAAATTAACAAAATTAACATTTACTCTGATATCCAGATACTCTAACATTTGAAAAATGATGCTTTACTAAACTTAAAAGTTTCTGACACTTCGCTGAGGTCTGCAGTCGAGGGATACCTTGTTTCTGCGGAACTTTGTAAACATTCAACAAGAGAAAAATATAAGAACAGTATGTCCACAACAAGGGAATGAAAAGAATAACAACTAAAATCTTCACAGTCTTTGTCTTTGAGAGCGTGATAAGAAATAGTGTAAGACGAGTATATGAATTATGCTCAGGACCCTTGAGCAAGGCATTTTTGTCAAGTGCATGTGGTCCCTCTGCAATGCAGAAGTTAAAATTATTAAAGCTCATGTGATAGTTGAGTCGAGTCAATTTAATTTCAAAAACAGTATACTTGGGGTTCGCCCAGCACCCCATCACGGATTAAGATCCTGAAGATTCCCAGGAAGTGCAGGCGGCAGCGCCTTGAAGGTCTTTTACTTCATCTCGATCGCTAAATTGGCCCCACTGCGTGAGAGGTCTGGGTATCTGTGGATCGTCCCGGCGCCGGGGTCTGTACTGAATCGGGTCGGGGTAAGAGTCGTGGCTTCAGTAATCCTACACAGACACTCATTCTAAGCGAATAAATGAATCAGGAAAACGGTTCAGTAAACTCTCACGCGGTATTCGAGCAAAACTAAAGAAATAGGATTGCCGTCTCGAGAGTGTTTGAGAGACAACAACTTTAAGGGTGGTTTTCGAACTGGAACGAACACTAACTGAGTTGGGGTCTCCAAAAACGTACCAGGTACGTAGTTTCGTTGTTTATGAAAACCAAGGAGTTGAGGGGGACCCGCCCAATGCGAGAGGAGACCATCGGAGGTAAAAAGCAAGTCAAAAGGAAAAAGATAACGGTGCCGTAAGTGAAATTGAGAGAGCTGAACGCTTTTTCAGTAACACTGAAAATGGGCTCCGGCAAGAGCAAACAAAAAGAAGGTACTCAGAGGAATTTGAATGGCCAACCAAACGATTATTACGTGATAAGTAATTATGGCCCAGAGTCTCTAAAGCAGTTAGAATTAATGATCAAGGAATGTGGTTTTCCGGAGGGGGGATATTTTAGGAAAAGGCAGTTGGAAATTGAGTTCGAGGGTGGAGGAAAGAGAATTAAGGAGAAAAGGAAGGGAAAAATAGAATCTGTGAATTTGAGTACTTATAACATGTAGAAGGCTGAGGCTAATATCAGGGAAAGGAAGCCTCAAGTAAAAGATAGATCAAATACGCGTACAAACACTCCTGCACACGCAGATATGCCCAGGAAATAACCTAACGATGCTGTACAGTCTCTTAAATCTGTTCAAGTTCCTGACCTTGATGACTGCCCTACAAGACCTGCAGCCCCCTTACGAGATCCGCCTGGCAAAGGTTCCAGCCAGCAGACTCCACCTCAGGGTCTGCTAAACCATTGATAGCAAATCGTACCTGCAACCAACTGAAGCAAGAAGCCCCAAATGACAACGGCCAGTCCAAGATAGAAAGTCATCCAGGGTCTGCTCGCAATGTCCCCAGGATGGATGATGAGTCAGACGATGAGCGGTTTTGCGTACGATCATCCAACCAGGTCGTCCTGCAAGCCCAAACGGTTGAAGTTGCAGCCCAGAAGGGTGCACAGTTCTTTTCCACAGACCATGGACCATGAAGGATTTGGAAAGTGCCAATGGGCAGTTGCCTGATCCACTCGAGGTTGGAGGTAATACGTTCGCTGAAGAAGTGACAAAGGTCTGTACCGAGTTCTGTTTCACGTCACGTGAGACGAGACGACTCCTGGGACGAAAACTGGGCGTTAATGTCACCAAACTCAAGGATACATGGCCAGCCGTAAACGTCCATACCAGATCAACGGACCCACAAGCGGGAGAGAATGGACACTTCAAAGCTTTTGTTGCAGCGCTGGCAACCGCCTGTAGGGAGGCATTCCCAGTGCAAATGGAAATGGCCAAAATAACAATGTGTAAACAACGAGAAGGTGAGACAGTGTCCCAGTACCTTATTGGCCTCACTGAAGTCCATAACGCCATCGTGGACTGAGACCACCTGAAGACATAACGGCTGCAGAAATCACACTGTATGAATCACACCTGCGGAACAGCTTCATCAAAGGAATGAAGGGCGAAAGAGCGAAAAAGGATTAGGGCACATGTATTACCTGGGAAACGGGAAAGCTGAATTTGATAGAACAACATGTGTTACATGCTGAAAAATTGCTTTCCGAAGAGAAGGATAAGTGGAAACTAAAGATTGAACAACAAACACATAAAGCTCAGCTTATTATGATGCCGATGGTCGCCCAGCCGTTGGAGGGAGGTGCTGCTGAAAAAGAGTGCAGAAGAGGCGCTGGCAGAGGTAGATCTGGCGGGTGCTTTGTTTTTGGAGCAATGGCCACTTGGCGTGACAGTGCCCACGCAGACAGCCTCAATTGGCCCTGGAGGCTGGACAGCAGGGTGTCTGACGGGGAAGGCTGATGTGGAAGTGGGCAGTCCACAAGGTAAAGTTAAGCCTCTTTTGCTTATGCTTGAAAATGAAGACTCGCTAATGTTAATCTCTCCTACCAACCTTACGGGCACTGAAACATGCCCCAGCCCCATATTGAGCGGTGAGATTTGAGAGCGTGGACTATATGTTCAGTACAATAATGATAAGTATACGTCAATGTCTACCTCTATAATATGTGTGGAAGGTACCCCAGTTATCGTTTTTGGTAGATACACGGGCATCCCTGAAAGGCTTAGTAGTGACAATGGGACACCAATTGTCAATAATGCCTTACAGCAAGATCACTGATTATTTGGGAATAAACATGAGACAACACTGTGTCTACCACCCAGCGAGCGGTGGGGCAGTGAAAAAAGAAAGTGCGACCTGAAAAAATAAATTGACAAAATGTTGTGAGGAATTAGGGGTGGCATGGACAAAGGCACTTCCAATTGTGCTGATGTATATGAGATCTAGGAGGAGAGGAAGGGCTAATCTTACGCTTTTGGAAATTTTGATCGGTAGGTCGCTTAACACAGGAATTGGCCCGAGACCAAAGGTAAGACAGATAACAGGCCACTGTGAGGATGAGATGTTGTTTTACTGTATGAAACTCTCTACACTTTTGTTCGAAATGCAGAATCAAGTGAAAGCAGCACTACCCCAACCAACAGAAGGGAAGCTGCACGATCTAGAACCTGGAGACTGTATAGTGGTGAAAGACTTTTGGAGAAAAAACTAGAGAGTAAAGAGTTTAATGTGGCGTCTAAAATGCTCCTTACAACACAGACAGCTGTTAAGATCGCTGGCTTTTAGCTATCTGGTCTGTAGATTTTTTTTTAAATCTGACTCTATGTTTTGTTGTATTGGTTGTCATAAAATGTCAAGAAGGGGGAAAATGTAATAGAAAATTAACAAAATTAACAATTACTCTGAAATCCAGTTCCGCTAAAATTTGAAAGACAATGCTTTACGAAATTTAAACTTTCTGACACTTTGCTGAAGTCTCAATCGAAGGATAGCTTGTCTCTGCAGAACTTTGTAAACATTAAACAAGAGAAAAATAAAAGAACAGTATGTCCACAACAAGGGAATGAAAAGAGTAACAAATATAGTCTTCACAGTCTTTGTCCTTGAGAGCGTGTTAAGAAACAGTATATGACGAATATATGAATTATGCTCAGGGCTCTTGCGCAAGGCATTTTTGTCAAGTGCATGTGGTCCCTCTGCAATGCTGAGGTTAAAATTATTAAAGCTCATTTTGTTTGCTCCAGTTAATAGTTAAGTCGAGTCAATTTAATTTCCCCGACAGACCAAAGTGCTTTTCCTCCCTCTGTAATTCAGATAGCGCTCCACTGCACCATCTGTTTTCCTGTTCAAATGCTCTAACGTCCCCCTCCCAATGCAATAAATCAGTTCCCACCTTGCCCTCATATCCCACTCCATCAGTTTCCGCATGGAATGCATCATCATGGAACACTTCCGCCAACTCCAGCTAGACCTCATCACGAAGGACATCTTTCCCTCCACACGCCTCTTTTGCCTTCTGCGTGGACTGTTCCCTTCAACAGTTCTTGGTTTGTGCCATTCTTCAAACCAACCCCCGTGAACCCCAACAAATCTTTCCCTGCAACCGGAAAAGATGCAAAATCTGTTCATACACCACTCCTCTCACCTCCGTCCAGTACCCCCAAAAAGTATTTCCAGTCGGGACAGAGATTCCCCTGCCTTTCTTCCAACCTAGTTTACTGCATCAGGCGCATCTCTACATCGGGGAAACTGAACGTAACATCGGGATCAGTTGAGTGAGAATTGTATCCAGGAACACAAACGTCTTCAGAACCTCCTAGACACCGTCCATTTTAATTCCCATTACTACTCCGTTTCCCACATGACCATCCTTGGTCTCCTCCATTGCCTCAACGTGACCACTTTAAGTTGGAGGAATGACATCTTCCACCTGGGTAGCTTAATGCCTTGAGGGTCCAAAACTAAGATATCCAATTTAAGATAACCTTATTCCCATCCCCGACTCCCTCCACCTTCGCCACACCTTCTATTTCTTCCTGCCACCAAACGGATTCATTCCTCCCGTTGACCAACAAGGTCATACCCTCTACTTGTCTTCACATGTCCCCATTTCAAAACGCTGCCCCCTCCACCTCCATGATCTGCAGCTTCCCAACACTCGCAGACTTGAAGGTTCACACGCGAAACGTCGAATTATGCACGTCCTGATCCTACCTGGCTTGTTGTGTTCATCCAGCCTCCTGACTGTGTATTATATATTTGGCTGAACAGACTTGATAGGCAGAAGGGATTCTTCTCTCCTGTGCGATTTTACTCTTCTATTTAATCAGATTTTATCATAATGCTAAAATACATTATAACCAACATGCCATTATGTGCTGTTCTGTGAGAGAGAATGCTCCTTTCACTTATTGCGAATTTCACAAGATGATTTAATTCGTGATCTTCTTGCTTCAGTTGGAAGGGCAAAATGCAAGTTTTGTGTTCGAGCATCAGTAAGAACAGTAGTTGCCTCATTTTCAGTTGATACACAGCTAATGACAATGTAATATTTGCAGCACAAAATTCCAGTACAATTAGAATTCTAATCGATGGTATCTTTTCAGATGGAAATGACCTCGGGACTTTAAACTTTAACGGTTGATCGCATGAAAGCCAATAATTCTATCACATAAAACTCAACACAAAATTGAGGTGTTTTACAAGGCTGACATTTCAAAGTGATATTAAAATTGTACAATATCCTCAATGGAATTGTCCAATGAAAGCAAAATTGAGACAGCGTCTTGTGAGGGTCACTCTGCAAGCAGCTGTTTTCCAAGGTACAATAATTACAATACAAGGAACAGCCCTTAGAACTCAATATCCAGTTCACCGAAGTCTGAGTGTGAATACATTTTTGCCAGCCTATTACTTAGCATTACATGGTCAGAACATTTCCGCATGTAGCTTGCCTTCAGTAAATAAATACATTTTCAATTCTTCATTTCTTTTTCACATTACCGCATATCTAGCTGGTTTTGTTTTATGGCTCGCTCGAAATAGGCTCTTTGGCTGCCTGCCATTTTCTCTCCCTCCTTCTGGGCTCCATCCCCACGCAGTAGATTAATCATTCCAACCAAACCACTCAAAAAGGTCTTCAGAACAACATTCACGTTTGCTTAGCAGTTGCCAGTTATGGAAATCTTACCTCGCCTCAAAGTATTCTCTTTCTTTGTGTACACAGATATTGTTACACCTGCTAATTTTCTCTAGTAATTTTGCATTTTTTTGCTTCAGTTAGTTATCCTTGAAGATTCTTTGTTTTAGAGCCCCCGACTAAATATGTGAGTGCATCTGCATCAAAAGAGGTGCTTTTAAGAAGACAGCTCAGTGGAATCCTCAGATCACTTTTAAGAACAACCACGATATTCTGTAGTGGTACATGACTTTGGTTAGGTGGCAGCTGGAGTACGCGAACACACATCAAATATGCTGAAGTGGTGATGGTCGACAGCGTCAGGTTTCAGGCAGGGACAATGAACATCAAACTGTCCTCGTCCATCCACTTTAGCGTTACAGTCGAGAAAGAAAAGCAACACTTCTTCTTCAGTAGCCAAAGGAAATTCGGCATGTCCATACAGTTTCCATTCAACGTTTTATAAAAATAGCACAGTAAACATCCGATTGGGATGCATTATAGCGTGGCAACGCAACTGCTTTTCCCAAGATGAAAGAAACTCCAGAGAATTGTGAATCTACACCATTTCATATTGCAGATCAACCTTCCATTCATTGACTCCATCTACACTTCTCACTGCCTCCAGAAAGCAACCGATATTATCAACGACACTGCCCACCTCTTTTCGTCCTCTCTACCATCCTCTTCCATCGGACAGACTATAAATACGTTTGCATACACGAAAGAACAGATTCAAGAACAATTTATTCTCTGAAGTTACTAGACATTTGAACTGACCTCTTTATCGTTCATGCTGATCGCTCTCTGCAACTTATCGCCAGCTGTAACATGTATGGTGAACTTTATTCGAAGATGTTGGTGCACTTATATAGTATGAACAGCCTGAAGAGCTCTTAAGACAATATATTTTCAAAGTATTTCGGTGTAAGAGATAATAGACATAAAAGTAACAATATCACACCATTTATCTTAGTCATTTTAAGCAATGCACATGACGATGTGTGATTACCTCTGCTTTCTGTCCACTGATGCAGCTAAACCAGCTGCAATTGCAGTTAAACCTACTTTCGCTGTATAATTTCTGAAACACCTCCATTGTACATATGTATATTTCGAGGCAATTTTTTGATCTTCTGCCATGGAATATACAAACATAGAGGTCTACAGCTCAGAAAAAAAAACTTCCGTAGGTGCTGTCTGCACTACTAATTATGGAAGAAAGCTCGACCCGTTCTGATTCTATTTTACGCGAATTCACGCATCGCCATCCATTTCTTGGCATTATAGTTGCACATATAATTCAATTTTACGTCTTCTGAGGGTCTCTGATTCAAAAACCGCAACAAGCAGTGAATTCCAGCATTGTCTCATTTGTTGCTCGTTTGTTTTCATTCTTATTCCGTCTGAACCGCTAGCTCCTCATTTACCTAACTAATATATGTACCTCTCCGTCTCCACAGCGTTGTACCTCTCATATTTCCCTCAGGTTCAACTAAGTCATTCAATTCTCTCTCCTGACTGAAACGCACTGTTGTCTAGTTGAACTATGATGACTTCATATTTTTCCTGTTCACAGTATACACTCCAACAGCAAATCTCCTAATCTATTGTTCAAATCAAAGGTTACATTCATATATGCAAGAGAGAGACACCCTGTTCAATTTGCAATTTAATTACTGAATGTTTACATATAGGTGATGGAGACTGGAAAAAATACAAGCTGAGCAAGAAAGCGTTTGTTTCCCAAACAAAGTTATTCAGAGTTAGTTACAAAGACAGATATGCGTATTTATTCCCAAAGTTAACAGTGGGGTGGCTGAGTGGTTTGCGGTGCTGCCTTTCACTGTCAGGGACTTGAGCCCTCTTTCAACTTTGGGAGTTTCTGTGGAGTTTGCAATAACTCTGGTCTGTGTAGTTCTACTTGGTACTCTGGGTTCTTCCCACAGGCAAAAGAGTTACAGGATAGTCATCATAAACGAAAATTTTGGGGAATTGAATGAGAGGAATGGATATGGGTGAGATGCTCTTCGGAGAGTCATTACAGACTGAATTACTCAAATGGCCTCGTTCTGCACTGTCAGGATTCTATGAGTTCATTTAAATACCGGAAAGGACTCGAGAGGACGAAAACCATACTCCTGTTGACATATTGCTAATGGCACATTTTATGCTTGTGTGGGCATGATTATTCCTGGCAAAACGCACCTTCTCATTTTTTTTTCCTTAATACTAATTACGGTAACTGAACCGTTAATCTCAGTGGCGAATATGATTTATCAATTGCGTGATTTTACCTCTTGAAGCTAGTTGCATCTTCATTATCAAAAATTAAGATTGAGTCTTTGTATCCCCAAGGTGATTTCACAGGATGTAAATGAAATATTTCCAACTTTGATGCAGACACATTCAATAAATGAGGGATCAGAAGATAGTAATAGTGAAAATGCATCTTCGAATTCAACATGTTTTGAAGATATATTACATGAATCTTGCTACTAGTAGACTTGCTGCTAAGTGATTGCAACCATTAATTAGATATGGAATTGTTAAGGAACCGCCCTCTTGGTTGAGACTGTGATGTTTCACAAATACTTGTCCAACGTAGAATTCATCATTTCACTTATTTTTAGTATTTTCTGCAGTCACTCGATTGACACTGAACGTCAAAATGCCCCTGAATTATCAAGATTATAGATTTAGAAGACTATTATGTGAACAGGCCACAGAGAAGAGGACACGAACTCACAGAATGGAGTCATGAAAGGTAGCTCAAGGTAATGCACGTTAACAATTTGCTACTTCGCAGAGTCAAAGTCTCCCGTTCATCTGTCAGGGAAGTGTGAGGATTCAGAATTTAACTTATTCAGGCATTGCCTTTCATTAATGGTCTCCAAAAAAAACGCAACTATCATGAGTAATCAAAATGGACATTTTCTGCTCGTCAGCCGTCATTTCCTAACAATCATTACCACCGTTCTATGCTGTTGGTGTACCCCATATTTTGGTTACTCCTACACTTGGCCTGATGAAAACAACAGGAATAGTTGGAATTGAACTTTTTTTCTGAGCAGCACCAAATGTTTGTTTTTAAGGAAAATTTGTCTGCAATGCATTCAATGTGTTTTATCTTACCACGTTTAATTTTGTTTCGTTTGATTTTCGGTGCAATAGATTGAAAATGCATTTGGCTTCTGAATTGAAATGTTCAACCGTGACTGTGTGAAGGGAAATGTGTTGGTGTTTCTCTAATTTTGCTCAATAGAAATAGACATGCACTTTTTCATAGAATCTTTACTTTGTGGAAACAGGCCATTTGGCCCAAAATGTTCAGACCGACCTTCCATCAAATAATACATCCAGATCCATTCTCCTACTCTGTGGGAGGAAAGCAGAGAAGCCAAAGGAAACCAACGCAGACATGGGGAGAATCTGCAATCTCCACATAGATAGTCAACCGAGGCTGGAAGCGAACGCGGTGTGACGCAGAGCCGTTAGCGACTGAGCGAACACGCTCAGCGCTGACAATGCATAGAGTGCAATAGGCCAGGTGCTGGCAAATGAAATTGGGATAGTTAATCAGTAGTTGTTCACCCACAGACAAAGTGGGACAAGGACCGTTAATAGTAGACAGTTCATTTACTTGGCAGGATCGGTAAGACATATTGCCTGATTTTTCCATGAAATTATTTACTTCGCGGAATTTGCCCTTCATCTGACATGTATTGATCATCTGGATAAAGTCAGCAGTCTCCATCTGTTTCTCGCTGTGGAAAGAGCCATCATCGTTCTGTTTTTAATTTAACAACTTCAATTTAGTGTTAATTACTCAAACTGAGTTCACTATGCGGGATCATCAAGCTCTTTTACATGGCTTATTTCCTTCCTTCGGGGGCAAGTTTCAGTGACAAAGAGAGATTGAATCGATTGAGCTGGTTTTCCTCAAAAGAGATCGATTGAGGGAAATAGTGCATAAGATAGTGCATTTTATCATCCATTATTGGAGGGATCAATGATCAGCCAGATTAAACTGAACGTAAAGGGCAGCATTTTAGAAGAAATGTGAACAAAACATATTTTCTCCAATTGGGTGGCAACAAAATAATGTAATCACCTACAAGGGTGACAAGGCAGGAAGTGTCATAACATTTTAAAAGTACTTAACAGTGCACTGAGAATACTGAGATACGGGCTATTAGACGAGAAAGCATCGAGGTTAGTAAGTATGAGGCGTTATCGATTGTAGAAGCTGTGAAAGGACAGAGGTCCACTGGCCAGATGGGATTTATACAAGGATTTTCCGGCAAACGAGGGAGAAGATGGTGGAAACGTTGGCCTTGAGTTTTGAGTCGTCATTGTCTGAAGGTTTAGTAACAGAGGACTGGAGGTTTGCAAAAGCTGTGCCCTTGTGTAGGAAGGGCATTCCAGATTACCCAGGTAATGATAGACCAATGAGCTTTACGTCGGTTGGAAGAAACGATTTGAAAAGGATTATAAGTGGTAGGATTTATAATCATCGAGCAAGTAACAATTTGATTGGAGATAGTCAACATGGTTTCGTCACAGGCAGACAGCACTGAATGTTTTGAGGAAGTGACCAAGCATGTGGATGAGGGTAGGGAACTTGGCGTGGTGTACATGGACAACAGTAAAGCCTTTGAAAAGGTTCCACAACCTAAGCTTTTGAAGAACACGCAGAGGTATGGTATTGAGAGTGATTTAGCAATTTAGATTCGAAATTCGCTTTCTATAACAAGAAATGAAGTGGTGGTTGATGGAAAACATTCAACCTGAAGTCCAGTTACTCGTGGTGTGTCACAACCAAGTGTTTTGGGACAATACCGTTTGTCATTTTTACAAATGACTTGGACGCCAGCGTATGTGAATGGCTTAGTAAGTTTGTAGATGACGCTAAAGTCGAAGGAGTAATGGACAGTGTGGAAGGATTTTGTAGGTTGCAGGGAAATTTTGATAAATAGCAGAATTGGGCGAGAGTTGGCAAGTGGAGTTCAATGCAGATAAATGTGAGGTGATATACTTTGGGAAGAATAACAGGAAGGCCGAATACTTGGTGTATGGAAAGGCTCTTGGTAGTGTGGACGTGCAGGGGGAACTTGGTATCCATGTGCATCGATCCCACAAAGTTGCCACACAGATCGATAGTGCTGTTAAGAGGGCATATGGTTTGTTAGTTTGTATTGGAAGTGGAATTGAGTTCCGGAGCCATGATGTCATGCTGCAAATGTTCAAAACACGAGTGCGATCTCACATGGGATATTTCGTGTAGTTCTGGTCGCCCCATTACAGGAAGGATGTGGAAGCACTGGAAATGGTGAAGAGGAGATTTACGAGTATTCTGCTGGTCTGGAGCCAAGGCCTTATGAGGAAAAGTTGAGGGACATTGGTCTGTTCTCGTTGGAGAGCACGTGTCAATGAGGAGACGTTCAAGAAGATCAGAGGATTAGATAAGGTGGACAATGAGAGTCGTTTTCCTGGGATGATGACGTCGTCTTGTAAGAGCGGTCCCAGCTGCAATTTGATTGGTGACAGATTTAAGATAGATGTCAGAGGCAGATTCCTTATTCAGAGAGTGGTAAAGGCTTGGACTCAGCCACATTGGGAGCATTTAAGCAGTCCTTGGATGAGAATAAACATTACGATGAGATAGTATAGAAGAGGGGTTTACATTAGTTCGCATTAGAATTATTCTCTTATGCTTTTTCTTTCTGATGTCCCGATTCACTCATTTTCTTATTTTTTTTTCTTTAGTTCACATTCACTTATGTTCTTATTCATAATATTCTTATTCTCGTATGTTCTTATTACCTTGTGTCCATTTTTGTCTCAGGTCGTAACCTCATATGTCTTTTTGTCTTGTGTTCTTATTCTATTTTTTCTTAAGTTCTTCACCTCTCATGTTGTTGTTCTCCATTGGTCTTATGTACTTATTCTCCTAAGTTCTTACTCTGTTCTGTTCTCTTACTCTTATGTTTTTATTCTCTTATCGATCACTGATGTCATGATGGTCTTAATATCTTCAGTTCTTAAACTGTTCTCGTGTCGAATGTTTATATTTTATTATTTTCTTATAATCTTACAATTTTATTTTCTCATGCTCTGATTAATCTCCCTTCACATTCTCTGATGTTGGTTATCTTTGACATACTCATTCGTTTATTCTAATCTGTTGTTATCTTATGTTCTTATTCTCTTAAATGGTCATTATTTTCTGCTCTTATTTTCTTATGTTCGCAATCTCCTATTCATTTCCATTCTCTTATTTTCTTAGTCTCTTATGATCTCATTTTCTTATACGGTTGCGTTGTTGTACTCTTACGTTCTTGTTCTCTTATTCTCTTCTCGTTTAATTCATAGTTTATTAGTTTCATAGATTCATAGTAATAGACCAAGAGTGGGCCTTTTTGTCCGTCGAGCCTGCTCCGACATTCGTTAAGATCACGGCTGATTTATCCATCGTCTGTGCTCCTCATACCCATAATTACCCAACCATGAATATTTTTAGTGAAGGTGCCTCTGCCACCTCATGGAAGCAGACGATTCCTTCGGTTCATACCTCTCTGAGGAAAGCGATTCCTCCTCATCTCTGTCCTAAAACTGCTCCTGCTAATCTTGAGGACATCTTAGTCCGAGTCTCATCCATCGACGGAAATAACTTGACTTCCTCTACGATATCTATGTATTTCATATGTTTATGTGAAATTGTGAAGGGCTTATGACCGAAACGTCGACTGTCCTATTTCTCAGATGCAGCCTGACATGCAGCACCGCACTCTCGACATTATTGACGGCCGTCTGGAAATCCAAGGACATATCATCCACCTGTTCCCCTCCATCCATCGTGCTTGCTTCATCCTCAATGAATTCCAGAAAATATAACAAACACAAGGCTCTCTTCCTGAATCCATACTGCGTCTGTCTGAATGGAACCCATTACACTAGATGTCTCACTCTTTCTTCATTCATGATTTCCTCCAGCATTTACCCGACTACAGATATTAAGCTAACTGGCATGTAGTTACTTCTTTTTCGCCTTCACCGTTTTTACAGACATTGGCGTGATATTCGCCGTCTTCCAGTATGACATGTCCTGCCCGCAGTCCAGTGAATTCTGGTAAATTATCATTAACGCATCGAGTGTAACTTTTACCATTTCTTTGAGCACCCTGGAATGTATTCCATCAGGATCAGGCGACATAACTACATTTAGAATCTCTAGATTGTTCAAGAATAAAACCTTTAATGAGAAAAATTGAATTAAGGTCCTCACGGTCTATCGTGTCCTCAAAGTTGTTCCTTGGCAAGTTAGGCATATCTTCCACTGTGAAGACGGACATAAAGTAGTTATTCAGTGCCTCAGCCGTTTCATCATGAACCAGTATCATTTCACCTTTCTCATCCTGCAAGGCAGTTACATCCACTTCAGTAACCATTTTCTGGTTCAAATATTTATAAAAATCGCAGTTTTCCTGCATCTGTTTATATTCTGTGTTTGCTTTACATTTAAAATCTAGCTTTCCTTTCTTTGTTGCTTGCTTAATGTTTTTTTTTAATTCGCAATCTTCCTGTTTCGCAGAAATCTTGGCTTCTTTGTAAACCTGGGCATTTCATTGGATCCCTTCCATTATTTCGTTGATTGGCCAAGGCTGACTCTTCGTACCGCTGTTATCTTTCGTTTAGACCGGAATGTGCTATCGATGAACATTGTAATGTATCTCTTTTAAAGTCCTCCAGTGTTCCTCAGATATTTCGCCATTCAACTTGTTTTCGTCGTCTAATTTCGCCTGCTCCCTCTTCATTTCATAGCTTTAGCATAATACACTGATTTTACATGACATCACTTCACCCTCCATTGCTGTCTGAAAATCGATTTTGCTGCTATCTCTCTTTCCGAGAGGCTCTTCAACGATGGTAAGTTCTATTATGTTTGATTTCTTTTATGTTATTATTCTCTTAAAGTCTTACGTTCTTCTCTTGCTTTTATTCTGTATTGTTCTTATTCTCTTACTCTCCTTTTCCTAATTACTTATCTTCTTCAGTTCTTATTCCCTCCAATTATTTTCCCTTATCTTCTTATTTCTCTTCTTATCCTTTTTTTATTATGCTCTTATCCTTTGACATTCTTTTTCGCTTGCTCATTACTGTTCATTCATGAATGTTCTTATTCTTTTATTACATGTTAGTGTTCGTTTCGGATTCCCTTATATTCTTACTCTCTTATGCTGTTATTTTATTATGGTCTATTTTCTAATTCTGTTATGTACTTACTTAATTATTCTGTTTGGTTGGGTATAGGTTTGCTCGCTGATCTGGAAGGTTCGTTATCAGACGTTTCATCATCATACCAGGTTACGACTTCAGTGAATCTTCGAAAGAATTACTGGTGGCGTAGCCCATTTTCTTTTTCGATGTTTGAGTTTCCTCGAATTGGTAATGGAATTTCCTGAAGTGACGTCAGTTCCTATGGTGAAATTATTTCTTTTTTTTTTCCTCCGGGCATGGTAATTGGGATACAAGTCTATGTGATTGTTGACAGAGTTCCGGTTGGAAAGGCATGCTTCCAGTAATTCCCATGCATGCCTATGTTTGGCTTGTACTAGGATGTATGTGTTGTCCCAGACGAAGAGGTGTCCTTCCTCATCCGTGTGTAAGGATATTTTTGAGAGTGGACAATTTAGTTTTGTGGTGAGTTGATGTTCATGTTTCCTGGTGGCTAGATTTCTGCCTGCTTGTCCAATGTAACACAGTTGCTCAGTGGTTAGCATTGCTGCCTCATATTACCAGAGTCCCAGGTTCGATTCCCGGGCCTTGCGACTGTCTGTGTGGAGTTTGCATCTTCTCCCCACTTCTGCCTGCGTTTCCTTCCAGTCCTCCCGTTTCCTCCCACAGTCCGAAGATGTGCAGGTCAGGTGAATTGACAATGCCAGAATTGCGCATAGGTTAGATGCATTAGTCAGAGGGAAATGAGTGGGTCTGTTAATCTTCAGAGGATCGGTGTGGACTTGTTGGGCCGAAGGGCCTGTTTCCACAATGTAGGGCATCTAATCTAATGTTAATTACAGTTCTTGCAAGGCATTTTGTAAAATATATTGGTTTTACTTGTTGTCTGTATCTCGTCTCTCAATTTCATGCTCCCATGTCCTTGTTCAGTTCTGTCCTTACAACCTTATGCTCATATGATCTGCCACAGTTACGTTCTTATTCACCTCAATTGATTTCCCTTATGATTTTATGATTTTATTCTCTTACGTTCATCTTTCAAATCATGAATGTTCTTAGTTACCTATTCACTTAAGTTCTTATTCTTTCATTCTCTAATTCTCATATTTAAACCTTTTATTCTATGTTGCTCTTAAGTTGTTTTTCTCGTATGTTCTTTCTCTCTTATAATCCTGTGGCCCTGCTCTCTTTATGGTCTTTTTCACTTGCATTGGAAACTATTTATTTCTTATGACCTTATTTTATGTGTTTCTTTCCTTATTCGTAAATGCTCTTTGTTTTTTCCTCTTATGATTTTCTTGTCTTACTCTCCTATGTTCTTATGCATTTAGCTTTTTCAATCTCCAATGTGCTTATTATTTAACATCTTGTTTCTTTGTGTTTTTATTCGCATATTCACTTTGTTCTGCTTCTTATTCGCTCTTGTTTTCGTATTCTGTTATGTAATTATGACCTGACTATCTTATGTTTTTATTCTGTGCTCTTTTTATTTTCTTATATTCGCATGTCCTTATTCTTTGTTGTTCCTATTGTCTCATTCCTAAATGTTATTTCTCATTCATATTCTTATTGTAACATTATCTAATGTATTTATTCTCTTAGGTTCTCATTATCTTATTCTCTTTTTCTCTCATGATATGATCATTTTAATGTCTTATATTCTTATTATCATATTCTCTTCTGTACTTACCATTGGCTGGTCTTACTCTCGAGTAATCTTATGTTCTTACTCTCGAATTTTCTTTTTGTCTTATTCTATTATCTTCCCATTGGATCATGTTGTATTCTCATTTACTCTTATTCGGTTATTCACTTACTGATGTCTTATTTTTTAGATTATCATTGTCTTATGTTCTTATGATACATATTTCTCATGTTTTTATTCTCTCGTTCTCTTTGGCTTGCACTCTTATTCTCTTCATTTTTATTTACTTATGTTTTTATTCTTTTGTTTTTCAATTTTATTATTCGTGTTCTCATTCTTTAATGCTCTTATCTTCCTGATCCAATATGTTCTTATTCTCTTGTGTTCTTAGTCACTTACGTTCCTATGTTCTTACCAGTTATGTTCTTATTAACTTGTGCGGTTTTTCTCTTTGAATCTTATGTTTCACTCTGCTGTGTTCTTATTTTCAGATCCATAAATGCATCTATCTTCTTATTCCCCTATTCTCATATGTTCGTATGCTTTTATGATGTTATTTTCTCAGGTTCGTATTATCTTACCAATCCATTTTCGTGCCTTCTTGTTCACCTAATCACTTGTGCTCAAATTCTGTTACCTTCTTATGACCTTGCCTTCCAATTCTGTTATAGTCTCATTCACAACGTTCTGAATCTCCTAAGTTTCTATTCACATATATTTGCATTTTCTTATTTTCTCATTCGCATATTCATATATATGTTCTGATTCGCTTGTGTTCTGATGTTCTCATTCGCATTTGTTTCCTGTCCTCACGCTCTTGTGTTCTTAATCAATGATGTTTTATGACCGTATTTTCTTTGTACTTATTCTGTCACGTTGTCGTTATCGTTTGTTTTTATTTAGTTCTGTTTTTATTTTCGTATGTTCTCACGTTCTTTCTTTCTTATATTCTCAAATTCACTTCATCCATTATGGCCTTGTTCCTTCATGCTGTTGCTCACTTGTGTTCTAATTATTTTGTTCTTGAATTCTTTTATTCATGTTTATTTTTACTCTCTGAAGCTCTTATTTTCTTGTTCTACGTTCTTATTCTCTTTTGTTCCTATTCTATTATATTCATTTGCTCCGACGATCTTTCAGTCATATTCATTTAAGTTGTTTTTTACTTATTCTTTTCTTTTCTAATCTTATGTTCTGATGTTAATATTCATCAAACATCTTATGTTCTTATGATACATATTTCTCATGTTTTTATTCTCTCGTTCTCTTTGGCTTGCACTCTTATTCTCTTCATTGTGTCTTATGTCTAAATTATCTTATTCTCATCTGTTCTTACGGTCTTATTGTGTTAGTCTCTTATGTCCTTATTATATCATCTTTGCTTTCACTTATATCCTCAATCGCATATTCACTAAGGATGCGATTCTTTTATGTTTTTGTTGTCTTACCGTCATATTCTCTGATGTTCTGAATCACTTCTGTGCCTACGCTCTTATGTTTCCATGATGTTACATTCTTAATCTATTCTGTTAATATTCTTTGACTGTTATATACAATCTTAATTCTTTTGTTATCATGTTCTTAATCCCTTATGTCCTTATTCAGTTATATTTTTATTATCCTATTCACTTATGTACACATTCCCTAATATTCTCATTGTCTTATTCTGTTACAGTCTTCGAGCCTTCTTCTCTTTATCTCGCACATTCGTAGACTATTATGATTTTATTTTCTTATCTTAGATTCTTAGTTGTGTCTTGTTCTATTATGTTTTTGTGATCTTCATTTCTCATGGTCTAATTCTCTTATTCTCCAACGTTCCTATTTTCGTCTATTCTTGTTCTCTTATTTTCTCTGTGTTTTATTCATTTCTTCCACTAATCATGTACTCACATTCTCTTCTGTTCTGATCCTCTTACGTTCTTAGGGTTTTAGTCTAAAAGATAAACTGTGTTTTTCAAGCTCTTATTATCTTATGTTCTTACTACCTTCTGTTTCTATAATCCGCTTCACATATATTCTTTATCATCTTTGTTCATGTATCTGCAGTGTTTTGATTCTGTTTCCTTATTATTGCGATTCTGTTCACCGAGCTGGGAATTTGAGTTTCAGTTGTTTCATCCCCTGTCGAGGTGACATCCTCAGTGCTTGGGAGCCTCCTGTGAAGCGCTTCTGTGATGTTTCGTCCGGCATGTATAGCGATGACAACACAGAAGCGCTTCACAGGAGGCTCCCAAGCACTGAGCATCTCATCTAGACAGGGGACGAAACGTCCGCAACACAAATCCCCAGCTCGGCGAATAGAACCACAACAATGAGCACCCGGGCTACAAATCATCTCCCAAACACTGTTTCCTTATATTCTTCTTTTCATGATCATAAATCGTCTTATGGTCTTCTTAACTTATGTTCTTATTATCTTGTCCTCTCGAACTCATATTTAATGCTTTGTTCTAATATGATATTATGTTGTTTTTGTCTTATTATTTTTCTCTGTATTCTTTATGAGGATGTGGGCATCGCTGGTGTGGCAGCATTTATTGCCCATCCCTAATAGCCCAGCAAGTAGCTGATTGTCAGGCACTTTGTTACTGAGCTGGAGTCACATGTAGGCCAGACCAGTTAAGTATTGACAAGTTCCTTCACTAAAGGGCATTAGTGAGACAGTTGGAGCTTTTATTTCGAGCAGAGGCAATGTATATAGAGCAGTCATTAGATTTTTGATTCCAAATATTTGTTGAAATCAAATTCCACATTTTGTCATGGTTCGCTGGATTTACAGACACTGATTATACAATTAAGCCATCACATCCCCATCACATTTTATGAGCATGCTCTGTTATGTTATTCTGTTCCTCCTCACATACGTAGTTCTTCACTTGTGTTGATTTCTCTTTAATTCTTATGATTTTAATTTCTGCATTTATTTTGTTATTCATAAATGCTCTGACGTCTCATTTATCTGAAGGTCTAATCCTATTACTCTCCTATGCTATTCTCCTCCTACATTTTAAACTCGAATGTGTTTCTTATTTTAAATTAATGTACCCTTATGTTAATATTCGCATATTCACTTACGTTCTACTTCCTTTATGTCCTTATTTTCTCATTCAATTATGTGCTTTTTCTCTGGAGTGCTCATTATCTTTAGAGATAATTCTTTTCTATTTTTATTCTCGTATTTTTCTTAATCTCTTTTCCATTTATATTCTCACTTTCTTAAGCTCTTATATTCTTATTAAATTATTACCACATGCACTTATTATCTGATGTTCTCAATCCCTTATTTGGTCATTGTGCATTCTGTTCTTACTCTTTTCTTACCCTTTAATATTCTCTTATTCATAATCTCGAAAATTCTTATTCTCTTATTCGCTTATTCTGTATGTGGTTATTCTATTATTTTCACATTGGGTCAAGTTAGTATTACACAACACCAGTTTGGAGGTGAACAGATTTCCCTGGAAGCATGATCTTTCGAAGCGCTGCTTCGTCATTAAGTGGTTGTGAACCAGAATCACAAGACACAGAATTTAACGCAACAAGATTGCAGTGACATGGAATTAAATATTAAACAAAATTAGCTTTAGTCTAGTATCATTTGGAATCATCATGTTATTTTCAGGTCATTCATATGTAAATCCCAGATTTTTTTAAAGTTATATGATCAACATAATTTTAAAAATAGAAGGCATTTCAGATCAGATAGTGCATTGAAGGTGTAAGGTTAAAGTCTGTGACCCAATGTTCATTCAGACTGATTGCATTTCTAAAATGGGATTTTCAGAATCTTAAATGAATAATGCAGTTTTCGCACAAAATAAAATGTTGTGCAGCAAGTACAAATTCATACAAAAAAACTTTATATATGTGTGAGTGCAGGGGAGACCAAGTGAGTGTGTGCATGTGAGTGTGTATGCGGGTACGTGAGTGTCCATGAGAGCGTGTGTGTATGTGCGTGCAATGGGGAAAACGTTATTGAAAGGGTGTGTGCGTGGGTTTGAGTGTGGGGATATATGTGTGCGCGCATGTGGAAGAGCTTTTGTGTGAGAGAGAGTTGGTGTGAGTGTCCAGGTCTGTGGCTGTGTGTGTGTGTGTGTGTGTGTATGTGTGTTTGTGCGCACGCCCCGATGTGTTTACGTGCACGTGTGCGCTTGTGCTTGCACTTGCGTGCATGTTTGTGAGGGAAATCTCAGTGTAGTGAGGTCACCTGTAGTGTGACATGAACCCAAGTTTACGCTTGACGCCATCCCCATGAGTACCAAACTTGGCTGGCAGCCTCTGCTCGGCTACTTTGCATTTTTGCCTAGCTCACATTTAGTCTTGTAAGATGGACAACCGAAGATTCAAGGCCGAATGCCCTGGAACACTAAAGAGCTCCCCAACTGCGAGAGAACACTCCTGGTTGGTGATTGTTTCCGGTTTCGACTCAGCCTTTGTTGTTGCCTCTGCCCTTTATCGCCAAAAACACGTATATCAGTGCACCATGGCTTATGTTGCATTCCCATGGATCTTGTTCTATTATTCTCTTTTTCATGTTTCACTCTGTTGGGTTGTTATTGTCTTATATTGTTATGATATTCAGTTCTCATGTTCTTATTGTCTCGTTCTCTTACTGCTATACCTTCCCTCTGTTTTGTTTTTATTCTCTCATGTTCTCATGCTTTTAATCTTATGCTCTTATTGTATTATTTGCTTACTTCCTAACTGTCATGATCTTATTCATTCATGTGTCTATGTTCTGATTCTGTTATTCACGGTCTTCTTCTCCAATGTTCTTATTTGATTAGATTAGATTACAGTGTGGAAACAGGCCCTTCGGCCCAACAAGTCCACACCAACCCGCCGAAGCGCAACCCAACACTACGGGCAATTTAGCGTAGCCAATTCACCTAGCCTGCACATCTTTGGACTGTGGGAGGAAACCGGAGCACCCGGAGGAATCCGACGGAGACAAGGGGAGAACGTGCAAACTCCACACAGTCAGTCACCTGAGGCAGGAATTGAACCCGGGTCTCTCGCGCTGCGAGGCAGCAGTGCGAACCACTGCGCCACCGTGCCGCCCACTAGTCTCTTATGTTTCTATGTTTCTACTCGGTTATGTTCTTATTCACTTATATTATTTTTCACTTCAGTTCTAAAATGTTTATATCTTTAGCGTTTATGTCCATGATCATAAATGTTATTATGTTCTTATTCCCTTATTCTCGTATGTTTTTAACTCGTCATTCACTTTGGTTCTTATTTACTCACCATGCTATTCTCTATGTTCTAATTCGTATATTGATGTATGTTCGAATTCACCTATGTTCTTTTTATCTAACCTTCACATTCCCTTATGTCTGTATTCGGATATTCACTTATGTTGTGCTGCCTTCGTGTATTCTAATTCACTTTTGTTCTTGCGGTCACACTCACCTGTGTTCTTATTCAACTATTTTCTTATTTTCTGTTTAACTTATGTTCACATTATATTATATTCTTATTCAGTCCTATTCGTATTCTCTTATGTCTTTATGTTGTTTGTCTCTTACTTTCCCCATCATTCTTCCTCATGATTTTATGGGCGTATTTTACCAATCACTTATGTTTTTATTACTTTGCTCATGAAATATTTTAGAGATGTTCTTGTTCTCTTATGCTCGTCTGTTCTTGTCTTTGCGTGTTTTTATTTTCTTGTGTTTTACTCTATTCTGTTCAAATGTTCCTACTGTCTTATGTCCGCTCTAACGTCTGTATTTTGCTATTCTTGTCTTGTGCTGTTTTTCTCTCGTTTCTCATTTTAGTGTTCGCAAATGCTATTTTGTTCTTATTTTGTTATTCCCGTATGATCTTATGCTTGTTAATCACTAATGTTTATCCTGTCTTATCTTCGTGTTCTTTTATTGCTCTTATTCACCTAGACACTTATTTTCTTAATCGCTATTTCTGTGTTCTTCCTCTCTGATATTCTGTTTTCTGTTCTACCCTTATATCCTTATTGTATTATTTTATCAGTCAGTGTTATTCTTATTGTTTTGGTCTTGAATTTGAGTATTCATGTTCGGAATCGCTTGTGCTTTGATGTTCTTGTTATCCTGTGCGCTTATCCTCTTGTGTTCGTTTTTCTAAAATGTTCATATATTCCTGATATGTTATGTTGGTCTTTAGATATGTTGTTTTTCTCTTTTATGTTTTTGAATTTTCATTCTCTTACGTTCTTACCTGAATATTTGCACATGTTCTTATGGTCTTATTCTGCTGTGTTATATTTCACCTATGATATTATTATTTTACCTTCCTATTCCCTTATGTTTTATTTGCATATTTACTTATTATCTGATTTGCTTCTGTACTTATTCTCCTTCTTTATTAACTAACGTTTTTATTTTGTTGTTTTCTTATTCTCCAATGTTAATGTACTTATTCTCTTTTGTTGTCGTTTTTTTCATTCCCTTATTTTCTTCCTAATTTATTGTCTTATTATTTTATTCTCATGTGTTGTCATTCTTTTATGTCCTCATTCTCTTCTTCTGTTATTCACTTGTAGTGTTATTGTCTTCATCTCTAAATTCCTTATTCACTTAAATTTTATGCTGTTACTTATTATTGCCTTCTGTTGTATTCTCACGTATTCCTATTCTCGTCAATTCGTTTCCTCCTACGTTAAAATTCTCTTCTTCTCTTTTTCTACTATTCTTATTCTACACGAATCTTTTGCTTTCATTGTTTTATGTTCATATGCCATTAAACATATTCTTAATTTGTCTGTTTCAAATTCTTACGTTCATACGATTATCCGTGTTATTCTCTCTTATGTTCTCACTGCTTGACGTTCCTCCGTTCTGCTCACTCACGTTCTTATTCAATTACATTGAATTCTATTTTAGTCTCCCAATTTTAGTCTCTTATGTTCTTCTTTTCCTAATCATAAATAATAATATTTACTTATTCACTTAAATTCTTATTCTGCTGTTCTCTAATTTTGATATTTTTATTCTCTTATGATCTTGTGAGTTTTTCTTATGCTCTTTTTCTTTTATTTTCCTATGTTGCTGCTCTCTTATGTTCATATTCACATCGCTTGATTTCTTTTCCGTTCTTATTATTATATCTTAGAACTTCTTTTTTTGTTCATAAAAGCACTTTGTTTTTGTTTTCTGATGGTCTTATTCTCGTAACATCGTACGTCCTTATACACTTACATTTTCAACTCTATTGTACTTTGTATGTCCTCTATATTTATGTTCCAATTCACTTATTTTCGTATTTTCCATTTATGTAATTCTCTGATTCATGTGCTTATTCTCTAATGCTCTTCCGTTTCTCTTCTCCTGTTTAATTATTCCACTGTGATCCTATACTGTTATGTTCCTATTTTTGTGCTCACTTATGTTGTTTTTTCGATTTAACTCTCATTTGTTTTATTCTATATTCATATTTGCATATTCATAAATGTTCTTATTTTTATTTTCTTATACTCGTATATTGTCATTCTTTTATCTTATTATTCGCATAGATTCTTCTTACTTTATCACCTTTTTCCCTTTTGTTCTTCTTCTCATATATAACTGCTCAAATTTTCTAACATTATCATTGTCTTACCTTCCCATTCCCTTATGTTCTTATTCATATATTGACTTATAGTCTAATGTTTTTGTTCCCTTATGTTTTTGTTCACTGTTGTTCTCTCCGTCTCACGCTCTTATTTGCTTACTCACTTGTGTTTTGTTTTCGTATTTGCATCTGTACATATTCCCTTAGGCTGTTCGTAACTCTTTTTTCTTCGTTTCGTTCTGGTCATATTTTCTTATGTTCTCCATCTCTTACATTCTCATATTCTCTTCTTCCGTTATATCCCTCTTCACATATTTATTACTCATTACTTATGTTCTTATTCTTTTGATCTCGAATTCTGTCACTCTTTTTTATATGCACTTCTGTTCTTGTTCTCCCATGTTCTTACGCCCTTGTGTTCTTGTTCTGTTAAATTCATATGTTCCTCCTCTCTTATGTTCGTATTCACTTATGTTGTTTTTCACCTTTGTTTTGTGTTTATATTCTCTTCTGTTCTGAATTTAATATTCATACAATGTCTCGGGTACTTATTCTACTCCTTCTGTGTGTCATATGCTCTTATCATGTTGTCTCTGACGCTCTTATTATCTTAGATTCCTGTTCTGTAATGCTCTTATTTTCATGTTCACTTATGTTCTGATTCGCATAATGCTTAATGTTGTCATTATCTTACTATGTTAATCTGTCCTGTTCTAATTCACTTCTGTTCTTATATTATTTATCATAGTTTTATTAAGTTCTCATTCCCTCATGTCTTACTCGTTGATATGTTATGATGTCATTGTCTTTTGGGCTCATTCTCCTTTGTACTCATGCTCTTATTCTGTTATTCCATCAGAGAAATATTTTCTTAATCTCTGAGTTTCTTATTAGAACTCAGAACATAGAACATTACAGCACAGTATAGACCCTTCGAAACTCGATGTTGCCCTGCTCAAGTCGTCCATGTCTGAAGTCCATCTATCGTACACTTTTTATTTTCATCCCCATGTCGAACGAAACAAGTGGAGTATTACCTACCCTACTGATTATTGCATTATAGGAAGGACAGGGTTCAGAGGAGATTTGCAAGGATTTTGCCTGGTGCAGCGCGAAGGTCTCGTGAGGAAAGGCTGAGGGATTTGAGGCAGTTTCGTTCGAGAGAAGAACGTTGTCGGTGACTTAATAGAGACATGCAAGATAATCTGAGGATTACGTAGTGTAGACAGTGAGAGCTTTTTTTTTTCTCTGATGCTGATGACTGACACGAGAGGAAATAGGTTTAAATTGAGGGGTGGTAGATGTAGGGCACCGATGAGAGGTAGTTTCATTTCTCAGAGGGTAGTAGGAGCGTGGAACGCACTCTCTGCAGCAGTTTTAGATTCCTCAAATTTAAGGGCATTTAAATTTAAGGACTTTCGTTAGTAACAAAATCTGACACACCGCATGCCTTCTTATCAAAACTAACAACCTGAATGGCAACTTTCAGGTACACTGATACCCATCTCTCTCTGTTCATCTGCACTACGAATAATCTTAGCATTATCCGAATACTCTTTATTCCTGTTGCTCCTTCTACTTTTCACACTTTTCCGCATTAAATTCCATTTGCCACGTCTTAGCCCAGCTCTGCAGCGTATCTGTGCCCCTCTGTCACCTTTAACATTCTTCAGCACTATTCCCAACTCCACCGACTTTGGTGTCATCCACAAAATCAATGACATTCCCTTCTGCGTCTTCCTCTTTGCAAAAAAAGAAAAACAGCAGTGACCCCCAAAACAGATCATTGCTCGACATTACTAATAATTGATCTCCGCCGTGAACATTTCTCTCCAACCAGCACCACCTGCCACCAGTCATCTTCCAGCCAGCCAAATCCTGATCCATAACCGCTAAATCACCCTCAATCTCATGCCTCCGTATTTTGTGCAATCGCTGACCGTCTGGAACCTTATGAAACGCCTTAATGAAATCAATATACACCACATCAATCGTTTCAATCTCATCCACGCGTTTGGTCACCATCTCACGAACTCAATAAGGTTTCTGACGCATGGCTACACTTTAGATACTGTATTGATAATACTGAATCAACTTATTCCTCTGCAGATGGTAATAAATCCTGTCTCTTCTATCCTTTTCCAATACTTTACCCATAAGCCAAGAAATGCGCACTTACCAGGGTTGCCTCTACTCCACTTATTGAACAATGGAATAACATTTGCAACCCTCCAGTCATCTCGCACGATTCCTTTGACAAATATCAAAATTAAGGCTCTGTATTCTCCTTGCTGGCTCCCAGACAATCCTCGGATAAATCCCATCTGGCACAGCGGTTTCATCTATTATCACACTTTGCACAACTGCGAACACTTCCTACTTACAAACGTCAATCCAATTTAGTTTAGTTGCATTTATCTCAGTGTGTTCCTCGACATTATCTTATATTCCTTAGATTTTGATTTCTCTTGTTTTCTTCTCTTATTCTGTTGTGCTCTAATTCTCTTCAGTTCTTTTTCTCATACCTTCTGATGATCTTACTCTCTTATCGGATTACTCCTGGACACTTATTTTCTTCATTTCTTTCCTCTTCTATGTCTTTTGTTTGGAATCGTAATCTCCATTTGTCTTTTCCAATTCTCTTATTCTATTATGCTGTTCTGTTCTTGATCTCATCTATTCTCACTCCCTTCTGTTCCTGTGTTATGCCTCAGGTATTTTCTTATTTACCAATGTAGATTTCTCTTTAGTTCTAATGATTTTATTACGTATGTTATCTGAAATGTAATAGTGGCTTGGCGTGGCTTTAATTAGGGCGTTATTTGCATCAGTATACTATTTTGGGTTTCAAGGCAGATAATGTTAAGAGAATGTGGTTTAGAATTAAAATTGTTTGTTGTCTAATGATGAATTTTAGAGTTAAGAAACAAATTGTTTTTTTAACAGTGGAAATTAGGAGTTTTCTGTCACTGCTACTTTACCAGATTATGAAGTGAGATGAGATTTTTTGGGTGATTTTTTTATTTAGCAGAAGTGCTCACCGCCGTGTCGAAACAGTTTGGGGCTGGAGTCCATGATTTCGACGGTTTTAGACAAATCCAATTTGGATTTGGAGAGGTTTGAGTTGATGGTTGGTTGGAAAGGTCCAAAAAATGTAAACACGTGCCAATTAGTGGCCCACATCTTGAAAACAAAATGAAGGTGAGAGTTTAATTTCGGTTAGTTGTGTTCGGTTAAATGGAAAGTGAGATAAATGGCTCTTAATATTGCAAACACCGTTCTGGGATTTGAAGACTATTCCCAAATTTGTTGTTAAAGTTCAGAAAGACAAAAATACGGCACAAATTTTAAATTAGCAAAGAGGTTAGAATGTGGTTTAACCAAGGACAAATGTAAAACTGAAAGTGCGAGGAAGTTTATCAAGCAGGTGGGTGTATCAGAGAAGCAAACAAGTGCAGCAGAGTTAGAAAAAACACTTAAATTACATGTTCGGAAAATGGAGTTAGAAGATAAAGATTACGAAAGAGAGACACAAAGAGAGAGAGATAAGAGATAGAAAGCAATGAGAAGAGACAGAAAGAGTGAGAGAAGGAAAATAGAGTAAAAAGCAATAAAGAGAAGATGCTGAGCAGAACAAGGAGACATCGAAGACAGGGATAAAGGAAGAGCGAGAAAATAAAGAGAAAACGAGAGAGAATTTAATCTTCAGAATTTGCACCATATCCAGAAAAGTCAAGTTAACCATGTGGATCTGAAGAGAGAAGATTGTGATACACACAAATATGTTACAACGCTTCCACATTTTGATGAGAATGATTTAGAAGCTTTCTTTATTTCATTTGAACAATTGACTCGGCATTTGGAGTGTTGAAATTGTGGGAAATGTTCGTTCAAACTAGGTTGGTAGGCAGAGCGAATGAGGTATTTATAGTGCTGTCAGTTGAGGGGTCAAGTGATTATGAAGATGTCAAGCAGTCTGGTTTTGATTACTTATGAGTTCGTACCAGAGACGTATCGACAGCCCTTTAGAAAAGTAAAGAAGGAACAAGATCAGATCTATGTTGAGTTCGATAGAATTAAAAATCGTAATTTTGATAGATGGGTGCCATAGTTAAAATAGCCAAGGCCGACGTGGCTATCAGAAAGATTAATCTTCTGGAGGAGTTTTGAAGAAGTCACTTCCAGAGATGACAAGAATTTGTGTGGATGAACAATAGCCAATAAGCGAGAATACAGGAGAGATGACAGGTGAATATGCACTGGTGCACAAGGCAACGTTCAGCTTTTGACAAGGAATTCATCTTGTGAGGACAGAAATTTGGAGAAGTACAGATCTCACTCTACAAAACAAAGTTAAGAGCACGTTGGCACTAGTCTACAACAGGTTAACAAAGAATCCCAAGAGGAGGAACAGGAAGTGATATCCGGCAGGTGTTTCCACTGTGATAAAGGAGGACACATGAAGTCACTGTACTGGTCATTAACCTAAGCCACTGTGGGAAAAGATGTGATGGAAGAGGCTAAGCCATTGGCATTCGTGAATATAGTAAAAGAAACCTGAAGTAAAATCGAGGCGCCACTGGTTAGTGCACAGCTTATGAACGGGCTGGGTATGGAGTGAGTCCCTAATTTTGAAAATAATTCATCGCTGTGGGTAAAGTTTACTCAGAAAGAACACAGAGAGAAGGGAACTATGTTACCATTTTCAGAGATACAGGATCTGGAAGTGAATGTTTTTGCACACGTTCTGACATGTTATCCGAGAGAACGGAAATTTGTGGGATAGTTGGGCAGAAATTTAGAGTATATTGTAAGATCAGATTGGAAAGCAAACTCAAGACAAGTTGGAGTAGTGATCGAATGTGAGTTCCAGGAATACAGTTTTTTTCTTGGGATCTATTGATCAGTATCCAAGGTGGAGACACCAAGGGAGACCAGGGAATTGAAGAGTTAAAAGGTAAGTAACCTGGCATGTTTTCAGACTGTGAAGAAAAACGATCCCGCTATCATAGGTCACTGCACGAAACAGAATGTGAAGAGAAAGACGAAGAAATTGAGCTTCAATTAGCGGGCACACTGTTTGATGTAATTGTTCAGTAAAACTGGAACTGACAGGGGGTCAGGCAGAAGTGACTAAATGGAAGCTAATGGACTTACAACTGAAAGACGAGACAATAACAGATAGATATGTCGACGTATACTCAGAAAATAAGTCAGAGTTTATTCCTGATGGACACCATGCAGAAGAGCGTTGGGGAGAACTGGGCCGAAATGCACAAGCTTGTGTTGCAAATATCGATAAAGGAAGTATTATAGGTAATACATGAACTACCAGTACGAAGTCAACTGTGTGGAAATACGATTCAGGCTGAGGTACGGAGGCATTCGTATTGGCCTCGAATGCAATTAGGATGTAAACAACGTTTGCCATACATGTCATATGTTCCAATAGCTACGTAAGCCACAGCAGTAATAAAAACAGCAACTTTATTGCTAATTAACACATTGGAAGAAGCTTTCATGCAGGTGATAACTAACTCTGCACATTCCCTCCCCAAATTAGAAGCGAGAAGCAGTGCTTGTTAACCATAATGGAAATGGCAAACAGATTTGCGGAGGCAATTCCATTACAGAGAAGAAGAAAAAAAATAAAGGTCGTGGAATCAATAGCTTTCTTCACATGGTATGGGCCACCCAGGAATATTCAATCAAACTAAGGACAAATTTTACTACTCGGCTATCTGATGAAGTGGTGGATGGCTTAGGAATACAGCACTTTAAAACAAGTGCGTTCCATCCTGAATCCCAGTGAGCTTTAGAAAGGAGGCATCAGACGCTGAATACCGTGTTAAGAGGGTACTGCCAGGGCTACCCGAATGTTTGAGATAAAAGTATCCTATTTGCATTGTTTGCCATTGGGCATACCCCAAAACAAATCTCCGAAGTTTATGCCCTTTGACGTAATATTCGGACATGGAGTGAGAGGCCCTTTGAAAATAATTACGGAGAAATTCATAGGGCCAAAGTAGGAGATCGCGCACTTGGATTATGTATCGGAGGTGTGCAGGGATAAAATCGGGTAGGTGAGTTAGTTAAACAGCACCTGAAGTGGCACAGTGTAGGAAGGTACGGGGGCAGATAAAATCTCTGAAATTCGGACGTTTTCCCGTGGGGACGACGTATAACCAGTTGTAACATTCACTCAATAGCCAGCTTTAGTGATCCCTATAAAATTAAGAAGAAAAGTTGAGTCGGGAATAACTGTCACATAAAGATACTGGATTCAGTGTTGGGGTCCCAGCTTCACTTTATATATAAATGATCTGGATTAAAAGGCTGGTGGCACACTGGCGAAGTTCGTCGATGATACAAAGTTAGGTGAACAGGCAGGTAGTTCTGAGGGGTTGGGGAGGCTACAGAAAGGCTTGGACACTTTAGGAGTATGGTACAAGAGATAACTGATGGAATTTAATGGGAGAGAATGCGAGGTCTTGCACTTTGGAAAAAAGAACACAGGCAAAGACTTTTATGAACGGTGAGAAATTCATAAAGCCAAGGCACAAGGGGATCTTGGAGTGCTAGTACACGATTCATTGCGGAGTGACTTGCAGGTTGAGTACGTGGTTAAGAAAACAAATGCATTCTTGTCATATCTCTCGAGAGGGTTGGAATGTAAAAGCAGTGAGTTGCTGCGAAGACGTTATAAAGCTTTGGTTAAGCCCCATTTACAATACTGAGTCCTGTTGTGGACCCAACCTCAGGAATGACATACTGGCAGGAGAGCTTCTCCAGCGTAGATTCACACAGATGATTGCTGGAATGGTATGTCTAACAAACGATGAATCGTTGAGGATACTGGGATTGTATTCGTTCGAGTTCAGACGATTGAGGGGAGATCTAATAGAAACTTACAAAATGGCTTGGAAAAGGTGGACGCTCAGAAATTGATTCTGTCGAGTGAGGATACTAGGGCTCGTGGGCCCAGCGTTAGACTTAGAGGGTGTCAACTTATAAAGGAAATGAGGAAACATTTCGTCAGCCAGAGAATGGCGGGCCTGTGGAATTCACTACCACGGAGCACAGCGGAGGCGATGGCATTAAATGTCTTCAATACAGAGATTGATAAATTCTCAATCTCACAGGGAATTAAGGGATACGGGTAGGTGGCGTTGAAATGCCCATCAGCCATGATTGAATGATGGAGAAAACTCGATTGTCCAAATGACCTGACTTCCACTCTTATTTCTTATCGTCTAATGGTCTGATGCGGATAGGAGAAAACCGTGACGGGCATGTAATATGAATATGTTGAAACCTTGTTACAACAGAGAGAGGGCACTGAAAAAAAGAGAGTTAATTACTGCCCCACAGAATGAGAAAGCAAATTCAGATGATGGGGATTTTGATGGAGCGCAAATTAAACAATGAGGAAGTCCCTGAGTACTGTGATGCGTCATTGAGCTAACTGTCTCAGGAGAAAAAAACGCAGTTGAAAGATCGCAGCAGTATGACGACAGTTGCAGGAACAACACGGGGAGGACTAATGCCATTGTGCATGGCGTGGAAGTAGGGAATGCTGTTCTGATGAAACAACACCCCTAAAGGATTAATCCGTTCAAAGCCACGTAAGTGTGGAAGGAGGTGAATGGGAGCTCAATGAAAATATCAGCAAACCGAGTCAGACTTTATCGAGAAATTTAGATAAGCCAGTTAAATTAGGAAGTGAGAACTACTGCGCAGTGATGGGCAGATACCTTATTCAGAGAAATACAAAGAGGTTTCAGCGTTTGTGACCCCAAATAGGTTATATCAATTCAAACTGATGAACTTTGGAATGAAAAATGCACCAGCCACATTCCAAAGGCTCATTACCTTATGGCTTATGGCTGCGTTAATAAATTGTGCAGTCCATCCAGATGATGTAGTGATCGTTAGTGAGTCATGGGGAGATCACATGCTGCAGTTGTCAGAGCTCTTTGAACGATTAAGAGAAGCAAAACTAGTAATAAACTGAAAGAAATCAACATTCACGAAAGCAGAGGCGAGGTTCTTGTTTCGGTCATGCAATTTGGACACCAACGACTTACGCGTTGGAGCTGTACAGCTGTTCGAAGATCATGATGGAATTAAACGCCAGTTGTTTATTGCACACTAAACTCCACACCCCACCAGAGAAAATACTCTACCATCGAAAAAAAGAATTATTGAGTTTCGTACTGGCCTTCCAACAGTTTAATGTTTATGTGACAAACGATATGTCAGATCAAAACGAATAAAAGAGAAAAATATGAGTTTTATCCGTTGTAGTCTTTTGCTGCAGACTCTTAATGTAGACATTGTACATGTTATGGCTCATAAGAATTTGGTTATAGATCCGTTATTAATGATTTAACAGAAAAACTACAGATAAGATTGAACGGATAACAATGTTATATATATATATATATATATATATAATGCTTGGACATTAAAGAATCGTACATTTTGACAGTTAGACAGAGTGAGACTAAATGTCATCGATAGAGTAAACTGTCCGCAAATTATTCCCGTTCGAAGTTCCCTTTTCATACGAAACATCCTTGCACGAAAATATCGAAGATGACCCAGGGAAACCTACAGTCAAAGGGAGATGGAAACTGTCACTGAAAGCCGTTGTGTGGTTTTGAAATTAAGTTGATGTAGTTTAAATTCATGGTTATTGGGAAAGTATGTAGCTGTCCAGTTGAAGGCCGATAACAATTAGTTAAGAGAAACTGGGCTTAAAGTTGTAAATCGTTTTGCTAAATGTTAACTTTTAGAGGTAAAGAATAAATTGAGTTTTTAAAATATACTGGAATTTAGTAGTTCTTTGTCACTCATACTGCGACAAATTCTGAGGCGAGGCCAGTTTCCTGGGTGTTTGGTTTGTTCAGCAGGAGGGTTTTCCATGTTGTCGGTGCAGTGTCAAGCAAAACAAAGCTGACACAACCAATTACTGCAGAATATCCTGAAAAGTTAACAGAAAAATCTCAGTGATTCCAATGGGCAGGGACTACTGAACTGCCTTCCCATGCTTCATGTGCAACAACGACATCATCGGTTTTTTTTTGTCACTGCCTCTGAGAGTGTGTGGTGGAAGTTGCAGGAGAGGATTAAAGTTGTCAGCATTCCAATGATATGTTTTCGTTAGTCATTGTTTATCTGCAGCTGATATACTATCCTCTGAAAAATATACATTCTTGTTTAATATAGAAATGAAATCGCTGCATACTGTATGTGTTTCTATGTGTGAAAACATATATATATATACACACACACATATGTGTATATACACACACACACACATACAGCCAGATCTGATTACCATTGCAGTAATCGCTGAGGCTAATTGGATTTGTGTTAGCCATGTGAATTGGAAAATATGTGACCTCGGGAACAGGCAACTGCAGTTTTGCTGACGACAATAAGACAATAACTGTCCGAAAGTTCAGAATGTTTGACGACGAGGAGAAGAGTGTTTGCATCGTCGGGTCTGGGCACAACATAGAGCAATCGAGTTATAGAGATGTACAACATGGAAACAGACCCTTCGGTCCAAACTGTCCCTGGCGACCGGATATCCCAACCCAATCTAGTCCCACCTGCCAGCACCCAGCCCATATCCCTCCAAATCCTTCCTATTCATATACACATACAAATGCCTCGTAAATGTTGCAATTGTACCAGCCTCGACCACATCCTCTGGCAGCTCATTCCATAGACGTACCACCCTCTGCGTGAAAAGATTGCTCCTTAGGTCTCTTTTATATCTGTGCCCTCTCACTCTAAACCTTTGCCCTCTACTTCTGGACTCCCCGATCTCAGGGAAAAGGCTTTGTCTATTTATCCTATCCATGCCACTCATAATTTTGCACACCTCTAGAAGGTCACCCCTCAGCCTCCGACGCTCCAGGGAAACCAGCCCCAGCCTTTTCAACCTCTCCCTATTGCTCAAATCCTCCAACCGTGGCAACATCCTTGTAAATCTTTTCTGATCCCTTTCAAATTTCACAACATCTTTCCGATAGCAAGGAGACCAGAATTGCACGCAATGTTCCAACAATGGCCTAACCAATGTCTTGTACAGCCGCAACATAACCTCCCGACTCCTGCAGTCAATGTACTCAATAAAGGAACGCATTCCAAACGCCTTTTTCACTATCCTATCTATCTGTCACTCCACTTTCAAGTAGCTAGGTCTCTTTGATCAGCAACACTCCCTTGGACCTTACCATTAAGTGTATAAGTCCTACTAAGATTTGCTTTCCCAAAATACAGGACCATGCATTTATCTGAATTAAACTCCATCTACCACTTCTCAGCCCATTGGTACATCTGGTCAGATCCTGCTATAATCTGAGGTAACCCTCTTCGCTGTCCACTGCACCCCCAATTTTGGTGTCATCTGCAAACTTACTAACTGTACCTGTTATGTTCGCGTCCAAATCATTTATATCAATGACAAAAGGTTGAGGACACAGCACTCATCATTGTGGCACTCCACTGGTCACAGGCCTCCAGTCTGAAAAGCAACCCTCCACCACCACCATCTGTCTTCTACCTTCGAGCCGGTTCTCAATCCAAATGGTTGGATCTCCTCAACTTGCTAACCAGTCTCCCATGTGGAATATTGTCGACCTCCCTTACTGAAGGACACATAGATCCCGTTAACCACTCTGCCCTCATCAATTATCTTTGTCAATTATCTTCTTCAAAAAATAATTAATTTAATTTAACGAGACATAATTTCCCACACAGCACGCCATTGCTGACTATCCATAATCAAGCTTGACTTTCAAAATACATTAAATCATGTCTCTCAGGATTTCCTCCACAACTTACCAACCGCCGACGTCAGACTCACAGGTCTATAGTTGCCTAGCCTTTCCTTACCTCCTTTCTTAATTAGTGGTATCATGTTAGCCAGCCTAGTCTTATGGCACCTCACCTGTGATTTTCGATGACACAATTTTCAGCACGTGACCCAGAAATCACTTGCCTCACTTTTCACAGAGTTCTGTAGTGTAACCTGATCACGTCACGGTGATTTATTCACTTTTATCCGGTCCAATACATCCTGCACTTTCTCCTCTGTAACACGGTTTTTGTTTTCAAGATAACAACATCTATTTCCCCACAGACTACATCTTTCATGCCACAGGTGAAACGTTATCGATGGGGCAAGGGCAATTATAATGTGATTAGGCAAAGTTAAGATGCATAGATTGGGATAGCAAAATGCTATGGATGCAGGCAATGGAAATGTGGAGCTGGTTTAAGGAACAGATATTGCATTTCCTCGATAGGTATGTCTTGGTCAGGAAAGGAAGAATTGAAAAGGTAAGGGAACCATGGTTTATTACAGAAATTGCATCTCTTGTTAAGAAGAAGATTAAGGCTTATGTGTTGAGAGACCAGGTGATTAAGATGATGCAATGGAGTGTTACCGATTAGCTGGGAAGGATTTAAAGAGAATGTTCACAAGAGCAAAGAAAGGACACGAGCAGTCATCAGCAAATAGAATAAAGGAGAAACCTAAAGCCTTCTGTAGGTATGTGAGGATTAAAATGATGACGAAGGTAGGAATAGGGCCAGTCAAAGACAGAAGTGGGGTGTTGAGTGGGGACCCTGTGGAGATGGGAGCAGTACTAAACGAACATTTCTCATCGTTTTCCACTCAGGTAAAGGAGAATAATGTCGGGGGGTAGAATGAGATTAGCGATATTAGAATAGAAAGGATCGATGCTAGTTATGAAGAGGTGTTATCAATTTCAGAAGGAGTGAAAGTAGACCAGTCCCCTGTGCTGGTTGGGATTTGTCCGAGGATTTTCTGGGAACCTAGGGAGGAGATAGCAGAGCATTTGGCTTTTATATTTGAGTCGTCATTGTCTACAGGTTTAGTATCAGAGGACTAGAGGATCGCAAACGTTGTGCCTTGTTCCAGAAGGACAGCAGAGATGACCCAGGTAATTATATATCAGTGAGCCATATTTCTGATGTATGAAAGGTTTAGAAAAGATTATAAAAGACAAGATGTCTAATCATCTGGAAAGCAATAATTTGATTTCAGATAGTCAACATGGTTTCGTCAAGGGCAGGTATTGTCTCACAAACCTCATTGAGTTTTGTTTGATAATGTGACAAAGCATGTAGATGAGGGTAGAGCAGTTGACGTGGTATACATGGATTTCAGTAAATCCTCTGTTAAGGTTCCATGTGATAGGCTATTTGAGAAAATGCAGAGGCATGGGATTTAGGGTGATTTAGCCATTTGGATTAGAAACTGGCTTCATGAAAGAAGGCAGCGAGTGGTGATTGATGGAAAATATACAACCTGGAGTCCAGTTACTCGTGGTGTGTCTCAGTAATCTGTTCTGGTACCACTGCTGTTTGTTATTTTTATAAATAACTTAGACGCATCATAGGTGTATGTATGAGTCAATTTGCAGATGACACTGAAGTCGGTGGAGTAGTAGACAGTTTGGAAATATGTTACAGGTTGCAGGGCGTCTTGGATAGACTGCAGAATTGGGTTGAGAGCTGGCAAATGGACTTCAATGCAGCTAAATCTGAGGTGACGCACTTTGGGAAGAATAACAGGAAGGCAGAGTATTGGGTCAATGGAAAGATTGTTGGTAGTGTGGATGTGAAGAGGGATCTTGCAGTCCATGTGCATCGATCCTTCAAAGTTGCCACCCAGGTTGAGAGTGCTGTTAAGAAGGCATACGGTGTGTTAGATTTCATTTGTAGAGGGATTGAGTTCCGGAGCCACAAAATCATGCTGCAAATATTCAAAACGCTCGTGCGGATGTATGTCGGGAAGAATGTGAAAGCATTGGAAAAGAGTGCAGAGGAGATTTAGCTTAGATTGCCGACAGTGTGGAAACAGACCTTTCGGCCCAACAAGTCCACATCGACCCTGCCAACATAAACCCACCCAGACCCATTCTCCTATATTTTCCCCTGCTCATACACCTGGCAATGCGGGCAATTGCGCATTGCCAATTCATCTGAACTGCATATTTTGGGACTGTGGGAGGAGACCGGAGCAAACCCACGCAGACACAGGGAGAAGGTGCAAACGCCACACAGACAGTTGCCCGAGTCTGGAATTGTAACCGGGTCCCTGGCGCTATGAGGCATCAGTACTAACCAGTGAGCCAGCATGATGCCTGGTCTGGAGGGAAGGACTAATGAGTAAAGGCTGAGAAACTTGGGTCTGTTCTCATCGGAAAGAAAAAGGCTCAGACGGGATTTGATAGAGACATACAGGATGATCAGAGGATTAAATGGGTCGACATGAACGTCATTTTCCTAGGATGATAACGTCATCTTGTACGAAAGTACTTAACTCTAAATTGTGATGAGTTAGATTTGAGACAGATGTCAGAGGCAGGTTCTTTACTGAGACAGTGGTAAGGGCGCGGGATTCTCTGCCTGCCAGTGAAGTTAACTCAGCTGAGATTATGGAGATTTAAACAATCCTTGGAGAAGCACATGGGTGACGATAGTATTTTGCAAGGGAATGAGCTGAGATTAGTTCAAAGGTCAGCACAACATTGAGGGCCGAAGGGCCTGTTCTGCGCTATATTCTTCTATGTTCTATGTACTATGTCCTTCCCCACAGTAAGCGTCCATGCAAAGCACAGGTTTCATATCTCCCCCATTTCGAGCAGCACCAAACAGAGAGTGGGTTATTGATTTTTATGGTGTCCCAGTACTCTTCGAAGACTCCTCTTTGCCCTTAATGTATTTATAAAACCAGTTATAACTGACTTCAACATAGCAGCATGTTGCAATTGAGCTTAGTCGAATTCAAAACTACAATAGACCGATTCAAATTCAGACGTGTTATCCATTACACAACAGAGCCGATCCACCGTCGACTTCCTCTCATCTTTTCCATATGTAATGGAGACATTTATATCAGGGGGATACAAGATTACCAAGGTGAAGAACCAGTAAAGATAACTAACGTCACTGCTTTAATTAAATACGTCACATTTTGTGAAGCAGTGCCTTTTACTCTCAAATTGCACACATTCGTCTTCACGTGCCTCCTTCGGTGTTGCCTGCATGTCTGTTGGACGTTTCCATTGCTGTATTCACAGTCACTACGCGATTACATGACCAACTCCAGTGAAATGTACTTTCATAATCTGAGTCATGGCCTCTTCCTTTCAAGACCCTGAACAAGTTCAGCGAGAAAACTCTGGTCATTTCTAGCCCGGGATCTGGAATCAGACGAGTGTCACGACAACCTTATTGGTGCTGCCCGCTCACCGGAGACCAGCGCGTCAAAATGAGGCCCTGTGACCACCAGCATGTTCTGTGCCTTCCTGCAGTACATCTGCTGAACAACATCAGATTATCAAAGTTCCGCTTTTTTCACATTGAAATCCAGTGCGATAATATGAACTTTTTCGAAACTTGGAGTGAGCAACTTTGCAACTGAAGTTTGTTATGGAGTCAACGACAGACACAAGAGTGTCTACAAGTCAGGTTGTAAGTTTTACAGTCAGCATCACAGGAAGTCCCTATTCAGTTGTCCGAGTTTGCATCGCACAGACCTGGATATAATTCCCACTCACGTAATGAAGATTTATTTCTCTTTTTGTGAATTATTAGAATGAAAACAAATTCTTGCTTGCATGCAGAGCACACACCCAGATCCTGCCAGAATCGGTCAGTAATTGCTTCCATCCGTATATAACGACAAAGGCAGCAGATACACAGGAAACGACCACCACTAATCCCCCTCCAATCATATCACCTTTCTGAGTTGGAAGTATCTCGCTTATCCTTCAGTGTCGCTGAATGTAAATCCTGGAAATTCCCCTCGAGCGGTATCATGTCTGTGCTGAGGAGTTGAAAGCTTGAGGAAAATAATTCATCCCCTCCATCACTGTGGTAATTCTGGATATGCATTGAATCCTTTCCCATTGACTATACTCCAGGAATTCGCTTCGAAAATTTAAAGGTTCCTGTCAGACATCTGCAATCGTCTGGAATAAGTTGAGACATGGACGAAGACAGTGAAATAAAGTGATAGACAATGATGCCTGGGAGGCATAATGCAGGAAGTGAGCGCGGAACAGATGGTGCAAAACTCAATGTCGGTGCCATTGCGTCAGCTTTTACTGCCCAATGATTATACTTACTCACACATTACTCCTAGTCAATTCACCACAATGACCTTGTTCCTCTTGTTGTGATGTCCCCTCTGTCTGTATTAACGTGGTTCATGGGCTCCGATAGAATGAGCACCTCCTCTTTCTCCTGTCACTTTAACCAGGTGAAAATACCAGTTTTAAATGAATGCAAGAAGAGATTATGTTTTTATGTGCCTATTCAGTAGAGAATTTTCAGCTGTGAACTGTTTATGTTTGAAAATTCGAGGATTGATTGCAATTCTCTGAGAGCAACATTGATCCGAAAACACAAGTCCAAGTACTGTGAGGAAGTGGTTAAGCAACTCCACATATGGATGAGCAAGGGTTGCTTTACCGTGGCGCCGTGGCTTAGTTGGTTAAAGCGCTTGTCTAGTAAACAGGAGATCCTGGGTTCAACTCCCAGCGGTGCCTACTTGTTGCGTTCATATTTGGGCTTGGTGTTTCAAGTCTTTGCGAAAGTAACTCAGCGTCTTGGACTTTCACCCTGTTAAGATTTGGTGATGCAGGTTAAGTTCCAACAGTGAATGTCATGCTTTTTTATATATTCCGAAATATCACTTATGTCTGTAGTTTCATTCCATTATTCCACAAGCACTTCTGCTTCTCCTTCTCTTTTATTCCCGCTCCTGCATTCCCAGTTAGGTCGGAATAACGAGATGAGGCAGGAGACGCTGCAGATTTGCCGGGGAATTTTGTGTTAATGTCAGAGATACCACCAGGTGGTCACTCTCATTCTCTGATGTCACCGTTCATATATTTAAACCAAAAATATATGCATCGTTGTGCTTCTTTATTTGTAGTGTAATTGCTTTTTTTCCTGGTGGATTAGGAATTCTATTTGAATTCGAACCAGTCATAATTGTTTGAGGAAGAACGGTCGCCTTGCCTGGTTTGAAGTGACAGACACATTATCCGGAGAATGTGAGCCCAGTTCAACGTACTCCAGTCAGTGGGCAAAAAGCCTCTCAGCAGCTGCACACTCAAATTGTCTCGAAATGTCAGGCTTTTCACAGAGCCGAAATAGGTAAAGAGCTGTATGGACAGGCAGAGTGTCGGAGAATGTGTAACAGGAAGAGAGTGAGATGGATGCGCAGAGACAAAGAGAGACGTATGGAGACACATGCTGAGTTAGACACTCAAATGACCAATTCTCCATTCGAAATTGCTGCAAACTGAGAGAAAGGAAACGAAAGAAGGCAATCATTTAAGCACAGCCTTTCACCAGCTGAGAGCAACGGAAACTGCATTATCGTCAATAAAGTCCTTTTGAATTTGTAAAGGTGACGGTTGTCTGTCATTGAGATATTTTGATAAAAATCCTGATTCAATAGATAAAACTGATAATTTTCCTAGCATTATAATGTAGAAATGTAAAAGTAACAGGTTTCTGTCGATCTAAAACTTTAACTCAGTTTTTCTCCACAGATTCTGTCAGGCCTGCTGCGTTTCTTCAACAATTCATGTCTTTGGTTCAGATTTACATTATCAAAGAAAAATTAAAATCAATATTCTGTTGATCGCTTCATTTTTAAAACCCATCAGAAAATAAAACTGTTTACACTCTCAGACACAAATATACACTACACCGACTATGCACATGCAAACAAGCAAAACCACTTTCAAATTTAGGCCGTGGCAGACCAAGACCGAACGTCACAGTATTGTATTCGAGTCTCGACAACGTGTTGGGAATTCACGTTTTCGCGACCTGCCAAATGCACAACTGTCAAATTGACTGACTGTAACAACAAGCTCCATCGAAACAGCCTGTCCTTGGGAGAGTGGGATCGGGAGAATAATATTGATTCCCAGATGCGTTTGCAACTACAAATTCACTCTGTCATCACGACCACGTTATTACATCTCAGGAACAGTACCTGACTGTACCGCACCTCAGCAGAAAGTGATAACTTTAGATGCTGGAGATCAAAGTCAATAAGTGTAGCACTTGGAAATCACAGCCTGTCAGCCAACATCTGAGGAGCGGGGAATCGACGATTCAAGCATTCCTGATGAACATCCTGTACGCGAAACATCGAATTTCCTGCTCCCCGGATGCTGCTTGACCAGCACCACACTTTTTGACTCTATTCCCACCTCAGCTGATCTGCTTCGAAAAATTGATGATGAACTTGCCAGCATTCAGTTTGAATCTTCTGTCACATGTTTGACAACTTGCAACATTCCATTCCTCATAAAACTCAGATCATCCAAATTACTAAATAAAAATAAGCTGTGGGTGCAAGAAATCTGAAACACAAGCATAATTGCTGGAGAAACTCTGCATTCTGTGATATCAACTGAATAGTTGAACATTAAACTGTGAACAGGAAAAGAAAAAGCTGCAATTTGATAACTACAACACTTCGTTTCTCCAAAAAAAGACATCATGAAATTCAGTGTTTCGACCAGGCTCTCACCGTCTCAAATACTGATAGGAGTGGGGAAATAAATGTTGGCCCAGTCATTGCTGAACAAATGAATTAAAAGACTTATTGCATTCCGAATCAGTTGCTACCCCGGCAGACCATGTTAATGTGATCCACACAGCAGGACAGCCAGGTCCCTCTATATTTCAGAGATCTGCAATATCTAATTTAAATAAAAGGGTCATTATTGAATGTTCCTGCGAACATCTCATTCTCCACTTCATACTGCATTGGTAAATATTTTACTCACAAACTTCCTCATCTCGACATCACTCAATTTTTATATCCTTAACGTTCTCTTCATGGTTTACCTTTCAAACTATTTTCCCAAGTACATGCCCCCATTTTTATTAAGTCGAAGACTAAGCTGAGATGATGTCTGTTGTAAATCCAAATATCGCTCTATCAGACTTTGTCCCTTGTTTAGTGTGTCCGTGTAAAACACGTTAAACTTGTGCCCTCTCGTTTTGAATTCCACCATGCTGGATAAAAAAAAAGGCCTAGGCCAGTCACCGATCGAACCTCAATCATGATTTTATAAACGTCTAGAAGTTTACACACCAGCCTGGAACACTGCCGGGAAAAGCCCCTGCTCAAGCACTCTCGACTTATAACTCAAGCCCTCTCGACACTGTAACATCCTTGTAAATCTATTCTGCACTCTTTCAAGTTTTACAAAATCTTTCCTGTTGAAGGTGATCGGAATTGTCAGCAGTATTCTAAATGTGGCTCCACTAATGTTCTGTACAGCCAGAACATGACGTGAACTTCAATAATCAATGTTCTGACTCATGAAGGCAAGCAAGCCAAATGCTTTCTTCACGAACTTTTCTACACGTGACACCGATTTTCGTGCTCTCGTAATCTTTGCCTTGACTTATAAAGTCGTGCCTGTCTTTTTAACTACTATATTCTGCTGCCTCCATAAATCTGTGGACCCACATGCAAAGTCACTCTTGGGTTTCCCAGTGCCCTACCGTTCTTTGAGCACTCCCACGACGTGTTACTTCCAAAATGCATCACCTGATGTTTTTATTGTTATTTTCAGCTCCCCCTATCTGCCCATTGGACAAATCCACCTCTGAAATCCTGGAACCTAAGATCGTCTTCCTCACTGTTCACGACTATGCCAATCTTCATAACCTCCTCAAATTTTCTTGTCATTTCCCCAACATTATTTCTGTATTGTTTATGTGCAATCACAAACATTAAGGGACACAGCATTGATCCTTGTGGAACACCACTGAATACCAGTTCCACGTCTCCGAAACAGCACTTTCCTTTGTCTGCAACCACCCAAATAAGTTTGGGACAAACTTACCACGTGACCCAGTATCCCTTTTATATTAACCCTGGTACCAGTCTCTGTTGTGGGAACTTGTCTAAGGCTTTCTAAAATCCTCATAAACTAAATCAAGTTCACTATCCTTGTTTACACATCTGATCACTTCCTAAAGAAAATGTAATCTGATCTATCAGGCATGAATTCCTCTGACAAAATCATGCTGACTCTCGCTGGTCAAACTTTCACCGAAGAAGTTGCAATTAATTCTCTCCTTTAGAAGCTTTTCCAAAAGTTTCCCTTCATGTGATGTTCGAATCACTGCTCTGTAATTTGCTGCATTATCTCCGCGAGCCTTGTTGAAAACTGGAACCACGTTAGTAGTCCTGAAATCCTGTAACCACTCCCAGGTGGCTAAAAAGGAATGTGAAACATTGGTCAGAACACGCATAATTTTCTCTCTAGTCTCACAAAGCAACGTGAGGCACAATCCCATCCCGATCTGGGCATTTGCCTAATTTTAGCCCGTCAAAACCTCCAATGCCATCTCAGTCACCATGTGAAACGGCTCAAAAAACTCTCAGTCCCTCGTCCCTGCATTCTGTACCCATATATTACCACATAAGGACTGTTCCCCGGCTGCATATGTAAGCTGATTCACTCAGTTATCCCATTTACTGACACAACTGTACTATCATACTGGAGGGAGACCATTCAGGTATTATAAGTAGGAAACATAAACTGTTTCAGCCTGTGCACCTATAAATGCTTCAGCTTCGATAACTAACATTGTCACAGTGAGAAAGGGTTTTAGTGTTATCTATCTGAAGAAAAAGTCACTAAGTTCCACCTCCTGCAGAAATTCCAGTCTGTTCAGATTTGGCATGAGTTTTTTTTCTCTCTCTCTGTTGTTGATCGCATTCAAAATAGAACTGCGGTACAAATCCCATACACATGATTGCTGTATTAATAGACCTAAGAAGTTGATCCTATGGCTCACATTGCAATAGGAAGAATCGACAAGAGAAGTTTTCAAAAGGAACAGAGTACTGTCTTCGGTACAGAGGACCATTGAGCACGGACGATCTCAGGCTACCAAAAGGGCACACGCACGACCTTTATTCCTTGATCATTCACAGTGTCAGATGGCCTGAGATAGAGATGTGCGCCAAGGAACATGTTCAAAAGCAGAAGGTGCTGGAAGAGCTAAGCAGGTTTGGCAGCATCTGAGAAGAGAAATAAGAGTTAGCAGTTCCGGTCCAGTGACTCTTCCTCAGAACTGATGGTACCTATGAAATGTTGCTGAAAATCTGCAGTCCTCACTTTCTCCTAAGAAATGTTGACCTCTCTGCAGAAGATAGGGTGGTGGGGTTGGGATAAGAAGTAAACGGTAATTGGTGTGGAACTCAAACAGAGAGAAGAAGAATTGGGCAAGCTAATGGATAATGATCAAGCTGAGAGGGTGACTAGCTTTTTTATGGAGACTGTTAGTGACTAAACATAGGATAGCGTGTAATGGTTGCATATGTGATGACAAGGAGTGGTGTGTGAGGTGGAGGGCAAGGAGATAGATGAGATCAGGACCTAAAAGTATTGACATTGATGGAGTCCAGAGGGCTGCAGCATCCCCAAATGGAAAATGAGATGTTGTTCTTCACGCATAGACTGAACTTCTCCGGAACACTGCAGTAAGCCTGAGACAGAGATGTTGGCCAAGGAACGGGCTGGTCCGCTAATGTGGCGGGGAAGTGGTAGTTTAGGGTCTTTCTTGAAGATGGAACTTGGATTTTCTGAAAAGCAATCACTCAGTCCACACTTCATTTCCCAAGATAGTGGAGACGACATTGCGAGCAGTGAATGGAGTAGACTGGGTTGTGCGAAGTGCAAGCAAAGTGGTTCTTCACCTGGAAGATGTGTTTGGGCCCTTGGATACTGAGGAGGGTGGACGTAAATGGACAGTTGAGGAGAAACAAGATGTAAAAATGAAGGATTATTTAGGAGATGTTATGAGAGATGTTGGAAATCATGAGGCTAAGAAAGCTGTCATGAAGACAGTTTACCAAATGATTGTAGCAACTGGAACAAGGTTGACGAGGTAATGACACAAATCATTACGAATTAATATGTTTTAGTAGCCATTACGGAGACATGGTTACAGGGTGGTCATGACTGGGAGTTAAATATTCGGGCTTTTCAGACTTTTCTGAAGGACGGACAGGAGAGTCTGATATTCAACTACAGCTTCAACGCGGTACTATGAGATGGTATAGGTTCGATAAAGAATGAGTTTGAATCCATGTTGTTGTAAATTAGAAATTCTAAGAAGAAACTTGCACTGAAAGGCGTAGTCTGTAGACCACCAAATCAACGATTACATTAGGGAGGTGAATACACAACGAAATAAGTAATGCTGGTCAAAATGGGCCGGATATTAACTTTGGAGATTTTAATCGACCTTTTGATTGGTCGAACTAGCTCAGTTTCTGTTGCCTTGAGGAGGACAATGTTGGATTTAATCGTGATGGTTTTCCTGAACAGTATTTCAAAGAAACGGCGAGGTAGCAAGCTATTGTCGATCTGGTCCTGTGTAGTGAGACAGGAATAATCAAATACCTCATCGTTAAGGATCTGCTTGGAAGGAGTGATCACATTATGGTCGAATTGAGAATGCAGATGGAGAGTGTGAAGTTAAAAACCAATGCCAGATTCCTGTGTCTGTACAAGGGGCTCTACAATAGAACGGGGAGAGCCTGGCTAAAGTGACTCAAAACAAAAATAAATATGGTGGGTCAGCCGAAGAGCAGAGCTTTTAATTAGATTTTTCAAAGTGATGATCAAAATTATATTCCAATGTAAAGGAAGGACAGTAAGAAAAACTATAATCTAGCATCGTTGTCTCAAGAAATAAGGGAGACTATCAAATTGAAGGGGAAGGCATACAAAGCGGTTAAAATCAGCATGAAACTGGAAGATTCGGAAAGCTTTCTTGGTCCACAGAATGCCACAACAGTGCTGAAAATAACCACAAGAAAGAACATGAGAAAAAAGAAACTCGCACAGATTATAGGGATGTTTCGCAGAGGTTTCAACAAAAAAACGAAAAAGAGTGGTTAAAGTGAACGTTGGTCCTTTAGGCGTTTAGTTATGGGATGTGATGAAATGGCTGAGGCATTGAACAGTTATTTTGTATCGTTCTTCACAGTGAAAGACACTAATACATGCCAGTAATTGAAAAGAGATGGATGTCGGTGAGGATCTGGAAACAATCCTTATTTCGTAAAAGCTAGTGTTGGGCAAACCAATGCAGCTAAGGATAGACAGTCCCCTATCCCTGATGGAATGCATCCCAAGGTGCTAAAACAGTTGGCGGGGGAAATAACAGATATACTGGCGTAAATCTTGATAATTCGCTGGACTCTGGGTCAATTCGAGCAGATTGGAAAACAGTAAATCTGGCGCCACTGTGTTTGAAAAAAAATGGAAGGAAGACAAGAGAGGGGGTTATAGACCGACTAGCTTAACTTCTGTAGTAGAGAAGGTGCTTGAATCTACTATCAAGTAAGGAATAAGAGATCACTGCGATAGAGATTGAAAAGACACAGGATTCATGTAGGGCAGGTCATGCTTTACAAATATATTGGTATTCTATGAAGACATGACGAGTATGGTGAACAACGGAGACTCAGCGAATGTGGTGCACCTCGATTTCCAAAAGATCTTAGACAAGGTGCACACAAGAGGCGGATGCATAAGGTAAGGATGCATGGTGTTAGTGGGCGAGTCTTACCATGGATAGAAGAATAGTTAACTAACAGGAAGCAAAAAGTGACGATAAATGTGTACTATTCTGGCTGGCACACAGTGAGTAGTAGTGAGCCTCAGTGATGGGTTTTGGAACTGCAATTATTTACAATTTATATAGATCATTTGTAGTTGGGGACAATGTGTAGCACGTCCAACTTTAAAGATGACACGAAAATGAATGGCAGAGGACAGTATGCAGAGGAATGTGAAACTTTGTAGAGGAAAATAGTTACATTGACTAAATGGGCAAAGGTTTAGCTGAAGAAACGTGAAGTCATCCATTTTTTTAGAAGTTACATGAGACAGGGTTATTACTTGTCGAATAAAATGTTGAAGCATGCTGTTGTACAGGGGGAATTGGGTGTCCTTGTGCATGGATCAGAAAGGTCGGGTCTGCAGGTACAACAAGTAATTAGGTAGCCAAATGGAATGTTGTCTTTCATTACTAAAGGGGGTGAGGTTAAAAGAAGAGAGGTTCTGTTGCCGCTGTACACGGTGCTGGTGAGGACATTCTTAGAGTACTGTGAGCAGGTTTGGTCTCATTACTTGAGAAAGGATGGACTGGCACTGGAAGGGGTGCAGAAGGGGTACACTGGGATAATGCTGGAGTTGAGGGGATCGGGTTATGAGGAGAGACTGAGTAGATTGGGATTATATTCATTGGAATTCAGAAGTATTAGGAGAGGCCTTATAGAAATATGTACAATTTTGAAGGGAATATGTAATATAGAAGTAGAAAAGATGGTTCCACTGGCGGGTGAAATTTGGAAAAGAGGGCACAGCCTCAAGATTAGACGGAGCAGCTTCAGCACAGAATTGATAAGGAGCTTTTTAACCAAAGGATTGTTACTCTTTGGAATCCTCGATTCCTGATGAAGGATTTTTGCATGAAAGATCAATTTTCCTGCTCATCAGATGCTTTCTCACCTGCTACGCGATTTGCAGCATCACACTCTTACCTCTAATCTCCAACATGTGTAGTCTTCACTTTCAAAATAAGAATTCTTTGCCCAGTGAAGAACTTGACACCACTTCAGTAGACTTTTTTTTAAGGCCATGATCTTATTTTGAACAATAAAGGAAGTAAGGGATACAGTGAGAGGACGGGTAAATGGATCTGAGCGCACGAAATGGTCTGCCATGAACGTATTGAATGGCGGAGCAGACTCGAAGGGCTGGAGGGCTTACACCTGCTCCTATTTCTGATATTTCATGACTGAATGTTTAACATCTTCAGCAATTGCAGGTGAAGATTCCACAGTGCCATGTTGGGCGGTGTTGGGAGTGAAGGCAGAATGCACCAGTGTGTCCCAGATGGAAGGTTACATCCGGAAGGCTGAGAAGGGAGGTGAGAGGAATATGTGTGTGGTGATGGCATTTTGCTGGAGCTGGTGGAATTTCAAAAAGCAATCGATGATCACTTGAAGCACCACAGCGCATAAAGCTACAGAACAAGTTCTGGAAAATAGGATGACATTGGATAGGCGCTTGATGCCTGACATTGGCAAGAAGGGCCAAAAGGCCTCTCTACTTGCTGTAAAAGTCCCAGTCTCTATGAGAAATTAATTGAACCAGCCTTTTGTGGCCACAAGATCAATCAGAATCCGGGACTTCTTCAGCAAGTAATGCAATTGTTTATTCCTTGAAGCCTATCTATCAGATTGCCTGCCATTACACACCACCTACGAATAGCAACTAAAAATCTCCATTAACCGATTTTTTCTCTCCTAGCCAGATCGTTATCCACTCCATTGTCCAACTGTTCTTCTCCTTCTTTGGGTTCTTTCCCCACCTGTCGTTTATTCCTTTACAAGCCAGAAATAAGAAACAAAGCTGAATACTCCTTACTTGCCTGAATAAGTGCAGTATTGAAAAGCATGTTGCAGGAGAAGCACAGCAGATAAGGCAGCATCCAAGTCGGAAGATACATTTCAGTCAGAGCCTTCTTGAGGACTGCTCAGTGCTGTTCCAACAGTAATGCATCGCCCAACACCACCCAGAACAGAACAGCCAAATTGATCAGCACCGCATGAAAGATACAACATCGACACAGATCCACTTCCTCCATCGCCAAACACTCAGACATGCAGGTTGTACCATCCACAAGATTAAGTGCAAAAATTCACCACGCCTCCTTAAACCGTACCTTTCACGTTCACAATCACGTCCATCTCAAAGGTAAAGGACGACAGGTGGGTAGGACAACCCAAAAGCCAGTTACCATACTGAGCTGGAAATATTTTGCCATTCCTCCCCTGTCACTTCGTCAACATTCTGGAATTCCTTCCCTTATAATGTGGACGTACTGATAGCCCATGGACAACAAGGGTTCCAGAAGGCTGCTCATCATCACCTTGCCTAGTCAAATTATGAATGAGCAATGCATGCTGACCCTGTCTTGAATATACACATCCGAAAGAAGAATGACAATTAAATGCTTTGGTGTTTTTTTTTTTTTGTAAAAAGCGAGCTCTTACTAAACTATTTCTGTTTTAATTTCAGAATTATTAAAGATGAGGATTATCAGTGGAAACTGAAATGACACATCACATCGGTGTCTGATGGAGTTGTTCAGTTTAAAGTAGCCCGAACTCGTTGGCCTTTGAAAGTGAAGGAGAAAACAACATTGCGGGTCGAGTGAAGCCATTCACGTGTGCTGTCTATGGGCGGGGCTTCAGACAATCATCTGGACTGCCAAGATATAAATGGAGGGACGCTGAAGAGAACCTTTGGAAATGTGCTGACTGTGGAAAGTATTCAATTATTCGCCTACCATGACAATTCATCCGGCTATACTGGGGAAAAGCATTTCACCTGTTCTGAGTCTGGGAAGCGATTTGTGCAGTTATCTAACCTGCTGCTACACACATGCATTCACACTGAGGAGAGACAGTTTAATTTTCAGAATGTGGGAAATGCTTCCAAAAAAAGTTCTCCAAAACTGAGGTATCACCAATGTGTTCATATCGACGAGAAATCATTCAAGTATGCTCACAGTGGAAATGGGGTCAGCCCGTCATCTGATCTCACTTTTCATCCGGGAACTCACTGAAGAGAGACCGTACACCTGCTCAAAGTGTGGGGAAGGATTCAGTCGAGCATTCGGTCAGCTGAGACACCAACAGTTTCACACAGAGATGAGACCATTTGTCTGTTGTGCTGGGCAAGAAATTACTTGATTTCAGCAACCTGCTGAAAGACAAGCGAGTTCACACTCCATTAACACACTTGCGGTGACACCAGCGAATTAACATTGGCAAGGGAGCATTTAAATGTAGCATTTCTGGGAAAGGATGCACTTAAATCTTCCATTCTGCTAATATACCAATGGGTTACAAGTGCAAAGAAACCGCTTAAATGTCCAGAGAATGGGAAGTGTTTTATGTTCCCAGGAACTGAACTCCCATCAACGTGTTCACACTGATGAGAAACCATTCACGTGCTCTCACTGTGGGACTGACTTCCCACTGTGTAGCGACACCATTTACCTGCTGCATCTCCTCAAGCAGTGATTACACTTCTCAAGGACTTCCATTGCAGTGAAACACAGTCAATAATTCTGAATGTATCAAATAAATTTTTAATACACATCAAGCTTGAACAACGAAGAAAATGCCAAAGAACAGAGTGCAAATGCATATCCACCAGATTCCTCTCACTGGAGAGAAATTGGGGAAAACTGTATATTTGATGTGACTGATACTTGAGCAATTAAAACCCAGTTCAATTGAAGAGGCTATTCACATCCAATGAAGTAAACTCCAGCTGATAGAATGAACACAGTTCATTTCTGGATGCAATAACAGCAACATACAATCACATTTGACCTCACTGGAATGGGTGTGCCACCGTCGATATGCAGACCATAGGAGCTGCTCTCTGCATTAGAGACAGAAGTGACTGGTGGTGATTTAACCAGTAGGCTCCAAGACTTCAGCAACGGAAGAGGTTGAGAGAATAGTTGCTTATGGTATTCTCAACTCGTTGATGGGAACGGGACCCATGCTGTCCGCATCTGATAGCTTTACAAACAAGCAACCCAGCCAACTGAGCTAAACGAATACCTCCTTACTGGTGTGTCACATGTGCGGATGAATTATTGAATCTATTGCTACACATAGTGTAGGTGAACGGCCTCTACACACAAAGCGTTTACTGTTGTATCATCAAAGCATTGTTACTCCTGAAGCTCTTCTCACAGTCAGAGCATTTACTTTTTTCTCGCAATGGAATGAAAAAGCCCATATCTGTTGAGACTGGAGAACCAAGTGAATTCCTTTCCACACAAGAGGCAAGTGTTTGTCACTAATGTGAATAATCTGTGCTCACTGAGTTCAGATGATCACGTGAATCTCTTCCAACACTCAGTGGAGGTGTATGGTTTCCATCCAGTGTTTATCAAGTTTGTGCGTCTGAAACTTTACTGATTTAATGCACCTCTTCTCCAGCACAGAGCAGAAGGATGTACACGCTCCAGTTTCAATTCGACTGGTTGACATTAGAGTGGATTGTGGAGGTTATCACTGCCCAAACGGAGCGGAAAAGCTTCTCTCCCAGTGACGAAGACATATGTGCGACATTAGCCTGTATCCCCTAGCGAAACTTTGCCCACTCATGGAACAGCTGAACGAGTTATCGCCCATGGAAATAACGTGATGTTGAATACAGACCTCTGAATTTCAGATCTGAGAAAATCTTAAAGATTTTTACCCACAACCAGAGGAAATGTCTCTTGTCATTTTAAACCCACAGATGTCACGTGAGGCTGAATGACAGAGCAAATCCCTTTCCACACATGGAGCACGTCAACAGTCTATCCTCAGAATGTCTGTGTCACTGAGCTTCCAACTGCTCTGAGCAGCTGTAATACTTCCCACAATACATAAATTTCCTTGTTACTGATCTCCTTATGTATCTCCAAGTCCGATGATCTGTTGAATCCTTGCCCTTAAACACAACAAAGGTATGGCTTCTCTTCAGATCTTTTAAAGAATGTTAATTGGATTATGTGAAATAATTTCTGCAGTCATTGCACTGAAACACTCACAATGTACAGTGTGTGAGTGTGTGTGTGTTTGCATGTGTGCGTTTGCATGTGTGTGTCTGTATTTGCATGTGTGTGTGTGTGTGTGTTGGCGTTTTACAATCACACTGTCATTTGAAATCTTTTCCCACAGACATACCAGATAAATATATAGCCTTCATGGCCTGCTGAATTTAGTGATCAGTTGGTTCGTGGATCAGTATATCATGCTTGATTTGACTCACTCAACTTCATTTCTTTCAATCTCGGTATTTGCCGAGAGGTGCGAGTGAGGAGCGAAGGACTTCTGGGAAGGTGAGTTTAACGGTTAAAATTCCTTCGATCAGGCGTCGGGGCCTCCATTTGACCAGAGGTGTGAGGCAGGAGTGAAGGACTGCTGGGACGGTGAGCCTGATCTTTTAGAAACCTTAGTTCAGGCGTTGGGACCTCAATTTGCCGAGAGGTGCGAGGGAGGAGCGAAAGACTTCTGTGAAGGTGAGTCGAAAGGTTTAAAAACTTTAGTTCGGGCGTCGGGTCTCCATTTGCCGAGAGGTGCGAGGGAGGAGTGAAGGAATTTTGGGAAGGTGAGTTTAACGGTTTAAAAAACTTAGATCAGGCGCCGGGGCCTCCATTTGCCGAGAGGTATGACAGAGGAGCGAAGTACTTTTGGGAAGTTCAGTCTACTGGTTTAAAAACCATAGATCAGGCGTTGGGACCTCCATTTGCCGAGAGTTGCAAGGGAGAAGCGAAGGACTTTGGGAAGGTGAGTCTAACATTTCAACAACCTGAGTTCAGGCATCGGGACCTCAATTTGCCGAGAGGTGTGAGGGAGGAGTGAATGAATTCTGGGGAGTATTTAAGTGTGTGACATTTAACCCGAGGTCTTTCACCGTCAGGCCGCCCTCCTACCGACCTCCTCGAACCTTACGAAGATTCTGTAAACTAGGTAAGTTTTCAGGTTTCTGTTTTTTTTTTCCTCTTCTCTTCCTTTATTTAGATCTGTGCAGATTTTCATACTAGCGGGATATGGATGTCAGGGGAGTTGCATGTTCCTCCTGCAGAATGTGGCAGGTGAGAGACCCTCCACATGTTCCCGTCGACTACATCTGCGGGAGGTGCAGCCAACTTTCGCTCCTTGAAAACCGAATTAGGGAACTGCAGCTGGAGGTGGATGAACTACGGATCATCCGGGAGACTGAGGGGGGAATTGAGAAGATGTATAGGGAGGTGGTCACTCCCCAGACACAGGATAAGGACAGCTGGGTTACTGCCCGTGGGAGTAAAGGGAAACGACGGACAAAGCAGGGATCACCTGTGCTCAATCCCCTCAGAAATAAGTACATCGTTTTGTATACTGCTGGTGGGAACAGCCTACCAGAGGAAAGCTATTGTTGTCAGGTCTCTGGCATTGTGGCTCAGAAGGGAAGCGGGGGAATAGAAAAGCGCTGGAGGTAGGGAATTCAATAGTTTGGCGGATTGACAGGAGATATTGTGGTCAGGAAAGGGAATCCTGGAAGGTATGTTCCCTCCCTGGTGCCACGGTCCGGGATGTCACCAATCGAGTTTGCAAGATTCTGAAGTTGGAGGGTGAGCATCCAGAAATCATAGTACATATTGGCACCAATGATATCGACAGGAAAGGGACTGAGGATCTGAAAAGTGACTACAGAGAGTTAGGTTGGAAGCCAAAGAGCAGGAGGGGGAGAGTAGTGTTCTTAGGTTTCCTACTCCTGCCACGAGATAGTGAGATGAGGAACAGTCAACGAATGGAACTTTACACGTGGCTACGAGGCTGGTGCAGGAGGGACGGTTTCAGATACCTGGACCATTGGGATATCTTCTGGGGAAGGTGGGACTTGGACATGAAGGACGGGTTGCACCTGAACTGTAGGGGTACAAATGTCATGGGTGGGAGATTTGCTCGTGCAATTCGGATGGGTTTAAACTGGTTTGGCAGTGGGGTGGGAGTCGGATCCATATGTCTGAGAGGGGTTGGGCTGCAGACAGGACCATGACAGGATATATAGAATCTATCTGGAAGGTTTCTATTCAATAGTACACCCCAGAATGTTGTTCATGGAGGATTCAAGAATAAATTTGGTGTTGAATGTCAAAACGGGAAACTCAGATTCCATCTTGATGAAGATGGGCATTGCCAGGCATATATGTGATATGACTGTTACTTGCCACTTGTGCAGAGTTTGTATGATATCTAGGTGTTGTTACGAATTAATAAACGATTTTTGGGAAGTTTTTTTTAGCGCATGTTGAGATTCCGGCTGAAAAGTTGTTCTCAATTAGGACACATCTACCAGCTCAGCTAGCATACATACAACTTGAACATATGCATATGCGCGACTTCAGTATCTGAGCAGTTGAAAATGATGCTGAATGTTGTCAAGCCGTCAACCAACATTCCCACCTCTGAAGGGAAAGTCAGTTACAAACCCGTACTAGGACGTGACCGTTCCGACCACCCATGCGTCCAGAACCTGAGCCAGAATGGCAGCTGTTTACCTTGGAACTGCAAAATATTTACCACTATTTATTTTTAAAGCTGCTCGATTTTCGCTGGAAGCGTTTTTAAACGCTCTCGGCCTGAATCCCTCTCTCCAGGCTCTACAGCCTTAACGTCTGGAAAAGTGCATCTCTCACATTTACCACGGAGGTGAAGCCAGCATGCGACTGCCCCTTCCTCTCCTGTGATGAGTACAGTCTCAAGGCGTGGAATGCCGGGTAGTTACCCAGCCATTGAATCCAATTGTTACAGAATGTGGATTATATTCATTCCTAATTTTCTCTTTCCTGCATTTCAAGCTTCTGCTTCCAAATGATCTTTGGAAAACAAAATTGGCTGGTGAAAAGACATCTTAAATTGCATGCATCGATCAAATCTCTTAAACCCTCTCGCCAACATAACCTTATCATAAAATACGAGTCCTCAAACCATTTTGTAAATTCCCATCCTGAAATGTCAGTGCTGGATTTTGGAAGGTTTTTTAACATTTGGATGATTGAAACTCAAGCGAAGAGATGTATATGTTTCTTCTGAATGTCTCTCAACACATTTATTTTATCATCTCATTTTACTGAAAAGTGGAAGGCACGAAAACCGAAGTGTTTCTCTGATCCCATTACTGTGTTATATTTTCAGGTACAGTAGATGTTAATCCATGACCATCCATAGCTCTGCTCGCGATCTTTGTCATTGTCCAAACTGTCGTATGCTAAATAATGAATATTTTAACTCTGTGTGTTAGTTTGTTGTTATTTCTCCAGTCATGTTTAAGTGAGGGTTTCACCACTGCAGGTCCCTCAGCTTTGTGCTGCTAATTTATTTCTCTCGGATACGTGGCCTCTTTCACAAGCATCACTCGAACTCTCCTCAGCTCCTGCTTTCTCCGGCTTGGGTTTTGGGGATGAGGCTATGGGGACACACAGAAGGATAGGAATTCAAGGGTAGCAAGGAAGATAGTTGTCCTCTTGACAGAGTGAGGGGATTCGGCAGGAACACTATCCCACAATGGACATTCACCAGAGAAACAGAGAAACCAATTATATTTTTATGGGTGACGAGTGGGGTTTCGGGATGAAGGCGGTAGCAACAGACATTTGCTTGAAACGTCTTGGCTCCTCTCGACGGGGAAATGGAAAACTGTGTGGGAAAGACAGTCGTGAACCAATTATAAGGGGAGGAGAATGAGTTTCTTAACTTTCCTATCACAGTGCGGAAACGATGTGCGGTTTTCTCGTTGTTTGATGAAAGGATCTCTCAGAGTGGTTGCATGTTATTCTGACAGATTGAGGGGTGAGCGGAGGGCGAATATTCAATAGTCGTCGGGCACATTGGCACTAACACGGTGTGCAAAATAGTGCTGAGGACGAGGGGGCAGATAGCAGCGTGTTGTGAAGCAAACTCAACTGTGTGATCTCAAATGGGGTGATCTTAGAATGATGTGCAGTGCCACCTGCCCATTAGTGTAGAAACAGAAAGGTATATCGGGCAAAGGTATGGCCAAAGAGATGACGCTAGAGGAGTGGACGAGGTTCTGATAATGGACACCATTTCTTGCAGTGGAGGAATAAATCCACACTGGAGGCATCACAACTGGGCAGGGACTGAGATCATTGGGGTCGTGGGGCGGTGTGTTGTTTATTCACCCAGGCATATACAAGGACTGTTTAGCTAGAATGGCAGTGTGCACCGTTTTAGCAAACCTGGTAAGAATGGGCCGCGGGAAAGCAAAAAGACAGGATTACAAAGGAAACTGGACATTTCGCTTTATAAAACACTGGAAGCAGCTCTGAAGACTTCCAATTTATAATCCTCTGGTTTAATGAGGACTGTGATTAACAGTGCCTATTTATAATCTGAGTTTAGCAGTTCACTGCTTTCAGTAAGAGTCTGTCCGAATATCTGGAGAAATCGAGGCCATTACCTTTGTTCTAAGTCTAGCTGGAGCTGAAACGACGAGAATCGTTGCGTGCAAGTCTGTTTCTGAGTGAGCTGTTTGCTGGAGCAGTGCAGCTGGCGTTAGCTGCGGTGGTTTGGGTCCACATGTGGACATGAGCAACGTGAATGACCCAGTAAGGCACTTCAGGAAGAAACCTCTCACACAGCGTTAAGTCAGTCGCATGAGGAATAGAAAATTGAGCAAAGTGTCGAACAGAATTGCTAACAGATGTTTCTATGACCCCTACCCATGTGCAATGTCGTCTGTTTGCAAAAGTTTATTCAGCAAGTGTATTAAGTTTCAAACCAGTAATGAGATCGAGAGGACAAGGCGAAAATTTTCATGGGAGATGTTACTGCGTAAATTTACATTCACAACGATCACATCAAATGCGTTCAGATCTCCCCCACCCCCACAGCCACTCATTCTGTTGGAAAAGCAGCCATTGTGTTTCCCATGTGGAATGGACAAACTTGTATTCATCTTAAAATGTGTTACTTTTGACAATGTATCTCTGAGAGCCATTGAGAGCAGATATAGAAAGGTAAGATTTAAAATGACAGAGCGTCTTCCAAACTCAGGATGACTTTCAAACTAGCAAAACTGTGCCAGAAACACGAACCTATTTTTAGACATGCTTGGCCAATTTTTAAACTTTTGGACCTAATGTGTTCAGTTTTCCAAATATTGGCTGGATGCCTGAAATGTTTAATCCAACTCAAGGTGTACAGTTGCTTTTCAATGGTTCAATCACACTTCTTTTTCTCTTTTCCGCACACTGAAATTACTCCATAGAGGCCATCATCCTATTACTCAGACAATCCTCATGATAAGTGCGCAACACTTGACATAAGTTCGTCTTCCTCAGAGCCAGCTCTCACAGAGGAAAGAATCTCGACACTTTAATTGGACCTGCCAGCCAATAATCTCTGTATGAATCATATTAAATCATCCTCTACGAAGTTCACATGGCTGACCTTGTTTTAATCCCTACAAAACAATTACCATCAGCTATTCAAACATAGAAATACGTCATAAGCCTCACACGTGGAAAAAAAGTTAATTCAGTTGCATTGATTGCCTCACTTGCAATTGGTGCAGCAGGAAGAGGAATTCAACTTTTAAGTGGAACAAACAGTAAGACAGAGAGAGATATGGGTGGGGGGAGAGACAGACAGAGGGAGCGAGAGAGTGAAAGGGAGAAAGAGAGAGAGAGATTTGTCGCTTGCATAACCACAACAGCTACAGAAATCTGGAACTAAAACTGTGATTTTGTGGGATACGTCACAAATCTGGCTTCTTCTATCGCATCAAAATAAATACAAGGCTTCATAAACGTTTTGATTTTGTAGGTTTCTGGTCGTGATCTCACCAATTCTGTCTCAACTTCCACTTCTTGCAGAAAAAAGACAGCATAAAATGCACCTGTCAAAGCCATAGCATCGCCACAATCAGTGATGGTTATGGATCAGATTTGTTTCGAATTGTGATTGATGTAAGGCTTAGTGCGGATCCTGATGATAGTGTTCTGAAGTATCTACTTGTCATTGCTCTTGTAGACAATAGAGTATGAGTTTGGAAGGCGCTGTCTGAACAATATTGATTATTCTCTAACTTATACACGGCTGCGACTTGTGCGCTGGCGTTCGAGGAAGGGGAATTCTAAGTGTTACCAAAGATGACAGCTACTTTGCCAGGGATGCCATCAGACTTCTTGCGCATTATTGAGGAAACATTCCAACTAGTAAGTTTTGTTGATTATGCTTTGCTGATAATTGGATTCCATCCTCGGGCAATTATCTTTGTGGAGATAGCACATTCTCTCCGTCTCTGCTGGGGTTTCCCTGAGTATTTCAGTTCCTCCGACAATCCAAAGATGTGGTGGTCAGCTGAGTTGGCCTTGCTAAATTGATTACCGTGTTAGGTGTGTTAGTCAGGTGTAATTGTATGGTACAGGAACGGTTCTGAGTGGGTTATTATTTGGAAGATTGGTGTGGACTAGTTGGAACGAAGGTCCTGTTTCCATGCGGTCGGGGATCTAATCTAATCAGTATGTACTGGTTCTCTTGCGAAAATTATTGTGTCAAAATGTTGTTGTAATGTCTGCTTCAGAAACAGTGGCTAAACAGCATTGAGCTCCTGGAATTGTTGTGTTTTGTTGAATTAAACAAAAGCAGCACATGTGGGTGGACTCAGGCTCACCGGGACACAGGTTTTTAGTTGTCCCAGCAGTTTAAGTTGGGGGGTGGGTATTGGTGAAAGATTGAAGCAGATAGACACAGATCTGTTCGTTTTGCTGAAAAAACCGGCGTACTCTCTCTGCTGTTGTAGAGTTTGTCTTTTTTTGCATCTTTTCCTTTCTCCATGACTGAAGATAACCGGTTAAAAAGAAGAATCTGTGCTTATGGGAACAAAAGCAACAAATGCTGGAAAACACAGCAGGTTTTGCAGCATCTATGGAGAATAACCAGAGTTAAAGTTGCGTGTCCACTTACACTTCATCAGAATTCATGGTTTTTGGTGATGCTGCTGCATTTTAACAGTTGAGGATTTGTAGTTGAAGAAAATATACGTTTGGTCAACCTTTTAATGGATTGGAAGTGATGCCAATTTTACATTTTTTGTTATATGTTAACTTTTTTTAAAGAATAATGTGTATTTTACTTAAAGCCAAGTAGCTTGAAGAAAACATACACATCTGAAACACTACACTTTTTGCATGCCTTTAAATCAATACAGGTCAGGATCTAGGGTATCTTCTTGATAAGTTTTGATCGGGGCTTGTCCAGTTCGTTATACTTCCCACACCTATCACTGGACTAGATTCTGAAGTTTCAATTTAATCAAATATGCATCAGAGGAAAGGTTGAAAATCAGAATGAGAAAATACAGGAAGACAATGGAATCGGTCTCACTCTGTGAGTGACTTCTCTACATCTGGTAACTACAACAGTAACATTGTTAAAAGAAGTACAAAAGATGTGTACTGTATGTAAAATATAAAAAATTAAACAAAATCTGTTAGAGAAACTCGGCAATTCTGGCACCATCTGTGGAGACAAAGCAGAGGCAACGTATCGAGTCCAGTGACACTTCATCAGAAACGTCATTGAGATAAGTTGATACCATGAAGTTACTCAACATTTTTGAGGGATCACTCCTTAACGAACTCCGCTATGTATGTTTTGGTCGGGAAGTTTTGTTATCAATTTGTGTTTTTATTTCTTGAGCAGTTATAACATGTTTTTGAAAATAGTATCATTGCAGCTGATGTAATGTTTTTGGTCAAGTATGTGCAGCGAATATCACTGATGAGATGCACAGCCATGTTAGTGAGGATGGATTTCAATAGCATTCCAAGGCCCACTTGAATTGATCAGTTTCGATGATCTTGCTTAACTATCACTTCTAGTCTAATTAAAACAGCTGCTTATCCAAGAAATAGAACATGCAATAATTGGTGAGTTAGAACGCACTCACTATTCTAATATGGCAGCTGTTCGGGTCCACGGTATGCTCCTTTTTAATTGCTGAACTTGAACATCGCTGTGAGCTTTGTATGTTCTTGTCCGCAGTTCTAATTGATTTATTTCACAACTCCTTGTTGTCCATAACAATTGAGCAAAGTGAGTTACTCTGTCCACAATGTTACATTGCTTTAGATTGTGTTGTGTCAGCAACGAGTTTGCTTTGTTAATTTCTAGCATTCAGTCCTAGTTTAACAAAAGGGGACATACTTCTTTCAAAAATGTGCTCGTTCTTGTTCTCTCGGGGGTGGTTGTGAGTCTTCAGAATTCTGGGCATCAAATAATAAATTATTCTTTTCCTGAGAAGAAATCATGAAGGCAGAGCTAGTTTCTTGATGACTAATTAAGTGAAAGAAAAGCAGAGATATTCAGAAATATTCAGGAAGGTCGAGATGAGGATAAACGTGTGTGAGTTATGAAATTAACGAATAGCAAAGGAGGCTCTTAGGGAAAAATGATCAACTTATGTATTTTTGATTGTATCTTTAAAGTGTTAACGAAATGTGATTTTTCATGAGTGTTTGTGTTTAGAAATGACTTCTGGTCAAGCGTCAGGGAGCGGGGAGACATCAATTCTTTCTACTTTTTACGTGTGAGCCTGGCGATCAGAATAAGAATGATCAAATACCTTTCGTGTGGAAGCAGGCCATTCGGTCCACAGAATCCACATCAATCCTTCAAAAATATCCAACCTAGCTACCCAAAATCTGTAACACAGATTGCACATGGCTGACACTGCACATCCCTGGATATTATGGGCGATTGACCAAGTGTAACCCACGTTCTGTGCACATCCTTGCATTGTGAGATAAATCGGAGCTCACAAAGGAAATCCATGCAGACACAGGGAGAATGTACCAACTTCGCGTGGTCGCCTGAGGATGAAATTAAACAGACGTGCCTGGCACAGTGAAGCTGCTGTGTTAACCACTGAGACACTGTGACAAGAAAAATCGTTTAATATATATACTTCCAGGAAGAAATCTGTGTTTACCCGTCCCAAAGTTACGCAGAGGAAGCTGGAAATGGTCTCACCCGAATCAGAGGCTTATGTGTATTCGGGTTTAACAATATTGGCTATCTGTCTGATGTTGTATAATATTGTGCATAACTAAGCCTAAAACAGATTGACGTAAGATTTCCAGTAAGATGAAATAAAGATGAGAGATTAATGTAAGTTAGAAAGAAAATAACGTCGAGCACATGCAGGCACTGAAATTGATCAGGAAGACGTCACTACAGGTATGGATCTGTGTGGAGCGAGCATGATCTTTAACAGATTAGGAGAGATCAAAGGATGAAGAGATCACACAGACAGAGTGAAGAAAGACATAGGAGGAAGCAACTGCTGGTTTGAGAGGAGACTGTTTTGCAGAGTTGAGATGCAGGCGCAAAATGGCAATTGGGAGTGTTTGACAGAGAGTGACAGCAAGGGATGGAGAGTAAATTAGAGGGATAGAAAGAGATGAAAAGGTATTGAGATTGATGGAAGAAGCTGTGAAACTAACAGACCATGCACAGTAATTCATGGGAGAAGCTGTTTTTATTTTGTTTGTTTCTTGACAGAATCCTGTCTTATTGAGTGATATTGCAACTTGGCCTTATTTTCTACAACTATGTTCCTTTCAGTATGACAGTCTCTTCCATAAACCTGTTACCATTCCAAAATCTAAACCGCATTTGTGTCCAATGTCGGATCAATTTTTCATAACACAGGATTTGAAACTGAACATAAAAAGGCCTTTCCCAAAGAAACCGGAAACAGCCCAAGTCTGATGGGCTGGAAAGCACTTTAATTCTATAAAAGTCCGCCGTGTGGAATTAATAAACGTGGATTGCACCCTTCGCTTACCTGTCACTAACATCAAAGGCCATAGGATTAATGATTTTTACGGCTCTTGAATCATTTACTGTTAGTTTAGTTAAAGAAGCACTGCTGCACTTTAATCCTCCACAGATTGCCGACAGTGTGGAAACAGGCCATTTAGCCAAAACGTCCACACCGACCCTCCGAAGAGTAACCAGTTCCCTAGTCTATTACTCTAGCTTTACTCCTGTTTTTTGAACTAACCTACATACCCTTAAACTATGAGCAATTTATCATTTCCAATTCACCTTACCAGCATATCGTTGGATTAAGGAGAAACCGGAACTCCCGGAGGAAACCCGCACACACAGGGAGAATTCTTCTTTTTCTTATTTTTTTAAATGGATCCCTACAGTGTGGAAACAAGTCCACATTGATCCTTCGAAGAGTATCCCATTCAGATCCAACCACCGGCCCGATTAATCTGCATTTCACCTCAGGAATGCACCTGAATTACACATCCCTGAACACTATGGACAATTGCGCTTGGCCAATTCACCTGACATGCACGTCTTCGGAATGTGGGAGGAAAAACACTCACACGTAGGAAGAACGTGCAAACTCCAGACAGGCTGTCGCCCGAGGCTGCAACTGAACGTGGTGTTCTGGTATTGTGAGGTCGCAGTGCTCACAGCTTAGCCATCAGGCCACTGAGCTTTGATTTCTTTGAAATATAAGCAAATGTAGCGGAATTGTGGGAGCACCACAGATATCGTAATCTCAGCGTCTCTGTAGGGACACCGATTCTAATCCATTCGTAATAGATACATTTGAATTTAATGATTAAATAAACTCGATAATTGGCAAATTTTCTCCCCTGTTTCATTTCGTGGAGGAAATCAGTCAGCCTAAGTGCGACATCAGAAGAGACAAACAAACTGCAGATGCTGAAATCCAAGGCAGACAAGCAGGAGGCTTGGAAAACAAAGTAAGTCAGGTAGCATCAGGAGGTGAAGATATCAACGTTTCGGGTGTCACCTTCCTTCAGTCGTTGGGCTGGGTGTAAATGAATCCGCAGATTAAGCGGGGTAGTGGTTGAGGATGGCAGTGTGTTGTGTTCAGGACAGGTGAAATAAAATAGAGGGCACGGCCTGGTTGGTTGATTGGAACAATACATTTGTTTATTTCTGGAGGAAATGCTTGATTAGAGGAATGGAAGGTAGGGAGAGGGGAGGGGCTGAGAATGGTGCTGGGGGATAGGAAAGGAAGCAATTTGAAGTTCAAGAACTCAATGCTGCGTGTCCGGGCTACATTGTCTACAAGCAGAGGACGAGGTGCCATTTCCCACAACCTGCAGTCAGATTCGCTGTGGCAAAGAAAGAGGCTAAGGATGGTCATGTTGGAAAATGAGTAGGAAGGGGAGTTACAACAGAGAACGACTAGGAGGTCAGGTCGGCTCCAGCAGGCCAGGCTGAGATGCTGAGTGAAACGTGGACTCGATTTACACTTGCTCTCATCGATGACGAGTAGACGTCATCGGGACCACTGGATACAGTAAACTACTTCGCAGAAGGGGCAGGTGAACATCAGTTTCACCTGGAAAGGTTGTTTGTGGCCAGGGATGGAGGTGACTGAGTGGTGGTGCAGCATTACGTTTTGCATGCCTTTCAGTCGTATGGGAAGGTACCTTTGGGTTCAGGAGTATTTATAGGGCAATGTCCCCAAACATTTGAGGAATGGAACGATACTTGACGTACTCAGGAAAGGTGACGAGAGCAAGGTGTTGTTGGTGTTGTGGTCTAATTAGAGTTGTCAGAAGGGTTGAAGGATGATCGGTTGAATATAGAGACTGGTCAGCTGTTCGGTGAGCACAAGGTTGAAATTATCTTTACTGTGTGCAAACGGGTTTTGAGAGCAGTGCAATGGGGAATGCAGGAGGTGCGCTCGAGTGCTCTCTGGATGACAGGGCAAAACAACATGTTTACCAAAATGGGTGGACATCTATGATGCTTGAGAGTGGAATGTATCCTCATCCACGCAGATGCGGTATAGGCTGAAGAATTGCATGAATGGTGTGGACTGCTTGACGGTTATTGGCAGGGAAAATTTGTCAGTCATGTAGCAATGAAAGTCTGTGGGTTTTCTTATACTCATCCGCCTGGCGATTGCACCCGAGATAGAAACGGATATGTTAAGGCAGGCGAGGGTGATGTTCAGGATGGACCAAGTGTGACTCCTGCAATGTGCCTCATTATTAACTGACCTGATGCAGTTGTGGGTTAGTGATAAAATACTACATATTATACTATTCAATGCATGTACTATTAATAGAATATTTCCATTTTTGCTTCAAGTATTTCGAACTACCTAACTCAGTCAAGCTGTCTTCACTTGCGTTTCATAACCGTTGCTCTCTCGAGAAACCCAATGTTTGTTTCAAAGTTAAAAATCATACAAATCCGAACTTATACCATTCGATAATCTGATTGACAAAACATTTTGCCAGTTGCATACTTCACTGCATTTTACTTCAGCAATTCAAGTGGATCCCGTGCAATTTTAAAAATTAAATTACGGCACTGAGTAAATAAATGATAGTTTTTTTATCAAAGCAAATTGGACAGAAATAGAAAGAAAAATATCATCGTCCTTAATAGGAATGGCGAAGAACGATTTTAAAAAGTCATTCTAGAAATGTGATTTGCGACTTTGACTCTGCTGACGATCCAAGTATATTTTCTCTCGTTCGGTTAACCTCAGTTTAATCCTTTTCCTGTCCCGCTGAAAGTGTGCTTTGATACTGTTGATACTATTGATTTATAAAACATTTAATCTCTTCCTGACTTCACTGCACCTGACTTCGGCAATTCAAATACATCTCGTGCTATTCTTCCTCATTTCCGGTATTAAGTAAATCAGTGAGAAGTGCTTTCCCATTTCCACCAAAGGAAATTGAACCGAAATACAGAAAAAAGTTTTACGTTCCTCATTGAAGGTGTAGAATTTCGTCTAGACATGTTAATTGCGTTGTTGTCTTTGTATCTGAGACGTAAACACGAGACTTTAGGCCAAAGCTTATGTTTTAGAAGTGACCTAGATAATGAAAGTGGAGTGGTCAGTCCAAAAAGCTGAACTGTTTGTTGAGTCAGTGGTACAGCGGGCTGTGTGCAAACTAGCTGCGAGACTCTCTCTCCTTCTGTCCTTCTAACTTCGAAATATAAACCTTTGAATCATTTTTGCTCAGTGTTTAAGGGGTTGTGTATGTTCGGAACAGCATAATTATGTCTAGTTTCGAGATATTCTGAGTGCTGTGGGTATTCTATATTCTGTTCTTTGTGTTTCATTCCGCAATTCTGTAAATAACATTTTTTTGTCTGTTTTCCAACCTGATAGTCAACCTAACTAGTTTACCCCAGTTGTTTTCACTGTGCACTTACCAATACGCATTGCAAATACACAGTCTGGGCTGTCAGCTTAAGAATGCTTTGGGTGGTCAGGCCCAGTTAATAAAATAGTCTCTCTTTCATTTACTGGTCCTGCTACTTCATTGGTCATGACTAATTTTAAATGTTACCAGGTTAGTGATATGGCCAATGATATAGGTCTCAGTGTAGGTCAGATCCTTTGTTCGGGACAATTCAGATATATATCTTAAATTTGCAAAAATAATTCATCTTTAACCAAAACAACGTAACTCAAGCTATGAATCAATGATACATGAGATGCAATTTGGGCAAATATGTGCATCAATTCTTCTATTTCAATGCATGCAGAGATGCCCTTCGTTCGCACACACAGACATACACATACACCGACACACACCGTGACATACACAGAGTCACGCACACAGGTGTACACAAACAAATACATACACATACCTGAAGACAAACAGAAAAGAAAAACCTGCAGAATATTAACTCGAAAGTGTTTGTCCAAGCAACAGTTAAATTCCAGAAAAGAGGCGAAATTAGATTGCCCGAAATGCTATTCTCCCTGTCTGGTTATTCTGCTCAACCAAGCTGTGGGCAATGGGATTACTTCCTGGAAAAGTTGTATTTTGCTTCAGGCAGTGGAAAGGTTCCAATGAATCATCAACAGGAATCTTTCACATTTGTTAAAGATGAATGGCATATTTTCACCTCTCACATTTTACTGTGAGAAGGAACAAGGAAAGAGAGTGAGCAATAAGCTGCCTCTCCAATAGATTACGTTTTGACAGTCTCTGACTGAAATTGACAATAATGTTATCTGACCACCAAACTGGACTATGTGAGGCCTCATTGAAAATTATCTAGAATGTATGACTCCATCCTTGTTCCCTGCTCCATGTCGAAGCAACTTTTAATTTTTAATTATACTCTCTTGGTGGTTAAACAAATTTGAAGATATGTTCAAATGTGTTCTCATGGTTTTTGTCCAATAAATTCATGTTGTCATAGTAACTGTGTTAAAATGTATACATTATTTTCTTAAATTTGAATCCTTGGCTCTAGTGTACCATACCAGTGAAAATGTCCATCAGCTACGCACCTCTCATTCTCGACTCTGAAGTGTTTTGGCCTTCTAAATGTGTATTAAACCAAGACGGGCATAGAAATGGTAAATCACCAACGTCATTTTCCTACTTAGGCGGACTCCAAAACTGGAGCACATAGATTTAAGCTGAGAGGTGAAATATTGAAAAGGACAAAAGTGGTAACCGTTTCATGGAGTGCATGGAATTAATTGCCATCCGTTCTGTTGGAAACTGCGATCATAACAGCATCTAACAGCCATTTGGATAAATACATTAATAGGAAAGGTTCAGACGGAAATGGGCCAAATGCTGCCAAATGAGACTTGATTAATTCAGGACATCTGGTCAGCATGGGCAAGTTCGACAGAAGGGTTTGTTTCCGTGCTTTATGATAGAACATGGTCTTCTTCCAGGAGCAAGTAAAGTGAAATATATTTGCAAAGCTTCGAAAACAATTGGGTACATATTTATTTTCAGTTTAGGGAATCATAACTGCATACAATACATCAGATGCGGCCTCAGAAATGCTCTGTACAGATGCATTAAATCATTCTGATAGCATTTGTATGAAGTAGAATCATTCCATATACGGTCCTAATCACTTGGTGCATCTGCATACTAACCTTGTGTGATTTATGTAACAGGCCGCACAAATGCTTTATACCACTAAAGTTTGTGATCTCTCTCCATTTAAATAGTTTACTGTTGTCTTACACTCTGTCACAGCACGAATTTCGTTATTCCAGTCTATACTGTTTCTGCTGAAGGTTTGCACATAACCCAACTGTCTCTATCCCCTTACAGACGCTCTACCACCAATTGACATCTGTTTAAATTACTATTTTGTTTGCTGAGCTAATTGAGCTCAATCCAATCAGTACACACATCTAAAGCATTGACAGATTCTAAATTGTTGCTAATCTTACAGTGTGGAAACAGGTCCAACAAGTCCACACCCACTCGCCAAAGCGCAACCCACCCATACCCCCTACATTTACACCTTACCTAACACAACGGGCAATTTAGCATGGCAAATTCACCTGATCTGCACATCTTTGGACTGTGGGAGGAAACCGGAGCACCCGGAGGAAACCCACGCAGACACGGGGAGAACGTGCAAACTCCACATAGTCAGTCGCCTGAGGCGGGAATTGAACCCGAGTCTCTGGCGCTGTGAGGCAGCAGTGCTAACCACTGTGCCACCGTGCCGCCCTAAATAATTAACTCTGTGCCATTCCACCAATGTAAATCTTTCCAACCTGAAAAGAAACATCTAACCCTAATGTCGATTGTCTGACAGTACCCAGTGCTCCCCTGTTCCTGTGCAGCAGGCTAGAAATGTTGAATGACCTCCTCCTGTTCTGTGTAATGTACTCATAAGGCTGAATGACTTCACCCTAACCATTTGTAAAAAAAAATAGGGGAACAGAATGTTATCCTCCTGTCTTATTGCATCGATGCTGACTGGCTGAATGGGATCTTCCTTTCCTTCTGTAACAGCATCGAGAGGCGAAAGTGAATGCTGCAGATGATGGAGATTAGAATCAAGTGTGTGGTGTCCGAAAGGCACAACAAGTCAGACAGCATCCGAGAAGCAGGAAAATCGGCGTTTCGTGCAAAAGCCCTTAATAAGAAAATAATGCTTATGATGTAGGGCTTTTGCCCAAAACGACGAATTTCCTTCTGTGCATTTCCGGCGCAACACTCTTGACAGCATCAATGAATTGAGTGAGAGTACACCACATGGATTGCGAGCAGCAGTTGGTCATTTAGCCCCTCGAGCCCTCTGCACCGTTTTGAATATGCAATGTTGATGTGAATATTGCTGCATAACACTTTCCTGTTTGTTCCCAGTTGGCATGGATTCTTTTGATCATCAAAGATCTATGGACCTGAACCTTGAATGTTTTCAGTAACCCATTCTTCACTGCTCTTTGGGGATGAGAACTCCACAGCTCACACAACGCTAAAGAGAAACGATCATCCCTTCTTCAGTCTGAAGTGTGAATGCCCTTATTCTCAAATGTCTTTCTCTCTCGACAATCTCCTGCGTTTTGAGACACAAGGATGCAACAACGAGGAACAGATATTGACTAATCACCCTTGATAACTGTCCACATGTCCATTAAATCTCTTCAATGAAATATATACCAAATTTTGCCTCCATTGAATTTAGCAGAATTCCAGATAGCATAAGCTCACAAGAGTATAAGAAATTGGAACATAGAACATAAAAGAGTACAGTACAGCGCTTCAGCCCTCAATGCTTCGCTGACCTTTTATCCTACTCTAAAATTAAACTACACTACATACCTCATTTTACGATCATCCATGTGACTATCCAAGAGTTGCGTAAATGTCCCTAATGTATTGATTCCACGACACCTGCTGGCACATCATTACAAACACATCGGATCTCTCTCTTCAACCTTCCTCCAATCACCCTAATATTCTGGTCCCTTTGTGATCGATATTCCCACCTTGGGAAATACATTTCTGGCTTTGCACCCTATCTATGCATCTCGTCATCGTGCACACCTCTGTCAAGTTCTCTCATCATTCATCACTCGAATGAAAAAAAAGCCCGAGATCCCACAAACCTTCTTCAACAGTCATGCCCCTCCCCCTCCCAGTACAGGCAGCATCCTGGTAAATCACTCCTGCACTCACACTAAAGCTTGCATATTCTTTCTATAATCGGGCGAACAGAACTGGATACAACATTCTAAGTGTGATCGAACCAGGGCTCAATAGAGCAGCAACGTCCTGCTAATGAAAGCTGACACACCATATGCGTTCAGAACAACGTTCAAATTGGGTAGCAACTTTGAAGGGTCTATGGACATTGACTTCAAGATCCCTTTGTTTTTCAACACTGCCAAGAATCCTGCCTTTGAACCTACAATCTGCATTTAAATTCGATCTTCTAAAATGACTCACTTCAGGAAACAGTAATTTTAGCAGAATTGGGACATTTAACCCAGTGGATCTGCTGTGCCAATTGATCACGTTTGAAATGCTTCTCAGCCGTATTCTCGTGCCTTCTCCAACTGACCATTGATTATTCTATGAATGAAAAACCTATTTCTGTTCTAAAGAAGTTTCGATGTGTTTGCATGTAAGTTAGCATATCCACATGTGTATGTGCTCGCTGTTTAATATGTGCAGTTATATTTGTGTGCATCTCTGTCTGTATCTCTGTGAAATGCTGTCTCTGTGGTTTTTCCAATAAATCAATTGGAATTGGGATCAACTCCCCCCGCCCCCACGTCATCTGCCTGTCCCCTTGAATTTTATACACATACAATGACTTCTCCAAGCAACCACAAAAATAGCAGATATGCTTTTTGCTTACTCTGAGAGGACATCAAATACTGTGAAACTCTCACGATGCACGGCTGTTTAGTTTTTTTTTCAAATACTGTCTTTGGAAGCACAGAACAGTTTGTCTGATACGGAGTAATGTTGTTCTTGAAATTTTGCCATCACCAATGGGCCAGTTTCAGAGCTTTTAAATCCATTCTCACTTATAGTTTGTAGGATTGCATTACAAATGATTTAAACTTAAAGAACGTACAATAAAGTCATCACATCACCTTACAAATGGTTCTGTCGGAGATGCTTGGATACGATTCCAATGCAAATACACTTTAATGTGCACATTCTGTTACGTATAATCTTCAAACATAAATTGCTTCGACATTACAGAGCAAACACATACATTACTCTACATGATCATATTGCACTCTGAGGGGCTTCAGTACAATAAGTATTCCTGCCTCTTTCAGCGTGTGTGAGTGTTCGTGGTGAAGGTGCCATGCACAGTGATACACACAGAGATACATAGAGACGAATACAGTCACAAAGATGCACACAAAGATGAATATTATAGAGTCACACAGATACTAATGCAGCCATACAAAGACAAATACTGATACACAGATGCACATGCACACAAAGATACGCAGTCATCAATACACACACAGTACACACACTGACCAAAATACAGAGTTAGGAAATCTGGCAGTACTTGCGTTTCTGCGTGATGACTTTCTCAATATTTCAGTGGCTCTGTGTGGTCTGTGTCAGTATTTCTGCTGTCCTCTGTACCCTCGCTAGAGCTTCACACATTTCGTTTAATAAGTCGACCAGAATTGAACACAATATTTCAAGTGTGGTGTTATGACACGTCAATGAAACCTTCTGCTAATTAAAGTTCGCAAGCTTTAGCTGCCATGTAAGCTATTAATATACAAGTGAAAGAGAATTAACAAAATCAACTATTTTCAAAAACAAAAGAAAACAATTTATTCCTTTGTCTAAAAGTGATCATTAAACAGCAACTGTTCATAGCTCATGCTCACCATTATCTAAACTTGTAATCCGCATCCAACTTTATAACAACGTAGTATTCCAACCAAAACTTGTATTAAGAATACATAAACTTAATTTCTGAACCAGACAGCGGTTGTCGTATTCAATGCCCTACTTCTTCGGCTAAGCATCTCCCTGGGTTGTCTCCGGTAAAAATGCTTCATACAAAAAAAGTACCCTTGATAGAGAGTGTTTTAAATATCAGTCTCTCTCGATGGCAGTTTACTTCTGTGTAACATTCAAACTGACTGCCTCTTTATCATCCCAATATCGATCCTCCCATTTGTTCAATCTTGGCAAAACAATGAATACAAAATCGATTGAATTTTAGTATCCTGTGAAATAATTTAAACTGCTTGGTTAAATTCGAATTATTGTCAAAATAGCACACAAAACCTAGCTATCTATTCCACAGCGAGATTTACATATTTTTCGTTTTTCTGGAAATTCTGAGACTGCGAGTTATTCATAACAAAGGTGCTTGTGAACACTGTACAGAATACCATTCACTCTCTCTTTAAGCTACAGGGCACACTTCCACATTCATAGCAATGGCTTAATGCGGGCTTTATACAGCTGCATCACAACCTCCCGGCTCATAAAGTCAGGCCCCAGGTTAATGCAAGCCAGCGCACCATGTGCCTTCTTAACAACTCTAACAAACTGTGTGGCAACTTTGATGTATATTGACATAGACTCCAAATTACACTGTTCTTCCACATTACCAAAAATTGTGCCTTTAACCCTGTATGCTGTATTCAAATTCATATTTGAACTCCCGAAGTGTATTATTCGCACTTTTCCAGATTGCACTTCATCTGCCAATTATCAGCTCAATTCTGCATCCTGTCAATGTCTCGGTGAAACCTACAATAAGACTACACACTGTCCACAACTCGAACAATATTAGCGTGATCAGCAACATTCCTAATCCATTCTTCCAATTACACATCGAAGTCATTCATAAAGATCAGAAAGAGCAGATATCCCAGAACTGATCTCTGCAGAACACCACTGCTCACTGAGCTCCAGGGTGAATACTTTTCATCTTCTGTCTTCTATGGGACTGCCAATTATGGATCGAGATATCTAGATCAACCTGCATCCCATGTCTCCTTACTTTCTGAATAAGCCAATCATGCGGAAAATTATCAATGCCTTGGTAAAATCCATTTGCAACACATCCAATGTTCTACCTTCAACAACGTGTTTTGTCATATCGTCAATGATTTCAAATCGGCTTGTGAGGCATGAACCGCCCCACAAAAAGTCATGCTGAGTCTACCTAATCAAACAATGGTAATAATGAGTCCTGCATCTTGGAATCCTCTCCAATAAGTTGCTAACTACTGGCATAAGAATCATGGTCTGTAATTACCAGGATTAACCCGATTCCCTTTCTTGAACAAGGAGTAACATTTCCATCCTCAAATCACAAAGCACTACTCCAGTGGCAGTGAATGCGAAAAGATCAATACCAAAGCAATCTCTTTCCGAGTCTCTCATACTAACCTTGAGTCCGACCCAAAAGATTTACCTATCTGTGCGTTTTTCAAAATTTTCGGCAAATTCTCCTTCCTCACATCAACCTGTTCCAGAATATCAGTCTGTTTCACGCTGTCCTCAGAAACATCAAGGGTTCTCTCAGTACAGAATACCGAAGCAAACTATTCATTAAAGACTTACTCTCGCTCCTCCAATACCAGGTGAAAATACCCTACACCGACCCTGATCAGCCTTACCCTCACTCTGGCCACCCTCTTGTTCCCCACATTAGTATAGAATGCGCTCTGATTTTGCTTAATTCGACCCATATTTTCACGCCTCTTTCCAGCTCCCGCTTAGTCCATTATTCAGTTCCTTCCTGACTACCTTGGAACCCTTTAAAGCCGTGTCTCACCCTTGCCCCCTCAAACATACGTTAGTTCTCTTCTTTCTCTTGTCTTGATGCTCCATATCCCATGGCTCAATTGAGATATGGAGCTCTGAATGATGGGAGCTGTACCTCCTGTCTTTTCCAGCAGGGGCTGCATGATTCCATCTGTTCGACAGTGATCGAACACAGTGTTAGCAAGCAATGCACAGGGTCGTTGCACACAGCTGTATTTTCCGGGAGGGCAACAGCTCCTGTTTTACAGATCAATTCACTGCTATTCGCTGCAAGGATCCCCTTGCTGGACAGGCAGCTAATCAACTAGTGTGTTCTGCACGGTCTGCATAGATTGTTGCCGTGCATTGAGCAGGACATTTGACTGGTCTGCACATTGCTCCATACTGCACTGACATCTCATTTGGTTTGTGGTATCTGATTCTCTGAGGTAGATTGATTAACTGATATCACTGTCCATTTCAGCTGATTTGTCGCCACATTTATTTTATGTTCTCATTCCTGATATTGGACTCATCAAAATCTGATTCGTCAATCCTGTCCTATTTCTTTAAGACGATCCACATTTCTGCAACTTGGTAAAAACAATGACTGCAGACGCTGATTTCTGCAACTTGCCGATCAAGTACTAATCCAATGATAATATAAATGTCTGTCCTTCTGTACGTTTACCCGACTTTCTTGCTCATATCCCTGGATGCCCGGGTACAACATCATGAAGCTCAGAAGCAATGTGCAAAATGTATACCTCACGCTCTCCTGTACAACCCTGGTATGTCTCACATTTAGCTCCCTAGTGTATGGAGTGCTGGAATTATGAAACTCAGAAGCACTAAAATGGGGTGTGTCGGGCTGGCGTTCACTTCTGGTGTGTCCCAAGTGGTTCTCCATGTTGGACTGGGGAGTGACAGCAGCTTTTTCTCACATCTTTGAAATCTGGCCAGTGCCTGTCCACCGAGCATCTATGTTTGTCCTTTTCAGATGATCGTGTGGTCAGTTACATGAGAAAGCCCCTCAAGTATTTTTGGAAAGGTAGGCATCTAACTTGTCACTGAGAGGCTTCTGACTGACGCATGTCCTTGAAATTTAAGTTAAGGTGCTGAGGTTGGTTTGCTGCAGGTTGTGCAGTGAGCTGCCTCTGATATTCCGGGAGTGATGAGGATTAGTGACCCAACTCTGAATGAAGCATGGGGACTGTAGTTCTAGCAACTGGGTGCATAGCATTACCAACAAAAGAGCAGAGGCTCCAGTGTGGGGTTGATCTGAAATCACGGAGTGAGTGCGTTTGGGGAAAGGAGTTTGGCCGTATCCACACATTGTTTTCCAAGAACAGTTTCTCAAGCTACACTTAACCCAGGAGTTGAGTGTAAGGGGGCACTGATGTAACAATGAATCCGTCACAGTGCAGTATCACCTCCTTCAACACGACCTGCAGCTTCACACCAGGGGGTGGACCGTGCTTCCACGGGTTGTTAGTGTCACACTTTCATTCAACTTCTTTGATCCGGACTTTCCAGACAGGAGGGCGGTGCCATATCGATCATCTCCTCGTATGTCGACACCAGTGTCACCGTTTGGTGACGGAAGAAATATATCGTGTATCAGAACAACAGGGCACTTGGAACATCAGGGAGCAGAGTATTAGGGAATGGAGCAACACGTCCGATGTCTGAACGGTTTGGAGTGAAGCCTCCAGTGCGCACTGTATCATTAAGTCCAGTATTGTCTCTATATTTCAGTAACATATTCCCTGCCAGTCTCACTGAAATCAAAATGACATGTATTATATTACGTTAAATTCCACTACTAAACTATTACAGACTGACTTCACTTATCGATATCCATTTCCATAATCTCCAACTTCCCCGATAATTTAATTTCCTGTTTATCTTAGTTTAATTGCCAAATTTAGTTGCAGTACATCTGTTCCCTCCTCCTGATTGTTGATGCAGATTGTAAATAACCGAAGACCGAGCACCGGCCACTATACAACTCCAATGGTTATGGTCTGTCAAACAGATTAAACCTGATTTATCCTGGTTGCATGCTGCCTGTTTGATAACCAATCCACCCCCATTCTTGTATAAAACATTCGAAGGGCTGAGTAAGAATGCCGAGCATTAGACAGCAATTCAGCTTTTCGAGCCTGCCCCGCCATTTAACACAATCATGGTTCTGTCATCTCGGGCTCAAATGCACTTTCCTGCCGACTCTCTATTCACTTCACTTTCACACGATCCAGCATCCCCTGCACTCTGGGGCATAAAATCGCACAGATTTACAACGATTTGAGGGAAGTAAAATGTCCTCAACCCTGTTCAAAGTCTGTTTCACCTTATCCTAAAACTGTGATCTCCTGTTCTAGGTTAGTGAACATGAGGAAATATCCACTCCACATCGACACTGTCAATCACCTTCAGCAACCAACATACGTCAATGAGAACTCCTCTCATTCTTCTAACTTCCAGAGAGTGTAGGACAGAACTACTCAATATCTCTTCAGAGGACAAACTCCACAACTCTAGAATCAATTTGGGGAACCTCTGCTGAACTGTCTCAAATGCAAATACATCCTTCCAGCAGTCAGGACAGCAAAACTGCACACAATATTCAATTTGATCTCACAAATACATTGCGTTTTTGCAGCAACATCTCACTCTCTTTAGAATCGACTGTTTTAGAAATTAATGCTAAAATGACACTGACCTTTCTCATTACCTGCTGCACGTGCATCTGAAATTTCCGTGATATGTGTGAGGACACCCAATAATTCTGCATCTCAGCATTCTGAAGTCTCTCTCTGTTTGGATAAGGCGTTCTCTTTCTGTTACACTGACCAAAATAGATACCCTCATACTTTTCGTTGTTCATTTTCTTCTGCCAAATGTTGGCCCATTCTATTCATATCCATTTATAAATTTATTACATCGTCATTTAAATCTCACATATGAGTGTGTCATCTGATAATTTGGTCACAGAATGTCTATCCCCTCAAATAAGTAACAGTTTAGATTGCAAACAGTTGGGGCATGGGGACCGAGCCCTATGGTACTCGAGAAGTTGCATTTTGCCAAAATGGAAATGATACATTTATTCCATCTCACTGCATTTTGTTTGTTCTCCAATTCGGTATCCAAGCTAATAAATTACTTCTAAACAAACGCAATCGCATTTAACAGAGAAAAACTTTTTTGCATAATTTATTCAATGCCTTATGGATGTCGAAATATTACATCTCAGGGATCCCAATTATCCAGATTGCTTTTCACAACTTCAAAGAGATTTAGAGAGTAATTGAAATATGATTATTTCTTTGTCAAATCATATTGATTCTGATGGATTGTGGTTTGCCTTTTGAAATTTCCAGTAATCAATTACGGAATAATGGATTTTAACAATCTTTCTTAAATTTTAACAGTTTTCTCGCTACCTTATATTCTTGAATTCAAAATTCTTGTCTTTCTATAATCTCACCATTCCATGCAATGCGATATAAGAAGCACAAAGCGTGAATTCGCCTGCTCTCGCTGCTGTTCATGAGACGGTAGTGGCTATATGGACTCATTTGCATCCTTGTGTACAAAACCGGTTGGCTATTGTTTTTCTGGTATTTCCACATAAACGTCGTGATGGTTCTCCTCTTGTTAATGCCGAAGACTCTGGAGGGCTTATGGAACCTTGCTGTTGATATTTAATAACTTGAGCGACTGAAGACCGTCCTCATATTCCTCCATAACAGGCTGGAGACAGTGAATCGCCTCTGTCTGCATCTCTGAATTAGGACTGATGGAGTATTTGGCTTCATCCTGTTCCCATACAACAGACACGTGAGGTGAACGTCTTCCTTCGTTCACAAAAGGAGTCTCATAATTTGCATCCTTTTTCCAATTCCGGTGTAGCAAGTTTGATGCAACTCAATGGCCTCATGTTAACCCTATGTAATACCCTCCAGTCACCCTGTGACGTCTTCCACTTCCTGCTTTACAGACTTAAGGAGGCTGAATGGACCGATCCTGTTGCTGTGTATCATGATACTGGTGTTGCATGGCCGACACTGGATACTGTGTTACAGGTTCGAGAGACTGATTGGGCTCATCAGGGTCGAAGGCTTCAATATCCTTCTGCTGTTCCTGTGTAACCGGTTGGAGAAGTGTAATGAAATCCTCCATTTACTGTGCAATTGGCTTCTGTTTCCGATACCTTCCAGTGTTCAATGTAAAAGTAAGATCATTTTTCAATCTTGTAAACTCCAATGGGCTTGGGATCAACCTGATCATCTTTTTCGGATAAATTCATAACTTCACTGCAGGAATCAGTTGAGCGTGCCAACACGGCTACCAAAGTCTGACATGCCTTTTTCAGTGTGGAAACTAATTCTTTACACACGAATCTTGATGTGATCTCACAAAGATACTGTACGGCAGCAGCAATACTTTCCAAGCCTGCTATAAAGTTCCCACTCTCTTTAGAGCAGTTTTAGTTGTCTGGCGGAATACACAGCATTGCTGAAATATCATTGTCCTTCTGCACTCCAAACAAAAAGGAGATCTGGTGTAAATATCATAATGACAGTTGAGAGGAACATGAGAAGATGCAGAGGTGTGATTTTAAACGAAGTCAAAATAGGTCTGGCTGAATCCACCGTGCATCACCCCACAACCCACGTCGCCCAAACTCTACTGAACCTGGTAAAATAGAGCTTAGACCAGACTAGCATTGATGGAAGTTATATATCAAAGTGAAAACGGTGACACAAATGTCGGGCATGTTCGAAAACAGGAAATTGGATATAGAAGTTTGTGAGTACCGCAGTAACAATGTAAGTTATAGGACATCTCTAGACACATCTAAACCGGCTCAATCCAAATGAATGTTAATGCTCGGAAAAATGGATTTCATGAGTGTGCATGAGATGGCTTGGTTTAATAGTGAGTTGACCATAAGGCGAGAGATCAAGCTGTTTTGGAGTTGATATTGTGTGATTAGAAGACGTCATTGAAAACCTTGTGGTGAAGGAGTTTTTTGGGAATTTTGATCATAGCACATTTTTCTTTCACAATAATATTTGAATACAAGACGGTTGATGATTTCTGTTTTGGAAATTTTGTCCAATACCCTGAGTCATGCATGTAAAGAAGATGTGAGGGCAAGTTGACTTCAGTGAATTGGAAAAGTGAATTGGAAGACAGACACTGCCTTTTAAGTAATGAAACACTTTCAGGTGTACAATTCACATTTATCCCTTCAAGATGATAACATCAAAAGGGAAAGGTGATTCAATAATGGTAAACAAAACGTAAGATGACATTAGATCAGAGTAAGCAGCTACGATAAATTGAAAATATTGTGAGAAGCCATTGATTCAGGGAAGATTAGGACCCAAGCATGTTGAAGCAAGAAGCTAATAAGTCAAAAAGAAAGAGAACAAGTTTGTAAAGTAACTGGAATCATAAGTATTGGCGAAAACATTCTACCGATAATTAAAAGAAAAAGCAAGCAAGGTCAATTGTGGAATGGTGAATGTGCAAACAGGATTTTATTTGTAGGAGAGAATCGAGAACCTAATCCGTTACTTTGTGCCTATCTTCATGGAGGAACATCCGGGAAACCTCGCAGAAATACTGTCTGACAATCATACCTTTGTTGATAAAGTCCTTCAAATCAATAACGAGATTGTAATGCAAACATGTCTGGTTGAACATTGGTATATCTGACGAACCAGATGTATGTCATACTAGCATTCCAGATGAGATGATAATACACATATTGATTGCATTGGGGAAATCAAAGTAATTTCTTCCTGTATATTCCAGAAATTCAGGTAACTCGGCCTATATTGCCAAGTGCTTTAAAAATGACGGGTGATTTCAGTGAAAGTTAGTTAATTCACACAGACAATATCACAGAGAAAATGGGAAATGTGAGCGGGCAATTTTAAGGAGAATCACAAGATATTTCACAAGGACATCAAGCGGAACAGAATAACCAGGGAAGAATTAGGTTACATTAGAAACCAAGGGAAGAACATTTGTGTGAAGCTGATGAAGATTGCCAACTTGTTACCTGATAGATTCACAACAGTTTTACTTCGGAGAAGGAGGATGCAAGTATAGTATTCGAGAAGATAGACTGGGAAGATCCTGAGAAGATTGACAGAAGATGCAAAGCTTTTCACGGAGAGGGTGTTGGGGGTCTGGAATATGCTTACTGAAACAGGAGTTTCACAGGTACCCATACGAACGTTAAAAAGTACTTGGACGAGCCCTTGAAGGGTCAGAAAATTCCCAGCGACGGACCTCGTGTAGGAAGATGGGATTTAGGTAAACCGTGCTGAATTTCGTTTGGTACAGAGCCTATGGTGCTGTGATTTTATGGCTGTGAAATGCCAATTATTGAGCAACATTAGACAGGACTTCATGGGTTACTGAAAAGTATATTAACAAGGTTATTTTGACTGAACTGTTATAGCTTCTAAAGTTATGCCAGTGCGAAAGCGAAAGGTAAACAAGACCAGTCTCTTTACGGTCTAAAACTAGAGAATGGAGAACCGAGAAATGGCAGAACTACGACATAATGATTTCAGTTCTATGTTCACAACAGAAAACACTATTTAAATAAATTTTTCTCAAGTAATAATAGGAATGTTAAGTCTGGTGAGAAAAAAGAATAGAATGAAATTTGTAAAGAGACAATTTTGAAGAAATTATTAGGAGTAAAAGCAATATAGATTTATGAAATATGAATCATGCTTGAAAAACTGACTGGGAGATAAAGAATGAAGAATGTATCGATACAAGGTGTATGGGTTTTCTGAAAGAATATCAGTAAAGTGTCAATCTGAGTGCACAAAATCAAATCTTCTGGAAATGAGCCTACTAAATGTACATTCTTTTAGGATGGGACAACTGGCAGGAAAGAGTGAGTGGGAAGGAAGCAATGTTTTTCTTTTAGTGGAAGGCACGTGGGGTTTCAGAAGAATCTGTACTTGGGCCCGAGCTATTCCCAATACATATCAAGCATTTGGGCGAGGAAATCAAATGCAATATTTCCAACATGGCAGAGGGCACTAAACAATGTCTGATTTTGAGTGGGTGAGGAGAAGGTGATAACTCTCCAAGGTGATTGAGACAAGTGAAATGAATGTGCGAACACGTGGCAGATGAAAATCGATGTCAGTAGATTTGACGTTCTTCACGTTGTTGGGAATATAGAATAGCACCCTACCATTTTAAAAGTGACTAGACAAAAACGTTACTCTAAAGGGGGACTTGTTGTTGCATCCTTCCGCGCAGTCCTCTGAGGTCCATGCAGGGCGGCGAAATGTGAAGCCAGAAGTCAATAATAGGAATAGCAATGGCATGCTGACTAATCTACAGACACCCAACAACTGGATAGCTGTAACACTGAAAAAGATCTTGATCTCCCTGTACACCAGTCACTGAAAGCAATATTTCAGGAGCAGAAAGCAGTTACGAAGATAAACGGTGCGTTGACTTGCACATCAAGGGATTTGTGTAGAGGAATAATGGCGTCTTGCTGTCGCTGCACAGACCTTGATGAGACCCCATCTCGAGCATTTTACAGTATTGTGTGCAGTTTTGTTCTCCTGACCTAATAAAGGACAAACCTGACATTGAGGATGTATAGTAAATGATGGCCACACTAATCTCTGCGATGACAGGCTTGATGTGGAAGCAGAGTTTAGGCCTGTATTGCAAGGAGATTGGGAAAATGAGTGATGAGCTCGGTGAAGACAGGTCGAGAGAGATTTGAAGCAGGGATGATAATTCCTCTGGCTGGGACGTATTAAACAAGGGGTCACATAATAGGATACAAACAGACATATCTGCATTGAGTTAAGAATAAATGCCAGCGCTGAGAGTCTGGTGACACTGTGGAATTCTCTGCAACACAAGGTTGTGGAAGCCAAGGCATTTTGAGCCTCTAAATGGATAGGGAGAGTGCAGGTGTTCACTGTGGAGATATCGGATCAAACATTATTATAATGGGTTGGGTCCAAAACCTGACAGACAAAAGGGATTAGTGTTGTTTCTATTTTATATTTCCCAAGCTCAATCACATTAAGAATTGTGTACAGTCTATGCGAAAAGAGGATTGAGGAGACGTTCGGTAATGAACTAGAATGGGGAAAGATCAATGTATTGGATGATCTGCTCCATTCATGATGTTTCTGCTCAGACGACTGGAACTCTCTGGAAATGTTTTCGAAAGATCTCATATGTTTGGAAGGATATTTCTACAGGGTCGACAAGTCTCTGGTACCCACTCCATTTTTTGAAACGGAGGCTGGTGCTGAGTGTTCTGTCTAGATTTATCCTTTAAAACCATGGAGCGGTTCGATACAATTGAGAGACTTGCTTGGCCGTTTCAGAGACCATTGAAGACTTTTTCACGTGTTTGGTGGGTCTGGAGTCACCTTTAGGCCAGACAAGGAACGAACGGGTGATTTCCTCAGTGAAATTACGTTGGGGAAATAATATAGTGATTACAATCGACGTTGGCTTTAACGTCACTGTTGATTTTAGATCGCAATGTTTTATTAATTGTTTTAAACGTCCATCAGTTGCCAGTGCATTAGCCTGATCTGGCTTAGTCACCCATTGATATTTCCAAAACAACATCGCCTCCACATGGAGACATGTCGGAAATTACCCGGAGCATGTTATTTCTGTGCTGCTTGACAGCTCTGTCAAAAAGAATATTCACAAATTTGACTGTGGTGATGAGACTGAGGGGGAGGTAATTAATCAGGTTGTATTCATTCTTATAGCGGACGGGACAGAGTTGAGTCATTTTCCACATTGTCGGAGAGATGTCAGAGTTGGAGCGAGAGTAAATTAGACACGTGCGGACATAACTTGTTGCGCAGACAAGTCTTCATTCTTATTGCATGAATGGTGTCGGGCCCAATTCCTTTTTCATATCTATTGTGTTCAGCTGTTTAATTCTTGTCACGTGCAGCGAATCGATTGGTTGAAGGCTGGCATCTGTGATTCTGTGGGCATCATGATGAGGGTGAAGTTGATCATCGACTGAACATTACTGGCTGAGGAAGTTGCAGTTGCTACATCCTTGTCTGTTATACTGATGTACAGGGATTTTCCTTTATTGAGCATGGGCGTATTTGTGGGGCATTTCTCCAGTGAGTTGTTTAACCGTCCATTACCATTTATGACTGGATGTGACAGGACTCTTGGTCTGTGAGTGTTGGGATTCTTATGCCCTCAAATGAGATGTTAGTTCTGCTGTTTGGAATGTAACCAGTCAAGTCTGATAGCATTAACGAGTGGTCATCAGGTTGAGACATAAATATTTCTGACCCAGCTATGTTCAGTAACACTATTATTGGATCATAGATCGGCTTTTTTATAATTGTAGACCGAGGGAATATCCCGAATAAAAAGTGACAGAGTGTGCTTGAGTATAATCCTGCTGCTGCTGTGGTCTTCATTACCACATCAATGTCAGGAACTTTCTATTTAATAAAGTTCGGAGAGGTAAATCTTTGAAGGCATTTACAGGGGATTTTTGGCCTGTAAATGAGGTGAGTGCATTTAAAATTTAGTGATGAAAGAGGAGTTATACAGTCACAGACTCACAGCATCATGCAATATGCAAATACACCCTCCAGCTCAAACCATCCATGCGCACCAGGTTTGCTATAAAGAACTACATCTATTTATTTCTTTTTTTGGCAAATAACCCTCCTATGCATGTCCCAATCCAATTGTCATTTAAATGTCGTAATTGTAGTCCAAATACTACGTACTCTGATAGCTCGCTACATATACACACCAACCTCTGTGAGGACCAGCTGCCCATTACATCTCTTTTAAATTTCTTCCCTCTCACATTAAACCTATCCTCTCTGTGTTTGGACACCCCCACCCTGGGGAAAAGCCCTTAGCAATTCATCCTACCAATGCCCCTCGTGATTTGATAACACTTGACAAGGTCATCCTTCAGCATCTGAAGCAATGGGGACAAATTTACAGCCAATCAATATACGTAAACCCGTAAGTCCACATCACGTGACTGAAGATGAGCACAAAGTTTTGTTCGACGTGGCAATGCCAGGAGATATTCAACTATTTGAAAACCAAACCACAGCAAACTTCACAAAAACCTTTATAGTCGCAATCGATGCTCGTGACATAGGAGCAGAAGATGTACTGCTATAGTAAGATAAGAATGGTGTTGAAATGTCATTGAGTTACGTTTCGAAGAAACTTAGCATCCACCAGTGGAAATATTACGAAGAAGTTAAGGTGAATTAGATTGAAGTAATCTGCATGTCATGGCAATATGTTTGAAAAATAGACAAAAATGTGAAGCCGCATTTTCATTATGATTGCTCCTTTTGTTTTTTTTTTTCAGGGTGTGTTGTGTCGTTCTAAATGAGTTGAAGGACTTAGCAAATACACCGAGTACTAGAAAATTTACAATGTAACATTTCGCCGTGCAGTTGGCAGTGCCTGGGATGCTATGAGACAAAAAAAAAATTCGAATCAGTCAATCCGTTTAAATTATGCCCCAAAAATACAAAACTCCAATCAAGTTTGAATTTAGGATTTAGACAATATTAACACCACTGAAACGATCAGTTTTGGGTATGAAATCGAAAAACAATGAACAGTTGAGGGGAGAACTGCCAAGCCACGAGCATGTGCAGACGGCCAGTAAAATGGTTGTCTTGAAGGTACCTCTTTCTGTCAATGGGCTGTAAACCTGAAGACAGAGGAAGATGTCAAGTGAAGATTCGACAGCTGACTGATTTTGAAATCTGAAGTTTTTTGGTAAATCTTAATTGGGGTTTTGTGGGACCATATAGACGGGGAAAGGAAGAAAAATGGGTTAGAGAAAGGAACAGTAAATAGTTATTACACAATTACTCTGTTAGTTTTTTTTTTAAAATATATCAATTTTTAGTTTAAGTAGTGATTTGGGGGAATAGTTCCTTATCTCTCGAGTTTTCCAAGATTACAAAACGGGTTAAATCGTTTCAGGGTTGGACTTCCAAATTAGCAACTGGCTGGGGATTAATCCGTGTCAGAACAGAGGTTTCCCCAATCAATACTAACACCACTCCTCTCTTTCCTTCCATTCTATCCTCCACGAAGCATCTGTACCTTGGAATAATGAACTGACAGTCCTGTCTCTCCCTCAGTTGTGTTTCTGTAATACCTGGAAAGTCCCAGTCCCATGTTCCCATCCATACTCTGAGTTCATCTGCCTTAGCTGTCAGGCCCCGTGCAGGTAAATGAATTCAGTTTAATTCATCAGTTTTCCCTCGTTGCTTGCTTTATATTTGTCTGCATTGTTCATTGAAATTACTCACTTCATCGTCTGCAACAGCTTCAACCTTCTTACTGCCCTAACAACTGTTCAGGTTCCAACATCTCTGCCAGATTAGTTTAAATCCTCTCGGGTAGTTCCAGAATTTCCCCATCTGGAGATGAAATCCCCTCCCGCTTCCAGTTCAGGTGTCTTTCCCACCCTATCTAACGTTGCTGACAACTTCAGGGATCAATGGACTTGTTCATTGAAGTCCGTGTGTTCCTCAACACTCCCTAAGGATCAATCGTTCACCAGGTATGTATTCTATTTATCATACCTCCCAAAATGTATTAAATCATACTGAGCAGGAATATACTACATTTTCCATTACTCTGCACTGTTTTTCATGGGATCGATATCAGACTGTATACAGAAACTATCCGCCTCACTGTGGACAGCACCCTGACATTTCATGTCATCTGCAAACCTGCTACTGATACCTTCTAGTCTGACATCCAAACTATTAGTGTAGATAACAAACAGTTGTGGTACCGCCGCATGTCACCGTCGTACACCACTGGGCAAAGTCTGCTCATCACAAAAGGAACCGTCCACCAATTTTGGATCCAAATTGCCAATTTATCTTGGATTCCATAGGCTCTTCCCTTTTGTAGCAGCCTTCATTTGGAGCACTTCACCTGTGTACAGAAAAGTATTAAATACATGCGCCAGTGCTCCTGCAATCTCCTCCCTTCCCTCCCATAGCATCCTGGAATACATTCTCTTTGAACCGGCATTTCTTCACCTTGATGCCCACGAAACATTTAATACCACAACCTTATTGATCTTAACATGTTCTGGTATCTCAACGTTCGAACTGAAATCTCTGGCTACAATGTCTTTCTCCAGTGTGAATACTGATGAGAAGTATTATTTTAAGACCTAACCTCCTTCATCCGGCTGCACACACAGATTATCGCTTTGGTTTCTCAAAGGTCTTATTCTTTCCCTGGTAATAATTATTACTCTAACTATTTTATAAAATACCTTTTGTCTTTTCCTTAACAGGACCTGCCAAGGATAGTTCATGGCCATTGTCTGCGCCTCATTTTTAAGAACGCCCCTGTAGTCTCCTTCAGCTGTTTTTATTGTACTGTAATTTAATTAACAAACTCACCAGTAATGATCAGTATTGACTGGAATTCCTGCCTTTGTCATTCACTTTTGATGAACAAACTGTCCCTGAATTCCCACTGTATTACTTTACATTCCTACCACTTCCCGATTTTTGACTCAACTGCAAAAATTTCTTCCCAGACTATATTTGTCACATCCTGTCGAAAGGCGGTTAGAATGTCTAGTGACACCTAATGATAATTGGCCTTACCTAAATTTAGACTATTGTCTTCTGCACAATCCTTATCTCTCTCCGTAATGACTTCGAAACTGACAAAATTCTGCTCACCATACCCAATAGACGACCAAATCCTTATCTCGGTCATCTTGCCAAATTGCTCCAGCCCAAGTTACCTCTGTAACATCCTCCAGCCATTAGGAATCTCCCGATCTGAGCACCATCCTCATGACTCTACAGTCCACGATATTCCTGTAAACCTCTCCTTTCCCTGAAGCATTCCCCGATCCTGTCAGATTGCATCTCACTCCCTTTCATCTTCTACCATACTTGTAAATCTCCTTAGCTGATTAAATCACTCCAGTTCCGACAGCATTTCAAGTCAATACTCCTTTTATGCGACATTATAAAACCTTTTGAACCTTCCCTTGATCTGTAAACTTGCCCAATCTTTGAAATCGTCTCTGTCTCTGTGACAGCCTACCATTACTACTAGCCTTTCTAACGCTGTCACCTCCTGCAGTCACTGAAACCATCAGTGAATGGATAACATCCAATTGATTACTGTCACCTCTTGTAGTGCGGACAATTCTCTCTCCCTGTAACCTTGGCCAGTCCGAACAGTCCTTTGAAACTCTGCATCCATCAGTATTTCTAACTTCTTCCAGTCTTCACAACCGTCCTTGTCTCTGTAACCGACTACATCATCCACCACTCTCACAATTGATGTAATCACCTCCAATCCATTGAATACACACTGTAGATGTAACCTCCTCTCGTCCTTATAGCATACGCTGAATGAATCCTCCTCCTGTTCCTATAATCCTTGTGAACGTTGTGAACTGTGCCATTCTTTGCAACTCTCTGTATCATCGCATCTTCCCGCAGTCGACCATCCTTTTCTTAATAATCTTGCCTGGATACCACTGTTCTCCTTAAATCTGTAAAGAGTCTGTTGTACACGTGTCGCCTATGTAAGCTTCTGCAGTCATCACAAAGTTCCATGCTTGTCATTTTTTTCCTGTCGTTAGAATTCTTTTTGCTACTGCAAATTCCAAATAAATGAATCAATGAATTAGCTTTATTTCCACATGTACTCAAATGTATTCCACACTTGCTGCACCATCTGATTTGCATTCTTCAGTTACAGTATCAGGTACAATGCAACAATATCATCAACACACATTTTCATCTGAGATACAGAGTACGTCGGCACAATCCATACAAACGGAATAGAGAAATGAAAAAAAAAGTTATATTGCATTCCGAATCACTGGTACTGCCTGCAACTCTAAGAACATTTCACATGTCAGTGTAAACTGATCGAGATAGAAAAAACGTTCTTTTTGACTGTCACTTCCTCGGTCACCATCGCTCGCACTATATTACTTTAAGTTTCCCCCATCCTGACACTGACCGTCTTCGTAACGTCTTCCCAACTCTACAGACCTCCCTCTGGTTGTAATCTCCTCCAATTCCGATAATCCTTAGTTTGTAATCTCCTCTATTCTATAGAATCCTCGCTATCTTGTCAGATTCTCTGATTCCTAACACTCTCTATGTCAGTGCAAACCTCTTCAGTAACTTCACCCTTCCGACTCCATGTATACTCCCGATAGCAGTCGCTATCACTGGAAGATTGTCTGATCAAAACAACTGGCCATGTCTGTGTGTTTGCCCCAATTCCCCATCGTTCGTTACCTTTGTAATCTTATGCGTAAAACATGAACCAACACCGAGCGTTATAAAAGACTCAGGCTAAGTTCAAAACATATTTGTTGGCCAGGAATGCACAACGATGTGGTTAACTTAAACCATAAGTGTCATGCATGCCAAATAATAGGTAAGCCACAGGCGTTAATGAAACCAGCAGCTCTATTGCCAATGACCACATTTGAAGAACCTTTCACGTGGGTGAGAATTTATTGTGTAGGTCCCCTCCAAATAAGTAAAACTGGGAAATAGTCCTTGTTAACCGCAATTGGTGTGACTACCAGATTTCCGGAAGCAATTCCATTCCAGAGTATTATGTGCAAAAACGGTAGCAGAGGAGTTAGCAGCTTTCATCACACGGTATCGGCTGCCCAGGGAGATTCAGACGAACCAAGGGTCCAATTTTAATATGAGGCTGTTTAAGGAGGCCATGGATAGCTTAGGTATACAGCACTTTAAATCCAGTGTTACCATGTCAAGAGGATATGGTCAGGATTACTCGAATAATTGGGATAAAAGCATCCAAATTCGTCTTGTTTGCCATTCTACATCTCACAAAAGAATCTATTCAGTTCACTCCGTTTGAGTTCATATTCGATCATAAAGTGAGAGAACCTTTGAAATTAAAGAATAATTGGTCGGACCAAAGTCAGAGATCTCAGAATTCGATTATGTATCGGACGGGATGGAGAGATTAAATCGAGTAGCAGAGTTCGTTGTACAGCAGCGAAAGAGGGCACGGTGTTGATTGAAGCAGGTGGAAGATTAAACCTTCTGAGACTTGGACGTTTCCTTAGGGGATAAATTGATAGTACTGTTTCTAATGATAGCAAATATCTTCAAAGCCACGTTTAGTGGTCCCTATCAAATTGAGAAAAAGTTGAGTCACGTGAATTATTTGGTAAAGATGCTATCAATGAAAAGGAGCTATCAAGTATGTCATGTGAAGACGTTGAAAACATACAGCAGAGAAACAGAACTGGAGAAACAGATGTTCGTTACTGCGCGCAAAATGAGGAATCAAATCCAGATGGTATGGATTTTGAAGTACCTCAGAATAGATTCAATATGAGGAAGTCCTTGAGGAGTGGGATAGATTACTAAGCTACCTGTCTCAGGAGCGTAGAACTGTGTTGAAAGAGTTGGAACATAAGGAACGAAGTAACAATCAGATGAAGAGAACTAATGCTATTGTACATGAAGTAGATGAAGGGAATACTGTTCTATAAAATAATACCCCTATCGGCTTAAAGTTTTGAAAGCCAGACAGGTCAAAATGAAGGTGGAGGCCATGCTCGATGAGAACAGCATTGAAGCAAGCCAGAGTGAGTGGACTTTGCCGATCGTCTTAGTGCCCAAAACGGATGAGACGCAACGATTCTATAGGGATTGTCGGAAGGTCAACGCCATTACAAAATTGGACTCATATCCAATTCCGAGGTTGGAGAACTGTATCGAGAATTTCAGACAAGCCGGTTACACTACCAAAATTGGAATTAATGCGTGGGTACTGGCATGTACCTGTTGTAGAGACGGCAAAATAAATTTCTCCCATTGTAACACCAAATTTGATACATTAATTTAAAGTGATACCCTTCGGAATGAAGAACGCTGCTGCCACATTCCAGTCTCATGACAAGCGCTTCGGTTAGTTTAACAAGCTGTGCAGTCTATTTGGACAATGTCGTGATCTTTAATGAGTTCTGGAAAGATCACTTGGTACAGTTGGCAGAGCTCATTGATGATAAAGCAAATAAAATGGAATTTAAGAAAACGGAGGTGATGATCTTGGACATAACATCCGTCATGGAAGGATTAGTTCCTTCTCTCAGAACACATAACGATGACTGTCGATACATTTCCACGACCAACCTCAAAGAAAGAGGTGCTTTGATATTTAGGACTTAGCGAATTCTGTCGGAAGTCTGTTACAAACGTTAACAGTGTACTGGCAGCGTTAACAGATGTTCTGAAGGAGACCACAACGTTTCGGTGGACAGAACCATGCCAGAAGGCATTCAACCATTTGAAATCGATATTCACGACCAAACAAGTTTTAGCAACACCAAACGTTTCAAAAACATTAAAGTCGCCATCGATGCAATTGATATTGGAGTTGGAGCTGTACTCCTACAGGAAGGTGAAGATGGAATTGAACTGCCAGCTGGTTATTTTTCGAAAAAAGACAAACATCCTGCAGTGGAAATGTTCCACAATCAAAAATGGACTACTGAATTTCGTACTGACCTGACAACATTTAAATGTGCATTTCATGAACAATATTTCTGAGACGATTTGTACACGGATCACAATCCGCTTATATTGTTAGAATGGTTTAAAGTTGAGAATATGAGACTATTTCGTTGGAGTCTTATGTTAAAGACGTTTAATTATAAAAAACACATGTCCAGATCGGAAGACTACAATCACAGATGCGTTATCACAAATATAACTGATAGAGTTTAGATGACACACATACACAGGTGTTAGGGAAGGAGTTAAGGTGAACTAATACTAAAGTTATTTGTATGTTAGGATAACGAGTTTAAAAAGTAGGTAAAGAAAATGTAGCAATCTTTTCATTATGATAGTTCTTTTTTTAAGGGGGGAGGTGTTATGAAGATGTGGGTGCACTTTCAGAGAGTTAAAAGCAGCGGAACGTCCAGACAACTGTTCTCAATAAGGCAACAATGTAAGTTACACTTGGCCAACCAAAATGATCAGCTCGTTGCCTGGAGTCAAAAAAAGAACAAGTTCTAATTCGGACAAATAGTTCAGATTATATCCCGAAAAATACCAAACTCCAATCCTGTTTGAATTAAATATATTGACAATCTTAAAAGCTAATGGCATAACCTGATGCTTTGCTGATAGAAGACCAAGGAAAATTGAATAGTTGGGAGGAGAACAGCCAAGTCCCGCCATATAACAGACTGCTTGAAATGTTATCTTTCTGAAAAGTTCCTTTTCGATCGGGAGCCTGTAACGCAGAAATTCCTGACAAGGACACAAGAAGGCACAGGAAGATCTGAAGACAAGCACCTTAAGTTGCCTACTTTTGTGATAAGAAGTGTTAGAACATAGAACAAAGAACATAGAAAAAATACAGCGCAGTACATGCCCTTTGCCCCTCGATGTTGCGCCGATCCAAGCCCACACAACCTACACTAGCCCACTATCCTCCATATGCCTATTCAATGTCCGTTTAAATACCCATAAAGAGGGAGAGTCCACAACTGCTACTGGCAGGGCATTCCATGAACTCACGATTTTCTGAGTAAAGAATCTACACCTAACATCTGTCCTATACCTACCCCCCTTAATTTAAAGCTATGTCCCCTCGGAATAGCTGACTCCATACGTGGAAAAAGGTTCTCATGGTCAACCTTATCTGAACCCGTAATCGCCTTGTACACCTCTATCAAGTCACCCCTAAGCCTTCTTTTCTCCAATTAAAACAGCCCCGAGTGCCTCAGCCTTTCCTCATGCGATATTCCTACCATACTAGGCAATAACCTGGTAAACCTCCTCTGCACCCGTTCCAGTGCCTCCACATCCTTCCTATAGTATGGCGACCAAAACTGCACTCAATACTCCAGATGCGGCCGCACCAGAGTCTTATAAAACTGCAACATGACCTCAGGATTCTGGAACTCAATTCCTCTACCAATAAAAGCCAGTACGCCATATGCCTTCTTCACCGCACTATTTACCTGGGTTGCAACTTTCGGAGATCTGTGTAAATGGACACCAAGATCCCTCTGCTCGTCCACACTACCAAGTATCCGACCATTAGCCCAGTACCCCGTCTTTTTGTTACTCTTACCAAAGTGAATCACCTCACACTTACTTACATTGAACTCCATTTGCCACCTTTCTGCCCAGCTCTGCAATTTATCTATATCCTGCTGTAACCTGACACATCCTTCCTCACTGTCAATAACTCTACCGACTTTCGTATCAGCCGCAAACTTGCTCACCCAACCTTCTAGCACCTCCTCCAGGTCATTTATAAAAATGACAAACAGCAATGGTCCCAAAACAGATCCTTGCGGAACACAGCTAGTAACTGCACTCCAAGATGAACCTTTACCATCAACTACGACCCTCTGTCTTCTTCCAGCCAGCAAATTCCGAATCCAAACCTCCAATTCACCCTCAATGCCATACCTCCGTATTTTCTGCAGTGGCCTACCATGGGGAACCTTATCAAACGCCTTACTAAAATCCATATACACCACATCTACCGCTTTACCCTCGTCTACCTCCTTAGTCACCTTCTCAAAGAATTCAATAAGGTTTTTGAGGCACGATCTGCCCTTCATAAAACCATGCTGACTATCCTTGATCACATTATTCCTATCCAGATGTTCATAAATCCTATTCCTTACAATTCTCTCTAAGACTTTGCCCACAACAGAAGTGAGACTCACCGGCCTATAGTTACGAGGGTTATCCCTACTCCCCTTCTTGAACAAGGGAACCACATTTGCTATCCTCCAGTCTTCTGGCACTATTCCTGTAGACAACGAGGTCATTAAAATCAAGGACAATGGCTCTGCAATCTCCTCCCTTGCTTCCCAGAGAATCCTAGGATAAATGCCATCAGGCCCAGGGGACTTATCTATTTTCACCTTTTCCAGAATTTCCAACACCTCTTCCCTCCATACCTAAAAGCCGGCATTCTAATACCAAATTGTGACTCAGTATTCACATCGGCAACAGTGTCCTGTTCCTGAGTGAATATTGACGAAAAGTATTCATTCAGCGTCTCCCCAAACTCTTCAGCCTCCACACGCAACTTCCCACTACTATCCTTGACTGGACCTATTCCTAGGTAAAAACAATGACTACAGATGCTGGAAACCAGATTCTGGATCAATGGTGCTGGAAGAGCACAGCAATTCAGGCAGCATCGAGGAGCTTCAGCGAATCTGGAACTATTCCTACCCTAGTCATTCTTTTATTCCTGACATACCTATAGAAAGCCTTCGGGTTTTCCCTAATCCTACCAACTATGGATTTTTCATGTCCCCTCCTTGCTGCTCTTAGCTCTCTCTTCAGGTCCTTCCTGGCGACCTTATAACTCTCAATCGCCCCAATTGAACCTTCACGCCTCATCTTGACATAGGCCGCCGTCTTCCATTTAACAAGGTATTCCAATTCCTTATTAAACCACGGCTCCCTCGCACGACCCTTTCCTTCCTGCCTGACAGTTACATACTTATCAAGGACACTCAATAGTTGCTCCTTGAACAAGCTCCAAATATCAATTGTGCCCATGCCTTGAAGCCTACTTTTCCAAGCCACGCATTATAAGTCGTGCCTCACCACATCATAATTTCCCTGCCCCCAGCTATAACTCTTGCCCTGTGTGCACACTTATCCCTCTCCATCACCACAGTAAAAGTCACTGAACTGTGGTCACTGTCCCCAAAGTGCTCACCTACCTCCAATTCTAACGCCTGGTCTGGTTCGTTACCCAGAACCAATTCCAGTGTGGCATCTCCTCTTGTTGGACTTTCTACATATTGTGTCAGGAAACCCTCCTGCACACATTGGACAAACATATTGGATTTTGTTTTGTAAATCTTAATTGGGAGTTGTATCGGACTAGAATTACAGAAGGGAAGGGAAAATATAGGTTTGAGAAACAAATTGCAAATAGTGGTTTGTTAATTATTCTCTGTTGTACTTTATGAAATTATGTTGTTAAGTTTACTCAACACAGTTGTTGTCCACTCGAATATGTACAGCTGACTGCACGGGATAAACCTTTTCTGTGTGACTGGTTTTAAATTAAGCAGGAAATGTTTGCCTATGCCGTAATACTAAGCACATAATGACACGGGGATAGGCCCTCCTTCCCAACAAACCTGCACTGACACATGTTGCCTTTCTAAATTTAAAAAGAACGTTCTTGCATCAACACATCCTATGCCATTCTATTCCCCACAGACTCATCTCTGTGTTAAGATACCTCTAAAATGTTGCTAATTTATTTTCTTCTCCTCTGTCAGTGTAATTCAGGCACTTTCACATTCTGTACAGAAAAGAAAAAAAAAGCCTGTCTCATCTCCGTCAAACTTCCCGCCTTTTTCTGAAGCAAATGTCCCCAAGCTATTGATACATCTACTCCAGGTGAAAATAGCCTCCAACTCCCCTCCGCTCTATGCCTTTAACAATTTTGTAAATAACATCAGGTAGCTCCTCAGCCATTGATGTCCACGTGAAAACAACCCATTTGATACAATTTCTCTTTCAGAGTAATATCCTCCAAACGAGGCGATATTCTGGAAACGTTTTTCTACTTACTCTCCAGCACCTCGGTTCTGCTGCTGGGAAAACCAATACTGTACACAATATTCTAAATATGGCAACAGTAAAGTTTTATAACTCTGCAACATGATCCACCAATATTTATACTGTATACTCCCACAGATGCACCCAAGTCTTCTTAACCACTATGATTACCCATGTTGTCACTTTCAGGGAATTGTGGAGCTGTACTCTGACAACCGTTCCGATATCGATATGACTAATAGATTTTTCTTCTACTGGATACTTCTCTCCTGCAATTCGGCCTTGTAAAATGAATCATCGCACAACTGTCCATACTAAATTGCAAGTGTTTTTTTTCTCTCTTCCAACTTTCCAGCGTCCTCTCGCAATCATTCTCACGATCACCTGAGACATTCACCTGATGAATGAGTGTCACTCCGAAAGCTAGTGTGCTTCCAATTAAACCTGTTGGAGAATAACCTGGTGTTGTGTGATTTTTAACTTTGTACACCCCAGTCCAACACCGGCATCTCCGAATTATATAAAAGAATGTGTCCAATGCCCCAACATATTCTTCCCTCACCTCCATCAACACTCTGTGATTGATCCAGTCATATCTAACAGACTTGTCTCACTGAATGCTTTAGAAAACGACCAGTATATCCTCCAATTTTTCGAAACTGAAGTACCCTGGAATATCACCACATCGTTCAGGGAGGAAAGGGTCGTGCGAGGGAGCCGTGGTTTAATAAGGAATTGGAATCCCTTGTTAAATGGAAGAGGGCGGCCTATCTCAAGATGAGACGTGAAGGTTCAATTGGGGCGATTGAGAGTTATAGGGTAGCCAGGAAGGACCTGAAGAGAGAGTTAAGAGCAGCAAGGAGGGGACATGAAAGGTCCTTAGTCGGTAGGATTAGGGAAAACCCTAAGGCTTTCTATAGGTATGTTAGGAATAAAAGAATGACGAGGGTAGGAATAGGTCCAGTCAAGGATAGTAGTGGGAAGTTGCGTGTGGAGGCGGAAGAGATTGGGGAGACACTGAATGAATACTTTTCTTCAGTATTTACTCAGGAACAGGGCATTGTCGTCGATGTGAATACTGAGTCACAAATAAGTAGAATGGATGGCTTTGAGGTATGTAGAGAAGAGGTGTTGGAAATCCTGGAAAAGGTGAAAATAGATAAGTCCCCTGGGCCTGATGGCATTTATCCAGGGATTCTCTGGGAAGCAAGGGAGGAGATTGCAGAGCCATTGGCCTTGATTTTTATGTCCTCTTTGTCTACAGGAGTAGTGCCAGAAGACTGGAGGATAGCAAATGTGGTTCCCTTGTTCAAAAAGGGGAGTAGGGATAACCCTAGTAACTATAGGCCGGTGAGTCTCACTTCTGTTGTGGGCAAAGTCTTAGAGAGAATTGTAAGGGATAGGATTTATGCACATCTGGATAGGAATAATGTGATCAAGGATAGTCAGCATGGTTTTGTGAAGGGCAGGTCGTGCCTCACAAACCTTATTGAATTCTTTGAAAAGGTGACGAAGGAGGTTGATGAGGGGAAAGCGGTAGATGTGGTATATATGGATTTTAGTAAGGCGTTTGATAAGGTTCCCCGTGGTAGGCTACTGCAGAAAATACGGAGATATGGCATTGAGGGTGAGTTGGAGGTTTGGATTAGGAATTGGCTGGATGGAAGAAGACAGAGGGTAGTAGTTGATGGCAAAGTTTCTTCATGGAGTGCCGTCACTAGTGGTGTTCCGCAAGGATCTGTTTTGGGACCATTGCTGTTTGTCATTTTTATAAATGACCTGGAAGAGGGGTTAGAAGGTTGGGTGAGCAAGTTTGCGGATGATACGAAAGTCGGAGGAGTTGTTGACAGTGAGGAAGGATGTGGCAGGTTACAGCAGGATATAGAGAAGCTGCAGAGCTGGGCAGAAAGGTGGCAAATGGAATTCAATGTAGCTAAATGTGAGGTGATTCACTTTGGGAAGAATAATAAAAAGATGGGGTACTGGGCTAATGGTCGGATACTTGGTAGTGTGGATGAGCAGAGGGATCTTGGTGTCCATGTACACAGATCTCTGAAAGTTGCCACCCAGGTAAATAGTGCGGTGAGGAAGGCATATGGCGTACTGGCTTTTATTGGTAGAGGAATTGAGTTCCGGAGTCCTGAGGTCATGATGCAGTTGTATAAAACTCTGGTGCGGCCGCATCTGGAATATTGTGTGCAGTTTTGGTCGCAATACTATAGGAAGGATGTGGAGGCACTGGAACGGGTGCAGAGGAGGTTTACCAGGATGTTGCCTGGTATGGAAGGAAGATCGTATGAGGATAGACTGAGACACTTGGGGCTGTTTTCATTAGAGAAAAGAAGGTTTAGGGGTGACTTGATTGAGGTGTAAAAGATGATTAGGGGGTTAGATAGGGTTGACAGTGTGAACCTTTTCCCGCGTATGGAGTCGGGTATTACAAGGGGGCATAGCTTTAAATTAAGGGGGGGTAGATATAGGACTGAAGTTAGGGGTAGGTTCTTCACTCAGCGAGTCGTAAGTTCATGGAATGCCCTGCCAGCAGCAGTGGTGGACTCTCCCTCTTTATGGGCATTTAAGCGGGCATTGGATAGGTATATGGAGGATAGTGGGTTAGTATAGGTTAGGTGGGCTTGGATCGGCGCAACATCGAGCGCCAAAGGGCCTGTACTGCGCTGTATTCTTCTATGTTCTATGTTCTATGTTCTCTCGACTTACCATCCATAATGTCCTTCTCGACTTACCATCCATACTGTCCTTCTCCTTTATGAATACGAATATATAATATTCGTTAAGGACTTAACCCACTTCCTCCACGCATTAATTCCCTCGTTTGTCCTGGCATGGACATACTCTTTCCTTGGCTACTGCCTTACTCCTGATAAACCAGCTTGGGTTTACCTTAATTCCGTACCCCAGTTACATTCCAGGATGTATCTTAACTCTCTGGGCTCCGTGTTAACATTTTTATGTGTTTTTAATGCAGTTTTCGAGGCCTGTCTGTGTCTTCAGTTTCCACGCACTTAAACGTTCCTCCTTTTCGTTTTTTGAATGAGCTCGCCAGTCCTCTTGTCACCAAAGCTTCCCAAACCTTGCCATTCTGAGCACTCTGTGTCGATGATCGGATGTCATGTTCCTAAATGCAGGGACATTTAGACAGTTTACGAAAATGTTCGAAGAAATTTCTCATGAAATTCAATGTGAGCAAATGTAAAGACTTGCACTTTGGAAAAGCGAACACGGCCATGAACTATTTTATAAATGTTGAAGAAATTCATATTGCTAACGCACAAACGGATCTGGGAGTGCTACTACAGGGTTCTCTGACGTTGACTTGCAGATTGAATCCGTGATTTAAAAAGAAAATGTAATATTGTCATTTATTTCAAGAGGGTTGGAATGTAAAAGTAATGAAGTGCTACTGAGACTTTATAAAGATCTGGCTGGGCCCTGTTTAAAATACTGAGTCGAGTTTTGGGCCCCATACCTCAGGAAGGACATACGGGCACTGGAGCGTGTCCAGTGGAAATGCACATGAATGATCTCTGGAAGGTAAGCCTAACATGAGATGAACGGCTGAGGATCCTGGGATGGTATCCATTGGAGCTTAGAAGGTTGAGGGAAGATACAGTAGAAATGTACAAGATATTGCGTAGCTTGCAATGGGGGGACGCTGGAAAATAGTTTCCGTCAGGAGAGGATATTTGGACTTGTGTCCACAGGCTTAGATGTAGACGAGGTCAATTTAGAATTTGGGCAGCCACAGAGTGGTGGGCCTGGTTAATTCATTGTCACGGAGCGCATTGGATGCCGGATTATGAAATATGTTCAAGGCACAGATTGATAAATTCTTAATCTCTCTAGGAAATAAGGGTTATGGAGAAAGTGCAGTCAAACATCCATCAGTAATGATTGAATATCAGGGCGGGCTCGATGGGCTGAATGTAGTCTTCTCAAACAATAATCCCAGATTCACCACTATATCTCACATTGTTGAGATCCTTTTACATTTAAATTCAAATTAAGTATCATATTCAAATCTTGCACAGCTACAGGTTCTTTCTGTTGTTTGCCTTTTGCGTTCCTTACTTTATTTGTTTTCATTTTCTTTTTTGAAAACATGTCTCCTGAGTATTGCTTGCTCTATCTTGCTCTATCATTTCACAATTTCTTTTTTGGTCACACACCTCGACATTCCATTCTCCTCTGTAGTACTGAGATTCGTCTAAATAAAATTATCGAAGCCTTGTTTTGATAGTATGCTTGTTAACTTCCAGGGAACTCTGGATTTAGCAGCCAGACTCGTATCATTTTTGGGAAAACACTTTCTCAAAGCCACTTTTCTCTAACTGATATTGCTCTGATTCTAGGAGAAAATGAGGGCGGTAGATGCTGGAGATCAGAGTCGAGAGTGTGGTGCTGGAAAAGCACAGGCGATCAGACAGCATCCAAGGACAAAGAAAATCGACTTTTAGGATTTGAGGCATTCATCAAGTATGAGGCTGTGAGCCAACGGTTTGGAGAGATAAAGAGGAGGGGGATTGGGCTAAGGGGAGTTAGCTGAGAGTGTGATCGGTAGATGGATGCGGAGGTGATCGTGATAAATCAGAAAGGAGATTGGAGCAGATAGGTGGGAAGGAATCTGGCCAGGTAGGACAGTTCACGAGTGTGGCACAATTTCCAAAGAAGAGTTCATACCCGAAAAGTCGATTCTCCTGCTCCTCACATTCTGCCTGACTGGATGTGCCAGTATGACACTCTCGATAATGTTCTGATTCTTATTAATCTACTTGTTCTCGTTTCCTATTCACTTGAATGACATTTTTCCCAAGTTAATGAAATGAGCATCATTTATGCTAAGAAGCCAATTGTTAGTCTAGCTTTGCCATTTGAAATACTTACGTCAAAATCAAATGAATTATGATCACCATTCCTTAAATAAGGCCCCTTTCCTTCCAAATGGCAGTGGTCATGAGTGTGGAAAATGCTGTCTAAGGAATGCCACGGCACTCACACCTGCTGTTGTGCCTCAGTAGAGGAGGGTATGGATAGCATTCATGAGGACTGATTTTATCCAGTGTTATTCTGGGACGTATCCATCATAGTCTTTGGGGACAGGCCTTCGGGCATCAGCCATTAAAATGCAGAATTGCTGGCCTCTGACCTGTTCTTGATGGCAGTGTCATTTATATGGCTAATCCATAACATGTCTGGTCAATGATAACAAATTTTATGCACAGAAGCACCATGTTGGGCACTCTGTGGTGGTAATGCTGTTGAAAATCAAAGAAGGATGGTTTGATTACTTCTTGCTGTATTTTTCTAGCATTCATGTGGCATGAATATTATTTGCCATTTATGAGACTAAACGAGGCTATTTTACAGGTCTCATTGCGGATGGACTGTTTCAACATCTGGGGAATGGTATAATCAGTGAATATTTCCACGTCTGAACTTATAATAGACAGAAAGTCATTGCAGCAACTGGAAGTGGCTAATCTTGCAAACTCGCCATCCTGAGGTATGGCTGCAGAGCTGTCCTGAAGTTCCAATTGCTGACACTCACAACAAGCATTTTAGCGCTGGTGATTATTCCAAGCAGGAGTGTATTTTCCCCAGATTCCAGTTAACTATAATTTTATTCGGGTCCCTATCGTCACACACGTTTAAATGGCGCCTCGATGTAAAGAGTAATTGCTCTCACTGCCCTTTTGGAATTCCACTCCTTTAAACTGAGCTTGCAATGGAGACAGCAGCTCAGTGAGCCAAACGACACACTAACTGAATGACACTGAGCAGGTTATTGCTGAATGATCACATTTTTATTGCTGATTGCTTCCTTTATATTTACATGGTAGATCGTGCACCAATGGTTCAGTGACCAATAGCAAATGCAATTCCCTGCTTTTTGTTTACATGGCATACTGTGCAACTTATCACGTTGTGGGAAGATGTTAATGTTCTTGCTCAAATGGAACAGATTTTTTGGAGGTGTGGCAATCTCTGGAGGTAAGTCACAGTTTCTAGTGTCTCCAGCCATATCTTGACATTGTGTGGGGTAAAGCGAGTTGTCTGAACACTGGGGTCTGTGATGCTGTTTCCTCCGAAAGGAACCGAAATGAATCACCTGCTCAGCCCTTCTGGTTGATGGTTGTTATAAGCGCAACAGCTTTAATTTCCCTTCTGACATGCTGCGCTCCCCCATAGCTGTGTATTTCATTGTTGGAGAGCAGTCTCCTCCTCTAATGGTCTCTTTCATTATCCACTATCATTTACACCAACATTTGGCAGGACAACAGAGGCAGATTTAAACCATACATTGTGGGACCACTGAGCTCGGTCCTTCACTTGCTGCGTCTGCTGTTGAACATGCAAGTTGGCATCTTTTTGTAGCTGACGGCAATAAAGGCTGCTCCAGGTTATTCTCAAATATCTAGCTCTGGCTGGTGCTGCGTCCGGCATGTCCTTCTGCACTCTTCGCTGAACCAGGCTGGAGCACTGGCTTCATATTTACTGCAGAGATGGAGGTATGCCGGGCCGTGAGGTTCATGACCGTATGAGTTGTATAGCGCATGTTTCTGCTGCTGCCTGATGGCCTCTGACACGTTCGTTGCTCTATCTGTTTAAAGTCTGTCCTATTCAGCTCACAGATTGCCACACAATATAATACAGGGTTACAAAATGTGAAAATGACCCTTCCTCCCCACAAGTTCTATGCAGTGGCAACACTTACTGATATATTAAATTCAGAGGTGCCTCTCTGAAGTAGGAGAAACGGTGATGATGTTGTCATCTGTATGCTTCTCATAACATGCCTTTGAGCAACCTAGCAGCCACAGGATTCAGCATAAATGCTGAACGCAATGCTGATTATATACCACGAAGCGACGTACCAAACCCCCTCACCCCCACCCCCCCACCCCGCCCCCCCCCCCCCCCCCCGCCCCCGCACCCCCGCGTGGTTTGTCCTTTCAGGGCGACAGAACCTACAAAAAAAATGGTGATGTTGACTGGGACATAGTCCTGTTCCCTGAATCCAGCTTTAAAGACAATGTCTGCCTGTTGCTTGATTAGTCTGTGTGAAATATATGGCAGGTTCCTTTTACATTTTGTGCCATGAAGATGTCATTTCACTTTATTTCTTACTTGTTTTAAAATGAACCGAAATTCATTGTTTTCAGTTGAACACAATTGAAGTGAGCAATAATTAAATTACCAGAGAGCACATATAAATTTTACACAATCCAGTGACTGTAGTAAGCAGCTGATTCCTGTTCAGATCAGTGAACACACCATTTTGCAGTCAGCAAAGCTGTGGAAAATATCTTTTAAAAAAACTGAATTCAGACGCAGTGTTACTGGGCTTCACCACTACCTCCAAAACACTGGCCAGCTCCAAAATCTATCCAGAGTCCTTTCAAACTAGAGCTGGCCAGTTTTCGCACAATCCCTCACAACAGACCAAGTAGCGACAGATCTGAACAACAGGGAATTGCATGGCTAATTGACGAGCACAGTGCTTGGTGCTGGTCCAAACACAATTCAACATTTGTAAAAAAACATCTGACCACAAGCGTGTTTTGCAAGTTTATCTATTCTCGTATGCCACTGAAACTCTGTTAGTCTCCACCTTGGACGCGATCCGAAAAGAAATTGCTATAAAAATGCTGGACTCCTGACGCACATGGCGTCTTGCACTGAATCCCTCATCAACCATGTTCAGTGTATGTCAGCTCCACAATGTCAGTATGTAAGCAGAATTGATGACCAGCATGATCCCAGACCAACTTCCAAGTTGACTCGAGATAGAAATTTCTGTGTCGGTATTATCAGCATTGGTCAAACCATTAACAGCAAAGTCGCCTTATTGACAGTTCGACATCGTTAGGTAATATTGACTTTTCAATTGTCCGATAAGCTCATTACTACAACCAAGAGCAAATTATTATGAAGTGGAAGGACGCAATTACTTTCCCTTGTAATAACATTGTGAGCTAACATTCACACACAATCATGTTCATGGCAAATTTATCACTGTCTAACGTTCTACAGATAGATATGGGTACATTGTCAATTGCTTCTGTCCTTCTCATAGCGCAGGAATGTGATGTGTCAATATCAGTGTGTACCTGATGTTAGGTATGGAGGCCATGCTTTTGAAAGACTGACAATATGTTTCAAACAGCAAATCCTTTGAGCTGTTCACAGCAATGAAGGTACTGACTGTGCCCAACCAGCATGCGCTCACAAAACCAAAAACTCAGAGCCCAACTTTGGGCATTGATTGGACAATATGTTTCATTCTAATTTATTCATGGGATGGGATTGAGCCAAAATATATTGCCCTCCCATGTTGACCTTAAGGAGGTGGTGGTAAGCTGCCACAATAAACCACGACAAACCATGCGCTGTAGGTACGTTTACAATACCCTCAGGGAGGGGACTTGAAACAGTGACACTGAGTAACAGCAATACATGTCCCAATCAGGATGGTGGGTGTCTTGGTATTGATCGTTCTGGTGTTCCCATGTATCTGCTGCGCATGTCATTCTTGATGGTGGTTTTTCAGGTTACTTTGTAAGAGGCTTCGGTAAATTTCTGCAGAGAACTATGTAGAAGGCAGGCATTGTTGGTAGTAACCGTCAGTCGATGAGGAGTGAAGCTGCGCTCATATTGATACATGGGGTATATCTCATCACACGCATTTTTAACATGTGTCAAAATGATGGCGGATAGGCTTTCATAAATCTTGAGGAAATGTATTTTTACTGGATTCATAGCCTCTGACATACACTTAAAGACAATGAATTTATTACAGTTGGCAAGTGTGGTTCCGGAATAGCACAGGATGACAGACAACAACTGAGGCACAGAGAGTCAAAATGTTTCAATATAAGCCCCTCACTGGAACGGATAATGAATTTATTTGGTCCATCCAGTTCTAGTTAACAGTAATATCCAGTATATTCGTCCTTCGGAATTCTGTTGTGGCGATAGCATTGAATGTGTTGTTAGAGGTGATAGTTGTCTGACATGTGTGTAAGGATAAGGTGAATATTATGCAATCATTGGAAAACACTCCCACTTGTGAGTTTACGGTGGAGAGATAGTTTTTCATTATGCAGCTGAAGATTGTTAGATCGAGAACAGACATCACTCTAAGAACTCATTGATAATGACACTCTCTCTGGAGCTTGGAAGTTTGCTTCGACTTCCACCTACTCCAGAGGTGTGTAACAACATATCTGAACAGATTAATATTAAAACATCTTCCCTAAGGAGGCGATTGAGGACGTCGTTAGCTCAATCAGTTGGATGGCTAGTTGTAATGCAGATTCATGCCAACAGTGTTGGTTCAATTCCTGCACTGACTGTTTGTACTGTCCTGCACAGTATTGTTTCACTCAGCCACTCCTTTCTGAGTGGCACACTCACTGTCCAGTTAAAGTACTACTTATTGTCTCTGTCTAACAAGAGCGTAACCACATAATCTCTTCAGATTATGGTGCCTTACATTTCCATTTCTGAACTACAGGCATACACAGAAACACTTCCCATAGTTAATCGCTTCAGCGCTGTTGTGGAGCTCAGATAGCTGCTTTCAACCATCTTCCTTTGTACCAGGTATAGCTTGAACCAGTACAGAAGTTTCTCTGATTCACATTTGCTCCACTTTAGCAATTAATTCTTGATTCCACACGTGATCAAGAGCAGTTATGTTAACGTTAAATGCAGCCACTCTTGACTCACCTGAGAATTTAGCTGTGTGTTTTCTTGTTGTCCATGTTTAAACCAAGTTTTCAATAAGGCCAAGGGATGAGTGCCCTGGTGGATCTCAAACTGAGCTTCACTGAACAAGTTGGTGCTGAGAAAGAGCTGCTTGACACCACTGCTGATGACTTTTGTCATCATAATATTCAAGATAGGTGTGAGACCAATAGGGCAGTCAGAGAGTGATGTTTTTCTGCGCATGTACAGGACACACTCGATAGTTTCCCACATTGTCAGGTCGATGCCAGTGCTGTAACCCTGCAGGAACTGGTTGAATGTCATGTTATTATGGTCCACAGCCTTTGCATTATCCAGTCGCTGCAGCCTGCTTAGAGATACCACACGAACTGAATCAAGTTAGTTGAAAACTGTCATCTGGAGGAGACGAAAATAGATCATCCTTTCGTCACTTCTGTCTGAACCATTTTGTGAACGTTTCAGCCTCATTTCTCTATTGTTGTGCTGGCCCCTTCTACCATGTGGATGCCTTTGATCATAGAGTTCCGGTTGGAAAGCCAGAAGTTCTCGTGAGTGTGTTTGTTTAATCTGTCACAGGCTGGAAGTGTTGTCCTCGTCTAACTGATGTCCCTCATCGTTTATGTGCATGATGCCGGTTATAGCTGATCATGACTTTTGGTGGCTAGTTTATGCTCATATATCCTGGTGGCTAGTTTAATGCCCTCTTGTCCAATGTCATATTTGTTGCAGTCGTTGCAAGGCATTTTGTACATGACGTTCAATCTACAGTTTGTGGTTACGCAGTCATTTAAAGTCATCAAGAGCTGTTTAAATGTCCTGGTAGTTTTGCGGGCTGCCATGATGCCTTGGGCCAGAGTAACCTGGTCGTCATCTCCGAGAGGTCTTTGATGTTCGGAAGGGAGACTCGAGTCTCGGGGGTTCTTCAATTCCCCTGGGAAAAAATACTGAATGTGTTCAAATTCTTCATGCCTCTCATGACCTCTACACTTCCAAAAGATACCCCTCTGTCTCCTACTTTCTAAAGATAAATGTTATAGCTTGTCCAACGTCTTCCTATATCTGAGAGCATTGAGTCCGAGGTAGATCCTTTTAATTTCTATGGCACTATTTTCCCGTTTAATAATATCCTTCCAATAGCAAGGTTAACAAAACTGAACACTATGATCGGACTACGGACTCACCAACATCCTGTACAACTGAAATATAACTTCCCAACGTCTGTACTTCATGTCCTGACTGATGAAGGACAGTGTGCCGGAAGCCTCCTTCCTTGTACTGTGTACCTGTGACTCCACTTTCAGAGAACCGTGCACCTGAACGCGAAGGTATGTCTTTTCCAGTGCACGCTTAAGACTCTGCCATTCACCATGGAAATTGTACCTTTACTTGATTTTAAAAATTACAAGCCCTCACACGTATCTATATTAAACCACATTTACCATTACTCAGCCTAATTCCCCACCTGTCATAATTTCTCATAAACTTTCTCACTGCCCACGATACTGCCCTTTTTAGTGTGATCTACAAACTTCCTCATCATGCTTGAACGTTGTCATTGAAGTCATTGAGAAAAAAAACAGTAATGGCCTCAGCACCATTCCCTGCGGAACCGTACTACTCACGAGCACCCAGTCCAACAAGCATCCTTCCACTATTCCCCTCTGTTTCCTTCCATCAAGCCAGTTTGTATCCAATTTGTCAGCTCCCTCTGAATTCTATATAATTTATTCTTCCAGAGCAGTCTGCCATATGGAACCTTATCAAAGTTATTACTGAAATCTACATAGACTATGTATCCCATCCGAGGAGCATTCAGTATTCCCTAAACCTGTAACATTTTCCAGTCCACCCCATCCTCCATATCCCTGTAATATTCTCCAGTCCATGCCATAATTCCCATTCGTGTAATATTCTCCAGACTCCACAGCTACTGTTAAATCTACCACATTCTCGAGTCTACTGAATGTTTCCACACCCGGCTCAATTTGGCCACTGTAACGATCCACAGCCTTACAGCTGTCCCTACCTCTGAAATCTCATCGAGGCACTCCAAGTCTGCAAAATGCTCCAAACTGTAAAACCCATCCTTGCGCGATTCTCTGACATTCTCTGACAGCTGGTAACTGCCTTTAACCCTGTAAGAAACTCAACCGCCTTCAGACTTCTGTAACTCTATAATCCCAACTAACCCTCAAACACACACTATCACTGAATCACTCCCAGCATTCTCATCGCGGCTTTCAAGGTAACCCTTCTTTCCCGGACTAACCAAAATCTGATAATCACTGTCGGAATTATACTTAATGACCTAGCCTCGACAGCCCTCTGCAGTTCCGCAATCCACAGATTCAATACCCACAGAGAGGCTAAATTCATCCTCATCTCCTTATTGAGTGAGTAAAATCTTGCTGAGATTTGATTGTCTCTGGTCACAGATTCTCACACAAAGTAAAACAAAAAGAATGTGGCAAAAATAATTATTCAGCGTAAGGCTGTGGAGATTCTCTACATTAACATTACTAAACCACTTGACGATGGCAGGTTGGTCTGCAAAATCAAATCACAATCTATGGAATCCGTGGTGATTAATAAGTTGGATACAAAATTTTCTTTGTCACAGTTGTCACAGGTATCGGACGGTTTATTTCTGTTTACAGGTCTGTGGCCAGGGATGTTGTGCAAGAATCAGTGCTGCAATCTCTGTACTTTATATCAGTGATTAAGGGGAAAACGTCAGTGCTCTGATTAACAATTTGACTGACGATATGTGGAAAGACAATCAGTTATTGGGCTATCTGGGAGTATTGTGGATAATGAGGAAGGATTTAAAAGACTGTAGCAGTGTGTCGATCAGCTGGAACACTGGTTGGAGAAATAAAAAAAAAATTGCATTTCATCGTGACAAGTATGACACGAAACATTTTGGAAGTCAAATGGTAGAGTCAAATACACTACAAACAACCGACTGTGCTATACAGATGGGTCTTGTTTGCATTTCCATAGCTTCCTGAAAATAACAACACGGCATTATGCGATGGTAAAGAAGGTGTACGGCATGTTTGCCTCCCTCGTTCGCAGCATTAATTGCAGACGTTTATATGTCATGCTGTAACTGAATAAAGCTTCGATCGGCTCAGTTTGGAATGGTATGTGTCGTTCTAATCGCCACACGATCGGAAGGATGCGGAGGCTTTGAAGAAGGTGCAAACGAGGTTTACTGGAATGTTGCCTGGATGACAATGTGACAAGGAGAAGTCGAAGTTTTGCCTGTATGCAAAAGCGTTGACTGTAAGGAGAGGTTGGACACAGTTGCATTGTTTTTCTAGAGTATGGAAGCTCAAAGGCGACCTGCTCCAGATATATGGCATTGGGAGAGGCGTGAATAGTCTGTTTGGTCGGAATCTCTTTTCCAACATGGAAATATCAAATGCTAGGGCGCATTAGTCTCAGGTGAAAATGACAATTTTAATTGAGATGAACGACACAAGTTTTTTTTTTGCACAGAGAGTGGAAGCTGCCCAGGATAATGTAGAAGAGGAAAAGTTAGCAAAGTATTTAAGTGGGGTTCAGACAGAAATACGAACAGGCAGAGATTAAAGAGATATGAGCCACGTGCGGCAGATGGTATTAGTTGATACAAGCATCATGATCAACACAGCCATGGAGAGCCGAAGGGTATTTGCTGTGATGTACTATTCTATTTTCTAACCTCCCAATTTCTACCATGGCAAATACACTCAGAATCTTGGATGTGTATTGAAATTCTCTTTCATTCTTCTAAATTACAGTGTGTTCAAGTTCAACTGACACAACCCTTTCTGATTAGAATATCGGTCCAGCCCCAAGATCAACCGATCATCCTCTGCCCTGCCTGCAAAGCCAGAATTTCTTTCCCTGAGACACCAGTACTGTTCATATTATTTTATGCTTCATTTGATTCGGTACTTGTATAATTTTAGCAAGTCCTCACTATGTTTGCAATCCATTCCCATTGTAATAAATTACAGCATCTTGTTTACATGTTCTATTACCCGCTGACCTGTAAGCTGCCACTTACACAAGAATTCTCAAATCTCCTTATGTGAAACCAAACGGTGCTAGCCCCTGACAGTAAGTTGGGAAAAGCTAGACTGTAATAGATAGGCTATGACAATAAATAATAACTGCACACTTAGAAACAATGGGATACACATGATTTTCGGAAAGGGAAATATTTTTAATCCTGTTTGGATTTTACATTTTGGAGTGACCATTAAAGACAGAATTGATATAGATGTGGGAGAGGACTCTCGGTTTGGGGACGTTTGAAGATCCAGACACGTTTGGAACAATTTGAATAAGGGATAAATCTTAGCTAGGGAGAGATTAGGGTCTCTTAAAGTTCAATGAGGTTGTTCATGTGTATCCACTGTTGATGGAGGAGATCTGAAACAAATATCTTGCTGTAGGACCTCTTAATGAGAATGATAGGAAGCATAGGAATCACGGAGAATAAATTGTGACATCTTGGAAAGTGTTCACGTTATAAAATAAGATGTGCTAGAACTCTTGAAATGCTAAAAGGTTTATGCAATCTGGAGACATGAGCAGACATATAACAGCACTTCATGAGATGCTCAGGAGGAAATTGAGAGCCGCTTGCAAATATATTTATATCATCGACAGGCACTAAAGACCAATGAGACTGATGAATGTGGTGCATCAGTTGTTGGAGTAGATTCTGAGAAAATAGATCATCATGCATTTGGAAAGGCAAGGAATAAGGAGCAACAGTAAGCAAGGGTTTTTGCGTGTAAAGTGGTTTCTGACAAACCTGACTGGGTTTTGAGAATGTCGAGAAGTGTATACCAAGGTAAAGCAGTCCACCTTGTCCACATGGACTTTAACAAGGCCTTTGGCAAAGTTCTGCATGGCAGAAGAAAAGAACATAACAACTGCAAGCAGAAGTCGGTCCTCTGGCACTTCAAGCCTGCTCCACCATTCAATAAGGTCATTGCTTATCTATTCCTGGACTCAGAACAAACTATCAGCGCGCACATCTTACTCTTTCATTAATTTTTCTTGTCAAGAGTATGTCAACCTTAGCTTTAAAACGTTTACTGAAGTAATGTGAACTGCTTCACTGCAGTAGGAATGCCACAGATTAAAATCGTTTTTGGTGTAAAGGTTCCTTCTCAACTTAGTCCGAATGCTGCTCCTTCTAATATTTTGCCTATGCCCTCTTCTTCTCGCTTCACCTGCCAATGGAAATATCCATTCCACGTCTATCACCTCTTCTCCCTTCATAGTTTCATTTTTTCTGAGATCTCCCCGATTGATTTGAATTCCAATGAATAAAGTCCCAAAATACTATTTGCATCTCCTTATAAGCCAATCCGCTCAACTTCGAAATCGAACATGTGAACGTCCTGTGCACCGCTCCTGTGTCAATACATCCTTCCTCAAGTAAAGAGACCAAAACAACACACGGTAATCCAGGTTTTGCCAGCACTTTGCACAGTTGCAAAATAAAACACTCTGCTCTTAAAATCAATCCATTCAACCAATGAAGGACAACATTTAATTCCCTTCCTAATTAGTTGTTTCACCTTCGGACCAACGTTCTCTGACTCACGCACAAGTGCACCCAGGTCCCTCTGCACAGCAGAGTGCTGCAACATTTTACCATTCAAGTAATAATCGTTTCGACTGTTACTCCTGTCAAATTGCGAGGGTGCTGGTGTTCGTCTGGTGTGGACAAAGTTAAAATTCACACAAAACCGGGTTATATTTCAGCAATTTCGTTTGGAAGCAGCAGCTTTCCAAGCAGCGCTCTCCTTACCGACATTCATCTCTTTATCGATCACTGGCATGTTTTGAATGTCCTCCACTGTGAAGACCGATCACAAATACCTGTTCAATGCCTCAGTCGTTTAATCATGTTCCATAACTAAATGCCTCAGCTGTTTTATCGTGTTCCTTAACTAAATGTTCCTCATAATCATCTAAATAACTAACATTTACTTTCTTTTGTGTTGTAAATAATTATAGAACATTTTGCTGTCTGAACTGGAACTGCATTTTCTTCTGTGGTAGTTTATCTCATGTTCTACCTTACTATTCTTTGTAGCGCTTTTGGCGGCTCTCTGTTGATCTTTGACGTGTTCCCAATCTTGTCGATCCCTGCTGTTCTTGGAAACTTTTTATCGCTTCTCTTTCAATTGTTAGCCTCCCTTGTTTCCTCGGATAATCATTGCATATTACCCGCTTTTCTTACAGCCGTTTCTTTTCGCTAGAATATGTTTTTTTTTTTGCTGAGCATCTTGAAAAACATGCTCTGAATGTTCTGCGCAGTTCGTCAACATATTCACATAAAAATATTTGCTTTCAGTCTATTTGAGTCAAGTCCTCGCTCATTCTATTGTCGTCTCCCGTTTTTAAGCACAGGGCCTTGGCATTTGATTTTGTCGTCACACACTCCACTTCTACTCTAAATTGAAAAAAAAACTATGATCACTCCTTCCAAGAGGATTTCAAACAAACAGATCAACAATTAATCCTGCCTCATTACGTAGGACCAGATCTCGGACAGATTGTTCCCTCATTGATTCCATTTCATACTGTACGAGCCAACTACCACAGAAACACTGAACTAACTCTTCCTCAAGTCGAATGTGACCGAGCTGGTTCACCCAAAATTCCCCATAACAATTGCCATGCAATTTTAGAGACTATAGTTATTTGTTTGTTGATTGCACGCCCCTGACGTATTAATAAGTTTAGATCACACAGGGCCAGGGAGTGCTCACCATCTGGATTCAATATTTGATTGACAGTCGGCGACAAACTGTGTTCATAGTGGGTTGAGGTCAAGGTGCAGGCCGATGTGAATCAGTGAGCAGTGAGGTTCGGTGCTGGGTTCACTGTTGTGCATCGTTTATATAAACACTTTGTATGTGATAACAAGAGTTATGTATAGCAATTTTACGAGTGACATTGAAATTGGTGGTAACGTGGACAGTGAAGTGGTTTATCTACGAGTACAATGGGATCAACAATACTGCTGATCCATTGTTGAGGTATAGCAGGTGGAGATTTTACAGACGTTGCATTTTGCGAATATAAACCATGGCGGGACTTTTCGAATGAATGCTCGTGGTCTGGGTAGGTTTACCAAACAGAAAGACCTAGGGATGCAACGACACAGTTCTTTGAAGGTTGTGTTGCTATTTTGTTTTACTTTCTGTTGAATATGTTACACAGTTCCTTCGAATGTTTTCCACTGTTCACATCCAGCAGCACATTTCAGTCTGTTTATACTGTTTAGCTTGGTTAGTTCTCCACTCACACTCAAGTAATCGACTTTTATATGATTATCAGCTGTGCCGACTGGTCATTTTAAAAAATCATAATCTCTTTGAATTCCAATATATTTCAATTTCGCTGAGGAACGCTCAGTGTGAATATCTCTCATTCCCTCACTTTCATCTCCTCATCGATCTGAGAGAGCTATGTTCATAACGACTTGCACTATTTGGTATTCAAAGAAATATGACAAAAAGCATTCCCCACAGTCCAGTTTGAATAACGCTCTTGCGAGTGTGACTGTCCCAGAATGTAGAAACATTGACGTCTCCCAAAACTATTACAATGCATTTGTTACAAATTCTAATAATTCATGTTTAATGCCGTGATGAGTAATTAAATGTTGCTCGGCAGCCGAGAATCCATTCTCCTGCTGGTGCTTTTGACAAGTTGTACCTAGAGTGCAGTCGGATTCCACTGAATAATCTGAGACCAATTGTTTTTTTTTTGTAATGCCTTTGTCAGGATTACACAACCTGCATTCCCAATTAGCCTGCGCCTCGGGACTGTTGTATATTATTGAATATTTATGTTCTGCAGGTTGTTCACTCTTCTACCACGTCTGTCCATCGAACTTATTTCAGGTAATTTGTCTCTTTCCGAAAAAAAATATAATGTACATGTCATCAGCATTTCCTCTAACTAACCTATTAGGTGATGTACACTTTTAGTTCAAACTCTGTCCATTCCTGTTCCTTTCACTTTGTCTTTTGCCATATCTCCAATGCTTTACCGATACTTTCCTTTTCCTCTTTGAATTTCGAAAGGTTCTTTCACCTGAACAATGTCTCTGCGTCTTCTCTGATTGTTTAAGTACCTTTTCATAAACATATGAATGGGATTGGCCAGGACACAAGTCCCAGCTGGGTTATGTTTATTTGATGCGTGCGATGTAGATGTTTCTCGCTGTTCAGTGTTTCTTGCCCGAGCTGGCCTTGAAGTGAGTGGCTTGCTAGACAATTTCAGAGATCAGCTGAGACTCAAACACATTGCTTTTGTTCTGGATTATATACATGTCAGACAGCTGCTGATAACAGATTTCCTACCCTGAATGATATTAATCTATCAAATGGATATCCCTTGCTGAACAGTCTTGTGAATACCACTCGGCCATCGTCTGACCACTAATAGATCACTCACCCCTGAGTACTGATACAATTCTACCCACGTTCTTCGTGACAATTGTTTGATCCTGATACCTTCCTGAACTCTGGTGCTATCACTCGATATATATTCATGTGTTATCCCTCTCCATGTGTGTCCAATTTCCTCTGCCTTCACCTTTTGCAGCTACTCCAGATCCGGATTGAACAGAATTTTCCGCTCCAGAGAGATGAGGTATCAGAGGCCAAGGCGGAGACTGGGATTTTCGTGGTCTCTATGGGCCTCAGCACCATTCTCCAAGTGTAACACTCAATGAATCACTCTATTTTCCTATTCTCTCTGTTTCTCTGTCTCCAGTAGGTACGCAGGAAATGCCCAACTGAATATACTTCACAAAAGCTGGGAGTCTCATCCATCACCATGAATTCCAGTATGTTTGTTGAGCCCGCACTAGGATGAATTCATTCTCCCAGTCGAAGTGGTGTCCTTCTGTGCATGTCCGTACATATAGTAGTGATAGTTGTTCATGTCTTTTGGTGGCTATTTGCTGCTCGTGTATCCTGGCAGCTCGTGTCCTGCCTGTGAGACTGATGCAGTTTTTAGTCAGAGGGATGAACGACAGCTCCAGGTTTGTAAACACAAACAACTTCGATTAGCACTGGAATCCAATCCAAAAGATAATGGACTTATGGAAGAAACTGAGCATTCCATTAGACAGACAGCAGCTTCAGCACTAAACAGGAGAAAACAAGGGACACGCTTCGAATACCCATGAAAGGAAAGCACTGGAAGGACTGAGAAAATGTAATGATATTGTAATCCTACCGACTAAAAAGGGCACGTGGCCGTCATTCTTAAAGAACACAGTACATTGGAAAGGCAAACTCTGTACTCGCAGACACTGATACCTGACTACAGGTGGAAATGGATCTGACTCCACAGCACGAAAACTGGATCACAGTTCACTGCGGAATCTCCACAAAGCAGGCGAAATGAACAAGACTGACGACTCAAGAATGAAACCTGGTAGATACAACACATCCCTTTTCTACGAATTACCGAAGGTCCACAAATCGGGGAGGTGGGGGGTGGGTGTGGGGGCTACTTCAGACCAATAGTGCCAATCATTGGCACACCGAAAATCAGATGACCAGAGAAGCTTCACCAAAAACTGAAACAGTTATTAGAAACCTTACGCTCGTGAATCCACTCCACCAAACAATTTTGCAGCATCACCCATGCACCAAGTTAGGGGAAGACGAAGTCATTGTTACCTTCGACGTAGCAAAATCAATTAACATCTGCCTGGCCAAAGAAACACTGACTGCACTACGAGACGGTACCAAGGACGTAAGTAACAGACAGCACTAACTCCATCAGAAAGTATAGCATCTTCAAGGTATTAGTCCTGTGTCACACTGCCCACTTCATGTTCAACGACCAGACAGACAAACAAATCAACGGGACACGCATGAGATTATCAATACCAGGATTCTTAGCAGAAGCAGTTATCCGGAAATTTTCGCAAACAGCCCTTCACATGTTCCAAGCCAATCTTTGCATCCGGTATTTGCACGACACATTATTTTCATTGCGAACTGGAACAAATTTGAAGAAACCTGCAAACTCAAGAACTTACTGGAATAATATTCACCAAAGATGAAGAGAGCACAAACGGACTCCCCATCCCAGATGAAGCGATTTTTCTTTTGTTCAAAACATCGATTTTCCTGCTCCTTGGATGCTTCCTGACCTGCTGTGCTTTTCAAGCACCACTCTAATCTTGACTCTAATCTCGAGCATCTGCAGTACCCACTTTCCCCTTCCGAGATCTCCCAATAAAAACGTTGAGAGTCGGCGTTGTGATGTCATGCTGTAGCTGTACAGAACATTGCTGAGGTCACCATATTGATCAGCATTGATGATCAAATCTCCTCTCAGCGTGCTCTGCTCCAAACATTCCTCATAACTGCACTTTGACTTTCACAGACTAATGAATTTCCTCTGTTCTCTCTTCAGTTCAATTCTTTCCTTCCATGTGACAGGGTGACCAGAACTGCACTCAATCCACAAATTGCAGTGAACTCATTATTTCCACATTTGCAGCATAAACTTCATGCACTGATATTCTGCATTTTGGCTGATAGATGAAATGAAGCCAATCCTTCACTTAAAGATATTATTGAAGTATTCTTTTACCTTCTGGGTGCCCCCCAATTGTTTGCCTTGCACTTCTCTTAGTTGCTTGCTTCATTCACCTGGGTCCAGGCGATTCTGTTTTTTTAATGGTACGCCTTGTGGTCCCTTGTCAAATCCAAGTACATGACATCAAGTTGCAAGTTACTGTCTCAAGCCAAAGCAGAAAGATTAATTCTGCATGATCCTTCTGAAACAAATCTAGCTCGCCTGGGTTTCTGCCTGGGACTCCCTGGGCAGAAACCCAGCAAACAAAAACATTGCAGGAATGCACAAAATCTAAGTCTGGTGAGAGAAAAAAGATTGTAATTAGGAAAGAAATGGTTTTAGAGAAATTATTGGGACTGAAAGCCAAGATAGATTTATGGAATTGGAATCATGTATGAGAAATTGACCGATAGATACATTTTGGAGAAACAATCGATTCAACACATTGGGTTATCAGAAAAAAAAACAATAAATACAAGCTTAGTGGGCAATATTAAATATTATGGAATTGGGTAAAATTCCATGTCAGCTCTCCCATATTTTAAGAATGGGAGAGCTGACGGAAAGCAATATGTTTTTGGATCGTAAGAGTTATGTGGTATTGTGGTTGTGTTCGCCGAGCTGGGAATTTGTGTTGCAGACGTTTCGTTTGCTGTGCCTTCATCAATCTATTTCATAATTTCCTTAAAAACTTCAACGAACTTTGAGACACACTATCTTCCACGCACAAAGCCCTGATGTCTACCCCTGAGCACTCCTTTGTTTTCCAAATACAAGTAATTCAGTCACTCAGAATATACTCCAAGAGCTTGCCCACACTGACGTCAGGTTCACCGGTGTGTTATTTCCTGGCATTTCCTTATCACCTTTCCGAAATAATGGTACGACATTAGCCAACTTCCAATCTTCTGGCACCGCGTCTGTGGCTATCCATGATGCAGATATCTCATTAAGATGCCCAAACAATCAAATCCATAGCATTCCAAGGGGTTTGGTGTTACAACTGATGAGGTTCCCGGGCGGTATCCGCCTTTGTGCATTTTAATACTGTAACTCTTCCTCTTCTCGATTATAGACACTTCCCAAAATATCACTATTTATTTCCACAATTTATCTAGATTCCATAAGCTTCTCCACAACAGATATTGATATGAAGTATTCATATAGTATCTCACCAAACATCTGTGGTTCCACAGATAGGTGGATTTGTTGTTCTCTCCCCAATTACTCCCTTGCCCTGACTGCATTTGTAGAATCCCTTTGGATTCTCCCTGACCCTATTGACTGAAGCTTTCTCTGGTTCACATTTGCCCCCCGATTTCCATCTTGCGTATGAACCTGCTGTCATTATACTCCTCAATGGATTCAAGTGATCACTGCTCTCCAAACCTATCATATGAAATTTTTCTGTTTCTTGACCAGAGTCTCTGCTTCTAGCCATCCAAAATACTTCACAACTGCCAACATTACCCTCCTCTTGAACAGTAATATACTGCTGCTAGTCTTTGTAATTTCGTTTCTGAAGATATCCCATTATTCCGCGTGTAATCTCTCCAAAGTACTTTCGAAGTGCTTCGCTAAAACGTGCATTATTGGCCTTAACAAATTTAGAACTTGAATATTTATATCAGAACAATTCTTCTGCATATCTCTTTTAGAGCCAACAGCTGCTGCATAACAAGCTCAAGACTTCCTGCAACATGCAGGAAAGGCTGAATGGTCTCCCCCTGTCACTTTTTTTCAGAAAGACGGTGATAGACTGTTACCCCCTGTTCCGGAGAACCCCACCCAATGATCTAAATGATATCTAAATGTTAAGATACGATTTGGAAACAGGGTACTTCACAATAGGTGCAGCATTACATGATGTCCATAGGCCATAAATATTGCTACCGTGATTTATGATATCTGTTAATTTTCCAATCAGTCACATTCTGCCGCTGGTCTCGTATAAACAGGGTGGAAAATGCACCACTCTGCAGTGGCATGGCACTATTCCCCAATACAGCAAGAAGGATTAAAAACATTGAAAGATTTATGGTCCAACCTTCAAAAACTCATTCATTCCATCCATACCCCCTCAGTAAATGTTACCTTTTATTCGGGCATGAAAAGTGATGAAAGGAAGGGGTTAACTGAAACTGTTTGTACAGTGACTGTGATTAATGAGAGCCTCCATGGATTCAAATTATCCCAGTGGAGGGTTTACAACTTTTAATGAAAACTGCTCTCCATTCACAGTGTTATACCAAAAAATGAGGAAGAGCCACTAAAGCACGAGCAGGAATCAGCAGTTCCAGAGAGAGGGGAAGGACAGATCAGAATCTTCTAGCATTACACGGGAGTGTTCCAACAATGGATCAGAATTCCGGTATAATTTCCCTGAGGTAACAGTGGCTGAAGGACGTGAAGTTAAAGGAATTTATATTTGCCAGGAATTGGTGTTGGAGAGACTGTTAGGTCTGAAGGTTGATACGTCCCCGGGGCCTGATGGTCTACATCCCAGGGTACTGAAGGAGGTGGCGCGAGAAATCGCGGATGTGTTGTTGATTATTTTCCAGAGTTCGATAGATTCGGGATCAGTTCTTGCGGATTGGAGGGTGGCTAATGTCGTACCACTTTCTAAGAAAGGCGGGAGAGAGAAAAAACGAAATTATAGACCAGTTAGTCTGACCTCAGTGGTGGGAAAGATGCTGGAGTTCTCCAGTGAACACAGTTCTGAAGTACCAATTCAATTCTTCTTTCTTCCCCGTAAAATATTCCCCTGTTTCTGTCTTCAAGGGCACAACGTCTGAACACAAAACTGATTGTTTTTTTTTTCAATTGTAAGTGCCTAAGTCACGGAAGCCAGGAAAGAATGAAGAAGGTGATGGCTTCAAATGAACTGAAAATGAACATGAAATAGGTTTCAAAAAGACAGGCAATGACTGTTACTTGCAGAAATCACTCCAGAGTATGAAGTGTGCGTACATCCCCTCAGGGTGCAAATAGCAAAAGAGAAAGGCAACGGAAAGATGGTTAACGATAAAAGCTTAACATTTTATTAGATCTAAAGAAGTGGCTCAGAAAAATTCCATGTATTGTTGAATCAGCGAATTTGGGATACAACAAAGAAGGGTCAAGAAACTGAGAAGGAAATCAAAGAAAACAATGATGCAGAATAACAAGAAGCATAAAGACTGCCGTAAAGCTTCTAACAATTCTTGAAAGGAAAATAAAAGCAAGATCATATGTGGAACAGTGAATGTGCGGACAGGGTAATGCTTTTAAATGAACACAAAAATGACAGAAAAAGTAAACAGTTAATTGTATCTGTATTCATGGAGGAAGATCTAGAAAATCTCCCATGAATAACGTATGACCCAGGAACCTGTGTAGCTAAAACTCTATCATTTATGCCAGTGACGAGGTAGTAATTGGAAACAAAACTTTATTGAGTATTGATAAGTCCGATGGACAAAATACACTTGATACCGGAATATCAGAGCAAGTAGAAATCGACTTATTGAATGCCTGGAAGATCATGCATTTTTGCAAATTAAAACTGTAAGGATATAATCGCATTTTAATTGATTAAAAATGGGAGGAAAGGTTGAGTCGAGAACTGCAGACTAGTTATCTTGTCATTTACATGAGGGAATGTGTTGGGATCTATTACTTAAAAATGCAATATTGTACACTCAGTGCTCGTAGAACTGTGAGGCACTGGAAAAGTAAGGGAGGTCATGCAGCATCCAAGTTGCAGGAGGGACGGCCATAATTACTTCATCTGGAATGTAGGCGGTGCGATGTCCAGAGGCTGTGAAAAATAGGGTGTGGGGATGAAGCTGGGCTAAGGTAGCTAGGAAGGTGATGGGAAGATACAGTTGGAAGCGACAGTGACTGGTGGAGAAGGCAGGTGGGCCAGAAGATAGACGCGGTGGCAGGTAAAGATGGCATGTCAGCCTCGTTCTGCTTCCATCTCATATTCCTGATGATGGCCCTTTGCCCGAAACTTCGACTCGCCTCCTCCTCCGTTACTGCCTAGCCAGCTGTGCTGTTCCAATGTCACACTTTTCGGCTCTGACTCTCAAGCATCTGCAGTCCTCACTTTCACCGAGAAAATGAATGCAAACTTCAAGGGAATGATTGACTGTTAATGAAAGGGAAGTCAAAGTTTACATTCTTCTTGTTTGAAGATATCTCGTGCAGACATCAACAAATAAGAACTTGTGGATGTGGTATAGTTGAATGCTCGGGGACATTTTTAGGGAGTTCACTCAGTGAGTTCTTAGAAAAAATTTAAAGCAAATGATATTGAGAGGAACCTGTGCAAACAGAGTTTGGAAAATTCAGATTTTCTTCATTTAATGGGCATCACGAGATAGATGATGAAGAGACATCTCGACTCAACGTCAGATTGCTGTCTCTCCAATTATTCTGCCTGCCCTGATGAGCTCTCCGGCAATTGTTTTCATTTCAGTACAGATTCCAGTATCTGCAGTATTTTGTTTCCACGAGAAGTAAAAAGATCCTGCGCCAGTTTCACAGAGTGTTGGTGAGAGGGTAGTTGTAGCATTGTGTGCAGTTATGATTTTCTGATATAAGCAAGTATCTCCTGATCACATATACTGAATGGGTATTCTCCAGTTTAATGCTGCAGATTCGAAGATTGTCCGATGATTCTCCGTCTGTGTTCAGTGGAGTTTCAACGAATGAAAGGTGATCGCAGTGAAACATTGAAAATTCACACCAGTGGGGACTGACTAACTCCGGAACATGAAAAAGTGCAAGCATGCGAAGTTCGGCGGAATCCCAGGATTTTTCAATTGCAGCAACTTGAAAAATATTACCAGGGAACAATTACTGTCCATTAGAAACCAAGCAGGCAATCTGTGTGTGAAGCTCGTAAAAATTGTTACATCGTTCCATGAAAGCTTCACATTTGGTTTGTTATGGAGAAGGATGTTGCATGTCAAGAATTCAAGAAGATTGACTGTGAAGCTCTTAAACACATTTACATAAAATGCGAGCAGGAATGATTGTTTTTGCCTAGTATAAAATTAAACAAATCCACAGGACCTGGTGAGTCTTATCCCATGCTGCTGTGGGATACAAGAAAGGAAAGGCCATGACACTTACCAGGATGCTGCCTGGACTGGAAGACATGTCTTCAAAAGATATGTTCAGGGAGCTAGTGCTTTACTCAAGGAAAAATCAGAAGGATGAGAAGTGATTTGATAGAGGTACAGCACAGGCATAGATGGAGTGAATAGCGAGAGACTTTTGCCCGTGGTGTAAATGGCGATCATATTGGGACATAATTTTCTTGTTTTTGGAGGAGAGTTTTGGGGAGATGCCTGATGTAGATTCCTGCACAGTGAGTTTTGTGCTCGTGGAATGCACTGACCACAGTATTAGTAGAGTCAGATACATGAGAAAACTTTAAACGAGTACTGGATAGGTTCATGGAAGATAGTAAAATGAAGGGTGGCTGGCTCCGTTTAATCTGACAGAAAGATATAAGGTCGTCAAAACATGGAGGGCTGAAATGCCTGTACTGTGTTCTACTGTTCAATGGTCAATGTTCTATGCTCAACCGTTTAATTAGAATCTGGTCACAGGGGATGTGCCAGAGGAATCGAAAACACCCTTTAGATGAAGGGTGGTGGAGATAGAACAGGGAAGTATAGACCAATGAATATCAGATCAGTGTTAGGGAAACTACTGGAGAAAACAGAAAAGGAGAACAATGTTCTCCATTTGGATCAGCAATGCAGAATCAGGAATAATCAGCATGACGTCATCTGATGGACGTCATGCCTAATAAATGTTTTTGTATTTTTTTTGGAGGTGTTCGTTTATATGTGTTTCCAGCAATACCTTTGATAAAGCCCCATAGAGTTTCAAGACAAGTTACATACAAAATCGTCTTAGTAGCAGGAGACAGGGATAAGTGTTGTGTCCTTTATTATTCACAGTAATCATCAATGATATAAATTGGAGGGTGGACGGGGATGTGTTGAGTGAGACTTGTAAGTTTGAGCTTATTATAAAAAATTCCCATGTGGTTGGCAGTGTCTTCTGTTACTGAAAGATATGGACGGAAAGGTCAGGTGGGCAGGTCAATGGAATGTAACCCTATGAATATGAGGAGATGCACTTTGGGAATCGGAACCAGACAGGAGAATCCCCAAAGATGGGCGGCACCATTGAAAGCCCAGCGTGTGCTTTACCACAGATCCCTGATTGTGACTGAACAGGATAATAATTCACCTGAGAAGGCTCACGGGACTGTGGATATAGTCTTTATTCATTTAAGCACAGAAAGTAAGAGCTAAACAGAATTTTATTTACCCACAGGTTGAATGCTGTGTGCTGTTTTGGGCGCCATACCACAAGAAGAATGAAAATGCATGGGACGGGATGCAGAAGGGATGAACAGTCATGTTCCCTGAGATGCAGCATATCACCCATGAAGAGAGGCTGGAGAAGCTCGGATTGTTGGCTTTAGAGCAGAGTAGCCTGAGGTGGACGTGCTTCAGATGGATAAGATTACAAGGGGCATAGACAGACTGGATATATCCGAGCTGCGTTTTAGAAGTGAAGCGTTTTCTGTTTTAGAGAGGTTTTGAAGGTTGTTTTTCCAACAAAGGGTATTGCGAGCCGGAATGTATGTCCTGAGAGAAGCATTGCCACTGTAACCTCAGAATTGTTAAAAAAGCACTTGGACGGGCACTTGAAGTAAAACAACATTCACAGCTACGGGCTACGTGTCGGAAAGTGGGAGTAATGTAGACCGTGCTTTATTTCTGATGATACATTTTTTATGGCTCTGTGATTGTCCGATTTTGGGAGGTCAATCGTCGAACATGGAGAACGTACACCATAGAAACGTACAGCACAGAACAGGCCCTCAGGCCCACGATGCTGTGCCGAGATTTAATCCTAATGCAAAATATAATAATTTAATCTATGCACCCCTCAATTCACTGATATCCACGCGCATGTCCAGCAGTCGCTGAAATGTCCTTTATGATTCTCAATCCACGACCGCCCTAGGCAATGCATTTCATGCATTCACAACTCTCTGCGTAAAGAATCTCCCTCTTACGTCTCCTCTATACCTTTCTCCTAATATCTTAAAACAATGAATCCTTGTACCAGTCAATCCTGCCCCGGGGAAAGGTATCTGACTATTGACGATCTATTCCTTTCATTATCTTCTCTCCCTCGATCAGGTCTCCTCTCTTGCTTCTTCTCTCCAGGGAGAAAAATCCGAGCTTATTCACCCTCTCTTCATAAGACAAGTCATCCTGTCCAGGCAGCATGCTGGCAAACCTTCTTTGCAGCCTCTCCAAAGTCTGTATCTTTCTTTCCTATAGTAGGGTGAACAGAGCTGGACACAATACTCCATGTGTGGTCTCACCAGAGACTTGTAGAGCTGTAGCAAAACTGCGTGGATCGTAAACTTGATTCCCCTTTTAATGAAAGCCAAAACACCATGTGCTTTCTAAACAACCCTCTTCACTTTGATGCCAACTTTGAGAGAACTATGTACTTGCACATCTAAATCCCTCTGTTCCTGCACACTGCCAAGAATTCTGTCTTTAATCCAAAATTCAACATTCGTGTTCGACCTTCCAAAATCATCACTTCGTATTTATCCAGGGTGAATCCATCCACCATTTCTCAGCCCAGGTCTGCATCCTGTAAATGTCGGGCTCCAGCCTGGAAAAGCCCTCAACGCTATCAACGACACCTCCAAACTTTGTGTTATCTGCAAATTTAATAACCCACCACTCAGCCTCCTCATCTAAGTCATTTACAAAAACTACAAAGAGCAGAGGCCTAATAATTGAGCCCTGTCGGAGCCCAATCGTCACTGACCTTCAGGCAGAATAATTTCCATCGACAACTACTCTGCCAACTGTCACCCAACCTATTCTGAATCCAGATAGCCAAATCTCCCTGCATTCCAGACATTCTGACTTTATAAATGAATCTACCATGAGACTCATTCATTTCAGCAAGGCATTTGATAAGGTTCCTCTGGTAATCCTTGAGAATCTTAAGACAGGAATTGATGCGTGGCTAAACAGTGCATGAAGAAGTGTTATAAGATGGGGCTGCCAATGGGAAAGTCAAGAGAAAATAAGTGCAGCTTGTTTTCAGACTGAAATCAGAGAATGGAGAATGGAGAACGGGGAAATGGCAGAACTATGGAGCAACTGCTTCAGTCCTGTCTTCAAAGAAGATGCAAAACAAAATAAAACAAATACGTTCTCTGCAATACTAGGGAAACCAATCCTGGTGAGAGGGAGGGGATAGAATGAAACTAATAGGTATAGACAAGTTAAAGCAGTTTTACAAAATGGGAATCATATCTGAGAGACTGACTGGAAGGTACATCACGGAGAAGCAAAGAATGAAATACATTTGGATTTTCAGAATGACATTTGAATAGGCCGAAGCCTATTGTACAATGTAACATCTGTTGATGATTGTGGTTAATATTTCGACATAGTTGTAGAATTGTACGGCTGGCAGGAATCAGTGAGGAGGAATAAAATATTGTTTTTTTGGAGGTGAAGGCACATGTGATATGACAGGGATTGGTACCTGGGCCCTAGCTATTCCTGAAACATCACAAACATTTGCTTGAGGGAATCAAATGCAATATTCCCAAATCTGCTGACGGCACGATATGAATTTGGATTGTGAGTTGGTGAGGAGAATTTAAAGGAACTTCAAGGTGATGAAACAAGTGGAGTGAACTGGTAAACACGTGGAAGATGAAGTGCAATGTGGATAGCTGCGACTTTGGGCACTTTGGTGGAAAATAAAGAACGGCAGTCTACCAATCTAAAAGGCATTGGCTGACCAGGATACATCGACCAAAAAGTGGGCAGCCGTAACACTGAAAATGATCTGGAATTCCTTGTACAGAAGTCACTTAAAGCAATATTGCAGGAACAGAATGCCAGTCGGAACGTTAATGGTGTGTTCACGTTCATTTTCAGGGGGATTTGAGTTCGTGAGTAAGGATATCTTCCTGCAGCTGTACACGGCGGTGGTGAGACCACATGTCAAGCAATGTGCAGCATTGTGCAGCATTGGACTCCTTACCTAATAAAGGGAAAACTTGACATTGAGGGAGGTCAGAGAAAGATGACCAGACTGATCTTCGGATGATAGGTTTGTTGTGACATCAGGGTTTGAGTCGAATGGACTTGTATGACATGGGTTTTCGAATAATGTGAGGGGGATCTCAATGAAACATGTAACATGCTGACAGGGTGAGACAGATTGGAAGCAGGGATGGTAATTTCCCTGGCTGGAATGTCTAAGACTTTGAAACACAATATTCGGTATAGGCAAGCCACTCTGCATTGTGTTGAGAGTGAAGGTCAGTATTCAGACTTTGGTAAACATGTTAAATTGTCTTCCACATTAGGCTGTGAAACCAAGGCACTGAATATAACTAGGGATTCGAGACCCGAAATGGATTGCGAAATTGCAGGTTTATGGTGTGGAAATAATTTGTCAGGCTTAGTTAGACTGAACGGGATAGAAAAATCATGAACTGAAAGGATAACCTGCAGTTCCTATTTTAAATGCTTCGAATGGTCAATAATTGATAACTTTCCTGTGTGAGAAAATCAAGTTAAACGATGCGTACAATGTGTGAGAAAAATGCATTGAAGACAATTTCGGCCATGAACTAGAATGGTATTTGTTCAATGTCTTCAATGGCCTATCCCTTGTCCTCTCTTTCTGTGCAGTCGGTTGGATAGCTCTGTACGTGTTGTCACAAACTCTCAGATGTTAGGAAGGAAAGCTCTGCAGGATCAACATGCAGGTTTTTTACGTTCCCTCTTCTGATACAGAAGCTGGTGCTGTGTGTTTTAACAGGTTTAATCATTTTCGACCTCGGAACAGTTTGATACAATTGAGTACCTTGCTCAGCTGTATCAGAGACCATTGAAGAGTTTATCACATGTCTGTGTGTCTGGAGTCACTTTCAGACAAGACTAGGAAAACAATGTCGTACTACATCCTGACTGGGGATGGGCTTTGGTGCTTACAATCGCCATTGGCTTCAAAGTTACGCTGACCGATACCAGATCCCAGATCTCGATGTTTTATTAATTGTTTTCAACTTCTACAAACCTCCAGAGTATTAGCCTTGTGTAGTCCAGTGACATTTCCACAAAAGCACCATCTCCACATGGAAAACTATTCGAAGTTTGGGAGAAGATTTGTAGCTCGGGTGCTCCTTGTTGTGGTTCTGTTCGCCGATCTGGGAATTTGTGTTGCAGACGTTTCGTCCCCTGTCCAGGTAACATCCTCAGTGCTTGGGAGCCTCCTGTGAAGCGCTTCTGTGATGTTTCCTCCGGAATTTTTATCACTGTAAATGCCTGAGGAAACATCACAGAAGCGCTTCACAGGAGGCTCCCAAGCACTAAGGATGTCACCTAGACAGGGGACGAAATGTCTGCAACACAAATTCCCAGTTGGGCGAACAGAACCACAATGGAAGACTATTGGACACACGCTGAACTGGTACTTTCTGTGCTGCTTGAGAGTTCGGTCAAAAGAACTCCCACCAATTTGACTATCGTGATGAGACTGAGGACGTGACAACTATGCAGATTTTAATTCTTCTACTCTGAATGTACTGGAAATGGTTGATCTTTTTTCACAATGCCAGGTCCATGTCAAAAATGGAGCTGGAATGAGACAGCTTGTTTTACAGCACAGGTCTTCAGTTCTGTTGCAGGAATGTTGTCAGGGCCCATTGCCTTTTCCATATCTCCTGTACCGCTTTTGCTGACGCCATGTCCAGAAAATCTAATCGAAAACTGCCAACTATGATTTTGTCGGCATCATCCACACAATACTTCTGGCTGTAAATGGTTTCAACACTGCACCATTGTCTTACAAACTGATGTGCTGGGCTTTTCAGTTCTTTGCATGGATAAGCAATTGGCGAGTCGTACTACTGGTAGGCTGTAAATTAAGGCACTGACGTGTGGTCCTGGATACCTGGGTTCACATCTTGGCAGAGAAGGTGGTGGAATTCGAATCCAACAAATATTTGGAATCTTGAGTAAATAATGTAACAAATGCTCACAATATGAAAAATCCATCTGCTTCATTAATGCCCATTAGGAATGTAAACTACCCTTTCGTACTTGTTCTGGCCGATATGTGACTCGAGACGCATAGCAAAGTGTGAGCTCAGTGAACCACTCTGCTTTCTGATGTGGTTAGTTTGATATTCTCATTGTGTTAGGGACTCGCCATGGTGTCACGCCTCCAATGAAATTCATTTCTCAAAAGCCTTTTATATATTATCTGAATTATTTACCTTCCAGGAGGCCCATCTTCTGTGTTTAATGTGAATGCATTTATCTTTGTTTCTCTCCTTGTCTGTGATTACGAGCTCTGTGATGTCAGTAATACCAGACTTGTGTCGTTTCAGTATCAATGGATTTGTGCATCTTGCGTTCTCGCTCACTTCACATTGTATGACACTCTATGTCGGACAGGGTGTTTCAGGAGCTCCCTCGCACGCCTTTCAAACTGGTTCAGCAGAAGCAATTGTTGTAGAACGAAAGCAAGTTTGGCCGCATCTGTGGAGTCAAAGCAGGCTATGTTTTTAAGTTCCAGAGACCATTCATTTTCGCTTTTGTTTTCTCCAGCTATTTGTATTTTCATTTCGAATACCCATAGTAATTTGTTTAATTTAAAAGGTGAGCTGTGCCTCTTGTTGTCTGGAGAAACTCAGCAATTCTGGCAGCATCTGTGCAGCCAGCGAAACACATTGAATATTTCACATCCAGTGTGACACTTCTTCACAACTGAAAAGGATTGGAAATTTGGCTTTTCAATATCTTCACGTAGGTGGGGTTAGATGACTGGAAACACAGCACGTGTAGGAGCAATGCCACAATGCAATGGGACTTTAGTTATGGTGAACGAGATAGAGCTGTTAGATTAATGTAAATTAGGGTGTGAACGAATGGGGTAAGGACGTGCTGTCTTTTGAATGAAATAAGCAAGACTCAACCACACAATTTCCAAGGGAAACCAAGTGGGAGATTGCTTGACAAATGGACAATAGTCATAATACGAATCAAACTGAGATGCTTTGGTTTGAATATTGACTCTGACAGGCTAGAACGTACCAGAATCTAAAGTTAGGTCTTACTGGAGCTTGGATTGTGCTTCATTGAAAATCAGCAGCAGCTCAGGCCCGAAATGTCAGCATGAGAGCAAGGTAGATTAGTGAAGTGTGAAGCAGTGAGAAGGCCAGGCTTATTCTTACAGACATCTGGATTTTGGACCTTAAGCAGTCTTATTTTTTGGCATCGTAAAAGTAAAGGAGACTGCATTGTGAGCAGCAATTACATTGGACTGGATTGAAAGAGTACAAGTGAAATTCTGCTTCATCCAGAAGGTGTATTTGGGGCCATGGACAATACAGTGAAACGGTGAAAACGAAAACGTTGCATCTTTTGCAATTGCATGAAAAGTGCCAGTGGGGTGTAGGAAAGTGTTTGGGGTGGTGGAAGGGGTCAGAAGTGTAGTGCTGGAAATGTCCAGCCGGCCAGGCCGCATTTGAGAAGCAAGGAAATCGGCGTTTTATCTCTCCACCCTTGAGGCACACAGCCTCATTCGTGATGAGGACCTTTTGCCCGACTCTAACCTCCAAAATCTGCCGTCCTCTCTTTCACCACGATGGAGGGTGTCCACAGAGGGAATGGCCCCTGTGAATTCCCGACAGTAGATGGAAGGGGAAGATGTATTTCATGGTGCTGTCCTGCTGGTGGAGTTGGAAGTGGTGTCGAATGATTCTGTGAATGTTGATTCTCGTGCAGTCGGATGTCAGGACAAGGGGATCTCTCTCATGGTTGTGGGATGGAGGAGAAGGAGTGAGGGCTTAAGCGCAGAATATCGGACAGTAACAGCTGATGTCCCTGTCCATGAGAGTTGGGGGAATTTGTCGTTGACAGAAAAGGAAGTCATGCGGGAGGCTTCCTACTGAAATATGGAATCATCAAACGGAAATGACATAGAGACAGGAACTGGAAGAATTTTGTCAGATGATAAGCATCGGTTTATATTCTCCACTTTTTTTTTTCCTTTAACGAATTCGTTCAACACATACTCCCGGTGTCCCTTATATACTTTGCTGATTTTCTCGGGTCCAAGTGTCACACATTAATCTTGAACTACATCTCAGATGATTTGTTGTTCAGCCGCATGCAAATGATTTAAAATAATCAGACATCGAAATTACAGCTTTGTAATTTCGAAATGCGAAAATATATCCAGGTGAATGTCAGTGGATGTAGAGGGGCAGACTCTTAAGCAAGCATGACATAGCACTCAACAATAATTGAAATGAGGGGCTCGATAAGAAGATCAACTACCCATACTTCACAAAGGCTGTCAAGTATTCTCCTCGATCACAAATTGGTGAGAACTAGTGTAGGACAGATTTGCGATGATCATTGTCGTTCAAGATTAACATGTGTCCCTTGGATGCGAGAAATTCAGTAACACATATAAGGGACACCTGGAGTATATGACTCGGTAATTCGTTAAAGTGAAAAAAAAGTGGAGAATTTAAACCAGTACGTAACATTGTTATTCACGGGGGAAATTCTGTGTGTTTCAATGATATAAGCAAGACGGCAATGGGAGGCAAATGCTCAAGCGGTCCCTCACACAGGAACTAGGATTTTGATAAAACGGTGAAACTAAGGGTAGACAAGTTAGCAGTTTTTAAAAGAAGTGTTTACAGACAAACTGAGCATTGCGTGAAATGTTCCATAACTGGCCAGATTGCATGAGTATTCCAACGAAACTGAAGAATCTTCAACGTCGCAAATGCCTTCTCCAAGAGAGTGAGACAGAAAAGAGGTAATTATGGGAGAATCTGTTTTTTTTAATTAAGGAATTCCAGGGCATTTCGACAATGGTTTTTAGAAAGGGAGATGATGATAGCCCTGTAGAATCATGCAACATTTTACCCGGAATCCTTGTAGACAGTTCATTGGGGTTTCAAGAGACTATCCACAAGTACCACAAAATAAAGGTCCCTACACAAGCCAGGAGCCCCCAGTATGACGGATTATATATGAGCATGGAATGAGGATTAATTAACACAAATACGTCTGAGAGTCCGGAGTAAAAGGTCCTTATCAGGATAAAATGATGTATTTCCTGTGTTACCACAAATATCATTGCAATGGCATCAGTTAACAACATGTGATGATGGTGGGGTCTCTGTGCGATAAATATCTAAGTTTGCTGATGACTCAAATATATAGGGGAAGTGCTGCTGCAATAAGGATGTAGATCAGCTCTGCGACTGGGCAAATAATACACCGATGGAGTTTATTCTAAAAACTAAGCATGAGGCCATGTACTCTGGCACTGACAGCCATAAGTCAAGCTATTCTTTAATGTGGAGGAAATCAAAGAAAATTGCAGCACAAAGAGATTGGGGTGTTTCTATGTATGAAATTGGAAACAGTGTTGCTGAGAAAACGGTGGACTCTGTTCATTTGCATGCCGTTGGGTCTTTCCTTTTCCAGGTTGACGTTGACAGATGTGAACAGGGCGGTTAATTCAAAGTAGACATTTTTTCATCCTTTCTATCTTGTTATCTTTGACAGTCTTCAGGAAGTTTTGGTTGGAATGGATGGAATGGCGAGAGTCTTCTACGAAGTCTTTTAGACGTTGGTGTAGCTCTTTGGTCAACCTGCAAGTTGGTGTTCCATGTAGCGAGACTATGGGTCTCAGAAGTCACCTGGTTTGTGTACTTTGTGTAATCCGTAGATGCGTGGTGTGTTGGATCGGTCTGGTTTCATTTTGTTGCAAGTTTTTGAATAGGGCTGTGATTCAGTTCTCGAGTCTTGCGGTCGAGTCTATCAGCGCGTGTTGTTAAGTTTTGGGATCGGCAAGTAGTGTGTTCGCTTTGTCAATATAGGACCTTTGATTTAAAATGACCGTCAAGCGTCTTTTTTCTGCAGGTAGATTAACAATGAGTTGATCTTTATTGTCATTTTTCCCGTGCGCTCCTTTCTTGTGTATTGAGTGTGTTTCCTTTCTTTTCCTGCTTAATGTTGGAGTGACTGTCTCTCCGATGGTTTGCTGGGTATATTCTGTGATTTGGCTGTTTTTCAATGTGGTTTCTCAAGCTGTTAAGAAATGGTTCTTGTCCGCATCTTAATCCTCTCACTAAGACGGCTTTTCAGTGTCTATTCAGGATTGGTAAGATAAGTTTATTCTTAAAATCCATGCATCTGTGTTGTCTGTGATGTTACTTTAGAACATAGAACATAGAACATAGATCAGTACACTGCAGTACAGGCCATTTGGCCTTCAATGTTTCGCTGCCCTGTCATACTAATCTGAAGCCCATCCCACCTACACTATTCTACGTCCGTCCATATGCCTGTCCAATGACGACTTAAATGCATTTACACTTGGAGAATCGACTGCCGTTGCAGGCAAAGCATTCCATACCCTTACTACTCTCTGAGTAAACAAACCACCTCTGACATCTGTCTTCTACCTATTTCCCCTCACTTTAAAGTTGTGTCCCTTTGTGTTTGCCGTTCCTATTCTTGGAAAAAGGCTTTTGCTGTCTTCCCTATCTAACCCTCTGATTATCTTGCATTTCTCTATTAAATCACCTCTCAACCTTCTTCTCTCGAACGAGAACAGCCTCAAGACCCTCAGACGTTCCTCGTAAGACATTCCTTCCATACCAGGCAACCTCCTGATAAACCTCCTCTGCACCCTTGCCAAAGCTTCCACATCCTTCTTATAATGCGGTGACCAGAACTGTGCACAATACTCCAATTGTGGCCTTTCCAGAGTTTTGCACAGCTGCAGAATAACCTCCTGGTTCCGGAACTCAATCCCACAATTAATAAAGGACAAAACATTGTATGCCTTCTTAACAACCCTGTCAATGTGATGGCAACTTTCAGTGATCTGTGTACATGGACACCGAGATCTCTCTGCTCATCTGTACCCCCAAGAATCTTACCATTAGCCCAGTACATTGCATCCAGATTACTCCGTCCAAAGTGTATCACCTCGCACTTGTCCACATTAAACACAATTTGCCACCTCTCAGCCCAGCTCTGCATCCTGTCTATGTCTCTCTGCAACCTACTACATCCTTTGTCACTATCCACAACTCCACCGACCTTAGTGTCGTCCGCAAATTTGCGAACCCACTTTTCTAAGACCTCAACCAGGTCATTTATAAAAGTGACAAACAGCAGTGGACTCATCACTGACCCTTGCGGTTCGCCGCTAGTAACTGGACACCAAGATGAACATGTGCCATCATCTTCAACCCTCTGTTTTCTTTCAGCAAGCCAATTACTGATCCAAACTGCTATGTCTCCCACAATCCCATTCCTCCGCATTTTGTATAATATCCTACTGTGGGGAACTTTATCGAACGCCTTGCTGAAATCCATATACACCACAGCGACCGGTTTACTCTCATCTATCTGTGTGGTCACTTCGTCAAAAAAGTCAATAAGGTTCGTTAGGTAGACCTACCCTTCACAAAACCGTGGTGACTGTCGCTGATCAGATTGTTATCTACTAGATGGTTATAAATCCTACTTCTTTTAACCTTTTCCAACACTTTACCAATACTGAAGTGAGACCCACTGGTCTGTAATTACCAGGGTTGTCTCTACTACCCTTTTTGAACAAGGGAACCACATTTGCTATCCTCCAGTCCTCAGGCACTATTCCTGTACACAATGATGATGAAGATCAATGCAAAGGATCGGCAAACTCTTCCCTTGCTTCCCAGGAGATCCTCGGATAGATCCCATTCGGCCCAGGTGACTTGTCTATTTTCACGTTCTGCAGTATTTCTAATAACTCTTCCCAGTGAATCTCAATCTCTTCTGGTCTAGATGCAAGTATCTCTGTATCTTGCTCGCCAACATTTTCATTTTCTAAAGTGTAAGTTTGTTTTTCTGCAGAACTAGTTTTCTGTTTTTTTTTTGTGTTTGTCGTTTTCTAATGTCGATAGCATGTTCTATTTTGTCTCTCCATTCATGGCCCCTCACATTAGTGTGTGAAGGTTTTTGGTGGAAAACATCCCTGTTGTATTTATAGAGTCTGCTGTGGGCCTCATTAATCATTTACTGAAGCCTTCTGTGGCAATTGTACTCTGCCATTCGCTTGGTACGTAGGGTGTACAAGGATATCTGTATTTTACCCTCTTATGAAGATGGATAATAAGATGCTACTTAAGACATTTAGGTAGCAACTGTTTCGTTCGTCATTCGTACATGAAGTACAGCTGCTCGTGGGCGAACCTCTGTTGGAGGGCATTGATTTCTCTTTGACAAAGTCCTTTGACGTAGCAGCTCTGTTCACATCTATCAACATCAATGTGGACATTGAAACAGTGACTACACCAATAGAAGAACTAATGACACATACACCAAACTCCACCAACTTCCTCAGCAAGGACAATATCTTCAAGCTATTTAATCCATCCCTTAACACCCACTTCATCTTCAAACAAAGAAAAACCTACAGACAAACCAACATAATACCCATGGGATCTCCAATGTTAGGTATTCTCTCAGAGGAAGTAATGCAGAGACTCGAACAGACGGATCTGCCGTCCAACCAACCCAAAATTTGGGTCCACTTCGTGGATTACTCCTTTGTCATCAGTAAACGAAACAAATTACAGGAAACATTCAAGACCATCAATATTATGCTAACCGGCATAAAATTCACGAAAGGGGAGGAAAACAAAAATAAATTGACATTTCCAGGTGTCGCAGTAGAGCGAACAGCCAATGTGGAACTTCAAACCAGCATCTACAGGAAAGCAAAACATACGAAGCAAATATTGAACTCCTGAAGCAATCATCCCAATGTTCACAAACGAATCTGGATTACAAGATTACTTCAATGAGCCATCACACACTGAAGCGCAGAAAAACCTCAAAGAGCAGAAGTAAATCAACTATACAGTGTATTAAAAATAATGGGTACCCACTGCTAATGGACCGCTGGTTTCTCAGCAACAAGCCCAAATCATCAGACCAAACACGTCCAGACAGCCGAGCCATTTACATCTAAGATATCTCGCAAATTACTGCCAGTGTACTCCGACCCTTCGCATCATAAAAGCCCTAAAACATACCAACACAATAACAGAGCAGCAAATGAACATGAAAGTCCCTATGCAAGCATCAAGCAAAACTTACATCACTTTACAAATATGTTGCACGAGGTTTATAAACATTACATTGGACAAATATGAAGAAGAATGGCCACCAGGATATATAAACATCAACTAGTCACAAAAATGCATGAGTCACTCTCACTGGTGTACTTAGATACAGATGAGGAAGGAAAATACTTCGACTGTGGCAACACACCCATCCTCGGGTAAGCCAGAGATACGCACGAGTATTCCTAGAAGCATGGCATTTCATTTGGAACTCTATCAACATACAGGTTCACTTGGATTTCATTTAGCATCCCTGAGGCAAAGAACAAGCAATAACATCACCGTATTAATTAATGACACCACATCAAATGAAATAACCAAAAAAGGATTCCCAGACACATAATTAGAAAGCAATCTATAGCAGCAGTGCTTCAATCCTGAGGATCGCTGAAGACGTTACGTAGTATGGTGATGAAGCGCGTGAAAACGACCCTTCCAGCTCAGTGAGCAAACCTACATCCACAGCAGGGAGATCTGGCCATTTGACGACAAAACTTTATCGAACGTGGAAGACAGAGTGTGGTGGTACAAGACTGCTTTTCAGACTGGAGGTCTGTGAAAAGTGGTGTCCCACAAAGTTCGATGCTCTGCCCAATAAGTTATTTGTAATTTATAAATATGATTTGCATGTGAACAAAGGAGGTATACTTAGTCAAATGACAACAAAATTGGAGGCGTCGAGGGCAGCGAAGAAGATTACCTCAGAGTACAACGGGATATTGATCAGATGAGCCAATGGTGTGAAGACTGGAGTTTAATTCACTTGAATGCGATGTTCTTCATTTGGAAAAAGAATCAGACCAGGGTTTATACAATTAACTGTAAGGCCCCCTGATGATTGTTGCTAATCAAAGAGACGTTGCAGTGCAGGATCATAGTTTCTCGAAAGTGGAGTCGCACAAAGATATGGTCGTGAAGAAGGCATTTGGTATGCGTTCTTTTATTTGTCAGACTGTTGAATACAGGAGTTGAAGTTCATATTGTGACTGTGCAGACCATTGGTTAGGCCACATTTCGAACTATGCGTGTAACTCCATTCTGCTTCCTATCAGACGGATGTTCCGAAACCTGAAATGATTCAGAAAAGACTTAAAAGGAATTTGCCAGGGTTGGACTATTTGAGCCGTGTCAAAAAGAAATCCAACATATTTGATGATCATGATGGGGCAGATGGGGATGGCAGTTGGGCAGAATGTAATTATCCTCTTCTTGGGGACCGGGCAAAGTTAAGTCATTTTCCGAATTGCTGGGTCGACGTCAGAGTTCGAGCTGGAATGAAACAGCTTCCACAGTGACTTCATTTATGATGTAGCACAAGTCTTCATTCCTTTTGGCTGGAATGGTGTCAAGACCTTGATCATATCTTCTGTGTTCAGCTGCTTTTCCACGTTATGTGCAGTGGATCGCATTGATTAACGACTCGCACATTTGAGTCTCTGGTCATCTTGATGACGTTGAGGTAGATCATAGACTCAACATGTCGGGCTGAGGTTGACACAAATACGACAACCTTGTCATATGTATAGGAATGCACAGCTGTTCCTTTACTTGGGATGGGGATATTCGTGGAACGTTCTCCTCCAGTGAGCTGTTTAATTTTCTATCACCATTCGTGACTGATTTTTAAAAATTAGATTAGATTACATACAGTGTGGAAATAGGCCCTCAGCCCAACAAGTCGACACTGACCCGCTGAAGCACAACCTACCCAGATCCAGTCTCTTACATTTACCCCTTCACCGAACACTATGGGCAATTTAGCATAGCCCATTCACCTAACCTGCACATTTTTGGATTGTGAGGAGAAACCAGAGTACCTGGAGGAAACCCACGCAGACACGGGGAGAATGCTCAAACTCCACACAGACAGTCGCCTGAGGCGGGAATTGAACCCAGGTCACTGGCGCTCTGAGGCAGCAGTGCTAACCACTGCTAACCAGTGCTATCCACTGTGCCACCGTGCCGCCCACAATGTGGTAGGACTGGAAAACTTAGATCTGATCTGTTAATGTGGGGATCATTTCTACCTCTCTACCTCATTCTAGTTCTGCTGTTTGGAATGCATGGAGTCAAGTCCGACCGTTTTCTGGCTGATAATCGTCTGTTTGAGGTACACATGATTCTCACCCCAGCATGTTCACCACACTCGTCACTGACTTGAGTGTAATGAAGAATTAGTGGTGAAAGATGAGTTGCAAGGTCATAGACTCTTAACATAATGCAATATATAAACAGACCCTTCAACCTAAATCGTCCATGCTCACCAGTTTTCCTCAATGCAACTCGTCCGATTTCGCTTCATTTGGCACTTAGCCCTCTGAAACTTTCCCATTTATTTATTTACATCTCACTGTCTTTAAAATGTTGTAATTTTACTTGCCTCTACCACGTTGTCTCTTAGCTCGTTACATGTACATACTACTCTCTGTGAGATAAAGCTTCCACTGAGATCTCGTTTAAATCTCTTCGCTGTCAAAATAATCTTCTGTCATCCGCTTTTGGAGATCTTGCCCCTGGGGTAAAAACCTTTGCTGTTCTTCCTATCTATGTCTGGTATGATCTTATAAACCGCTAGAAGATTACCCCATATTTTCCAATGCAAACGAGAAAAAGTCCGACGCTGCACATCCTATCACTGTGTCTCAAATCATCCAGTCTCCGTCACATCAATTTAAATATGTCTGAGCATTTCCCGCTTATAATGAACTTTTGTATCGCAGGGCGACAAGAATTGTACTAACCGTTGTACAGTCATAACTTGGCGTCGCAACTGCTATTCTCAGTGCTCTGACCAATGAGTGTAGCATGCCTAATAATTTCATACCATCCTTGTCAATTTGCGATTACATTTCAAGGAACTCTGCAACTGCACCCCGGTTCTGTCTGATTAGCAGCACTACCAGGGCTCGATTGTTAATTGTGTAAATCCTGCCCTACTTTTTCAAACAAAAATGCAGCAAATGACATTTAAATGTACGATACACCATCTTCCATTGTTCGGCGCACTGGCCCAGTTGAATGAGATGACATTGTCGGCTTAGATAACATTCTTCACACTCCAATATATCGCCAATTTTGAGTCGTCTAAAAACTTAGTATCCCTGCTTCCTAAATTCTCATCCAGCCTATTCAGAAAATGACAAACAACTGTGGATCTTTCAGCGATCCTTGTGGCACGCAGCTGCTCACAGGCCTCTAGTTGAAACAAAGAACCACTGCCATGCTGTTAAGCGAATTGTGTATCTAATTGGCTAGCTTTCGCTGATTCCCTTTAAAATGTCTCCCGTGCAGAACCATGTTTGGTCTCGCTGATGTGCATGTCAACAACGTATGCTGCTGTACCTTCATCTATCTGCTTTGCCACGACGAGGAAAAGTTATGTCAAGTTTATGAGAGACGTTTCCCTCACACACCAAGTTATGCTGACTATCATTAATCAGTTCCTGACTTACTGAATGCATGTAAGACCTCTCTCTCAGAATTTACGACCAACAGTTACCCACCCTATCAACAGACTCACTGTTCATTAGTTCCCTAGATTTTCCTTTCTGCATGTTTAAAAATAATGTCACCACATGAGCTGTCAGCCATACTTCCAGCACTTCAACCGTGGCTGTCGATGATACAAATGTAAAACTGAAATAACTGCAGACATTGCAGAAACAAAAAACAGAGATTGCTGGTAAATTTCAGCAGGTCTGGCAGCATCTGTGCAGAGAAATGATAGTTAACGTTTTGGATCCCGTGACTCTTCTCCAGAACTACCATGAAATATGCAAATATTTCAACTATGGCGTCCAAAATGTTTCCCTAGCTTCCCACAATGACCCGGGACAAACTTGTACAATCCCTGGATATTTATCTCTGGTTAACATATTAAAGATCTCCAGAATTCCTCTTCCATCATGTGGCCTCATTGCATAACATCACGACGTGTACTTATTTCCCCGAGTTCCAGAGCTTCCATGTTTTTATTCACAGTAAGTACTCGTGTAGGATTTCACCATGGAGCGTGAGCAACCTGTAAGACAACGGACCCGGGGATTCCGAGTCATTGGGAGTATTGTGAACCCAGCATGACCAGCCACTTGAGAACTCGTAGTGAAATCGTGTTTCTTTATTTTTACACTTTTAACGGAAGGACAGCCGTGTTTTAGACTTAGACATTTCTTCTATTTTGTGAAACGATAATGTTCTATGGGGAGGGCAGGTACCTTCATACCTTATGTTGTGTGATGTGTTGCAAAATGTAAACCTTGAGTGAGTACAAGTGACAATTAGTCTGAAAGAGCAGGTTATTCTGCAGTGTTTCCTTACATATATGACTGTTTGATTTTTGTTTTAATGATTGCCTCCAGTGTGCAAAAAGGGCTTTCGGCCCAACAAGTTCACACTGACCCTCCTAAGAATTATCCACCCAGACCAATTTCCCTCTGACTCACGCACCTTACACTCTCGGACAATTTCGCATGGACAGTTCTCCTGACCTGCAAATCTTTGCACTTTGGGAGTAAACCGCAGCACACCTACATGGACATGGAGAGAATGTGCAAACTCAACACAGACAGTCACTCGAGGCTGGAATTGAAACCGGGCTTCTGGTGCTGTTAGAATGCAATGCTGACCACTGAGTCACCGTGACACACGTTTTTGCGAGGCTGAATTCAAAAACAAGTTTTTGTTTGCCATTAATATATTTGTAAACTATCTTCCTGTTCTCGTTTAAGCAATCCTGATGGAGATTTTATCTTCGCGAAACATTGATTCTCATGCTCCTCGGATGCTGCCTAATTGGCTGTGCGTTTACCGCATCACACTCTTCGACTCTTGTCTCCAACATCTGCCGTCCTTACTTCCAGAATCAAACATAATTCGGCTAGTACTTCCCATGTTATTTCCACATATCTCCCCATGTGATAGTAATAACACTTTCGGGTCATTTCCATTTACCTCTGGAAGATAACTGAATAATTTAACCCAGTTTTTAAAACTTCCTCATTGTCCAATTTAAATTGAGGTACGTCTGATTTAGAATCTTCTGGTTTTCCCTCTGTGTTGAAACCAAGAGCATAGTCTCCTTTTGCTTTCCTTCCCCGTCAAAACACCTCTTGAACATATTCACATGTAACACTTTGTGAAATTCCTTTCTAACTGGAGTTCACTTCACTACATTTTTGCTTTCGACTCGATAATCTCCACTAAACCTTAATTGTAAAGGTTCACCTAACATTGGGAATACCATGAGCACCTTATACACGGTAGCAGAAACTCCAGTTTTTGATTTCCTGTCTGCTTCCTGTTCCATTGTATGCTGCGATACATTCAAATGCTGTCTAGAGATCTCCCCACTCTATTTGCTTGTGACCAAACATTTTATGCATGGTCCAAATAGGTGTTCTGTGAATTCTGACTTACCAATTTCTCCTCAATCATTTTTTTTGCGATCTTCTCACTTGATGCCAAAAAAGTAATTAAAATGGACTGAATTTCGTTGATTCATGTGTTGTTTCGCTGATCACTGTGTTTCGTTGTTTCTAGTGGTCTCTGCGCTTCTGCAAATTTCCCACTCTTTGCGCGACATTTTAATCGAAATTTACTTAATTATTTTTTTTGTCTGAACTTGAATTCTCGTTACTCAGAACTTTTCTGGGAATCTTAATATTGTAACCTCTTAAACTGCTGCTCCTGACATATGCGAATAAACTTTTCATTCACAGTAAATGATTTAAGAAGGTGTGGTACCTCCTCTTTAAAAACCTTTGTCCAGCTTGTGCATTCTGGTGTACCTTTTTAATCTTCATTGTGATTTTTCGCTGCCACTCCAAACAAATTAATTGGCTTATTCTTAATTTTTATTCCTACATCTTCTTCCCGGTGTTTTCCTAACCCACCAACATTGTGACTTCACTTGGCCTACCTTTCTGCAGTGAAAACGCTGGAGGTTTTCTTTTAAACTTTACTTTCCACTTCAAGGGATTCCCTTTTATCCTATGGTCGATTATCCTTTTGATCTTCACTAAGAATTATCTTTTGCTTACCGTTTCCCAAATTTCTGTCGCTGATGGAAAGACGTTTAGTTTGAAATCCAACCTTTCTTTTATGAACCCATTCATAAATGTCAGCCATTCCAGCTGCTAAGCTTGCCTTTTCAATTCTCTGCACTTCCACGAGAGTTCTCACTGATTTAGAAAGTGAATTTTTGGTCTCCTTTCTTCACGCCACTTTCCAAAGTACAATCCACCTCTTCCGCCCTTTCTTCTCTCTCTTTCCCTACAATTCTCCTTCTCGCTGTTCCCTATCTCTCTCTCTCTCTTTTTATTTTTTCTCTGCTTTTTATCGTAATTCCATGTCCTTTCTCTCAATCTCAGGGTGCGGCATGTTCAACTGAATGTTAGCTATCTCTAAAGATTCTGATGGCGAGTGCTTCACTCAGAAAGCTATAGAAACATATTCTACAACTGCGATCTGCTCAGCTCTTGTTCTGGACAAATATCTCATCCGGGTTTATAGATCATTGCAATGGTGTAGTCCAAACCATGTTCCCCTCTGGGCCGGTTGCTTGATTGGACAGAGCAGAACCGAATGAATATCTCCTTTGGATTTATGGTGTTTGAGTTGGTTTCGTGCGGTGAATTGATAATGTGACACAATAAAACTGTTCAGTACGTAAATGTCTTTGCATAATTTTCTCATTCTTATGATTGGAACTTCGTCTCACTCCATTGATGTTACAGTGTGACCATGCACAGTACATCATGTTGGTGAATACCCATGTCCCATCGTCTCCGGGTCTCCTCGACGAAATGAAGAATGGCATCTCGGGTAAAGGCATTGACAAACGGTCCAGTCCACACTGCCCCTCACATTTCGCCACCACCAACCAATCAAATAAAATATCCCGTGTGCACTGAGTGCAATTATGCCAGTGGGAACATCACGTAAGTCATCATCAGGCAGATGGAGCAACAGTTTCGATGTCTCAACGGGTCAGAGTGAACCTTCCAGTAGACTCTGTATTGTGAAGTTCTGTAATTTTTCCGTTGATTATCATATTCATTTTTTTTATTTTTTTCTGAAACATTCACAGGTTCTCAATGAACTATGTTATGTGCCAACTGCCAAATCCCTATTGCTTATCATATTACAGACTCTCCGCATCCGGTGCCAACTTCGTTTCCTGATTATATTAGCATTACTGATGAATTTAATGAGAATGAATTTCTTCCATTTATTAAACCATTGGGAATGTTTGCAAATAGTTGTAGACTCAGCGCTGATTACTGTGTTAATGTGTGTTAAACTCAGAGACTAATTTATCAATTTTATTGAGTCTTCCGATTCTGTGACCGGTCCACCTATGTTCAGATTTAAAAGTCTAAACATTTCTTCACACTTGCTATGTGACAGACATGAGAGATTAAACGCTCTCCTCAAATAGCTGAGTAACAGCTTCGAATGGCTGAAAGTAGTCATTCTTTTGCTGTTTGGACCTTTTGATGGGCTGAATGATCTGCTTCAGTGTCGGTGTAGGTGTGAATGGTGCTGAACGTTTTTGAACCATCAGAGAACAGCCCAGCACTGACTTTACGATGGAGGCAAGGACATTGATTTTGCAGCTGCTGGATGCCCAGTTTCCATTTGCTCGGTCGTTTGGAAGTATATCAAACTTCACAGGAGTTAATGCCAGACAACAGATTGGGCGGTATCTTCAATTTTAAACTGAGAAATTCACAACACGAGGACTATGTGCTGGCTCCTACTACAGATATTGTTTGGGGCAGATCCATCTGTGACAGGTAGTTTGGCGAGAATGTTTGTTCATCCATCAATTCCCACAGTCTGGCTGCTATGTGTTTCAGTCCTCTCCCTGCTCTGTCAGTGGTTTGCTTATATAGACACTCTTGGTGATCAACATTAAAGTCCTAGACCCAGAGTACGCTCGGTGTCATTGCCACTCTAGCGCTTCTTCATTTATTTTCAGCATTGACAGGGACTTATGTGGAGGACAGTGGATGTCCACCAACAGGAGATTTCCTAGAACTGTTACCATGAGATTTCTCTAGTTTTGGAATCAATGTTCGGCATTTGCAAAGTAATTCAGACCCTGAATGCAAACCACGATGTAGCCAGAGGTGGTCTGTCCTATCAGTTGGACAGGATATACTCAGGGAAGGTGATGGTACTTCATGAAACATTTCCCATCAGTTTTGATTCTTTGAGTATGAGAGCTTCAACCATTTTCGTGACTGGTCATTATGAGGAATAAAGGCAACAATGAAGCAAGGAATATTTGGTTAAACAGTTGAACGAATGGTCTTCAATCAAAATGTGTATGATATCCTTAAAATAGATCAAGGAATTCACTGCATACTTTGAGGGGAAATTCATATGATTTAATGGCATTAGAGAGAACTGACTGAAGGATGACTGACATTGGAAATTGAACATCTGAAGCATTTCATATTTTTGAGTGTTATACAAAAAGTCAAAGGAGGTGGGGGAGATGTCGGAATAAGGGATGGCATCTGCTGGATGGTAAAAAAAGGATCTTTCATGAAATGATCTAGATATTGTCTTTGCTATATTTGTATTGCAACAATGTACCAATTGAGTCAACATCCCGCATGTTCACCCTCAAACCCCATCCTTCCAGCCATATCAAGGACAGAACGCTCCCTCTGCCACCTGGTGCTCACCTTCCAGCCTACCAACATTCGCATAAACCACATCATCCGAAGACATTTTGTCACTTCCAAATGGAGCCCAACACCAGGGATATATTTACTTCCACTTTCCACAAAGACATTCCCTCCGTAACTAACTGGTCAGGTCCGCACCCCCAAAACAACCCATCCTCCCCTTCCTGGCACCCTCCCCTGCCGCCGCAGGAATTGCAAAACCTGCGTCCATACTCCTCCCTCCCCTCCATACAAGGTCGCAAAAGAACCTTCCACATCTATCAAGTTTTAAAAACACATCCACCAATATCAATTATTGCACCCGTTGCTCCCAAAGTGGTCTCCTCTACTTTAAAGAGACTGGAAGCCTCCTGGCAGAGAGCTGTAGGGAACATCTCCGGGACACCCGCACCAATCAACCCCACCGCCCCCTGGCCCAACATTTCAACTGCCCCATCCACTCTGCTGAGGACATGCAGTTCCTGGGCCTACTCCACCGGCGCTACCTCACTGCCCAAAGCCTGGAGGAAGAACGCCTCATCTTCCGCCTTGGGCCACTTCAACCCCAGGGCATCGATGTTGATTTCACCAGTTTCCTCATTTCCCCTTCTCCCACCTCACCCCCTTCAACCATCCAGCTCAGCACCGCCCTCATGACCTGTCCTACTTGCCTATTTTTCTTCCCACCTATCCACTACACCATCCTCTCCGAAGTATCACATTCATCCCCATCCCCATTTTCCCATTGTAACCTTTGCTACCTTCCCCCTCCCTCCTCTCTGACCGAACGCCTCCATCCCCACCCCCACTCACCTATTGTACTCCATGCAACTTTCTCCCCACTCCCATTCCCCCCATTTATTTCTCCACTCTGCATGCACCCTGCCTCTATCACTGATGAAGGGATTTTTGCCAGAAATATCAATTTTACTGCTTCTCGGATGCTGCCTGCCCACTGTGTTTTTCCAGCACCACTCTCATCTAGTCTCTCTTCCCCGGAGAATTTTACAACTGACATGCACCAGAAAATTGTGGTACCGACATTCTTCAGAACATTCTACAACTAACACTTTCTGAAACAATCCAAAAATAATTTTCCCGGAGCGTTCTATACTTGACATTGTCTGGAAAATTCTATCACTAACATTGTATAAATCATCCTATGACTGACATTGCCAGGAATATTCTTTCACTGACTGTATTTATGAACGGCCGAATGTCAGTGACTTGAACCAAAGATACGATCCCGAGGGGCAATATCCTTTTGCAAGTAGAAGCAGGTCCAGTTCGGACATTTAATGAAGTGAATACATTTTCCCAAGGTTGACATTTCAACATGACAGAGCATCCATCACAATATCGACTGAAAGACAGAAATTTCCAAACTGCGCTTGTGCTTTAGAAACTGGATGAGAAAGCTTCAGGACTGCAAGGTTTTCACCCTCTGTATTTGAACTCTCGGGTGAATGAGTGTGTGGGAATGTTCGAGAAAGTATGTTATTGTGTCTCCGTGTGCTTGGTGAGGGAGGTTTTCTTGCGTTTTATGTCATACTTTTGTCATTAAGTCAGACCTTGCAAATTATCATTTCAGCTCCAATTATTTGACCAAGTCTATAAAAGCAATGACACATTCAAAAGTGTCACTGGGTCCTCAAAAAAAACGGATAATTTGGCTCCAGGCTGATCTATAATTTGTGTGTTTTCCATTCTCACAGTTAACATAGTGACGATCTACGTCCTTCTTTCTAAAGATTGTGGATTGTCTCCATATGTCAGACATTACTGGGTGCCATGGCAGTGGCAGATCTAACGGTCATTATCCTCGACTTGATATTAAGACACATTCCTGTTGTTTATTACGAACAGTTTTATTTCATGTATTACATCCCCGTGTGTAATATCCACGCTGTCCTGCTTTATGCAGCCATTGACTGTTCTGTTTGGTTCACCGTCAGATTTAATTTTGATCGATATATATTGATTTGTTGCCAGAAGCTGAAAACTAAATATTGCAGTGAGGAAACGGCGGCTGTGGTCCTTGGAACAGTGACAGTGTTGAGCAGTTAAAAGAACGTTTTCTGGTACTTTATGTTCACAGCTAAGTATTGGCTGGAGAACTTCCCCTGGTTTTATGATGTAAAAAAAATGTTCGTTGCTCCAGAGTCTGGATTGCAATCGAGTTCCTACACTACATTCTAACACTGGCTCTCCCATTTCTCCTGATATTTCTGCTCAATGTTTTCACCGTCAGACACATTTTGGTGACCAGCAGAGCCCGCATGAGACTCCGGGCTCACAATAATGTGAAAGCTCAGTGTGACACAGAAATGAGAAATCGACAAAAATCTGTCATTATACTGTTTGTGATCTCGGCAAATTTCATCCTGTTATGGTCAACGTTAATGGTGTATTCTATATGGTACCGGATGCATCTTATTGGGTTAAATGCTATTTTTCTACATAGCTTTGTGACGGAATTGGGCTTCATACTGCAGCTCCTCAGTTGCTGCACAAACACCGTGATTTATGCTGTAACCCAGAAAAAGTTCAGAAATCAGCTGAAGAATGTGTTGAAATATCCCTTTGCCCAAATTCAAAAATCAATTACATTCCCTCAAAAATCAATACATTAAGGTCTTTAACGATTCAGTTCATTGTTTCAACAACAAAACAACCTGTCACCGAGATAACCGATTGAGGATCGTGCTGTTTTGTCAAATCTTATCCCACAGGGAATTATAGGGACACATTTCAAAGCTTCTCACAATTCAGGGGCCATTAAGCAAAGAAGCATCCCAATATCTGCATGATTCACTTCAATTTGTACACAATAAACGTGTTTATTAAAACGTTCCAAGCAGCAGAGTGAGCTATATTGTTATTTCTGTTTGTGTTGAAGAAGTTGAGCTGGAGAGAGACTGACTCAGCACCAAGTCCTGGACCTCAGCGAAGGTAAGAGTAACGGAGCTGATCTCAGGTGATTAATTTAAGTCACTCCATCTCTACTTTCACCTCTGGGTCTCTCAGTTCGATCTGGCCTTCGACAGAATTCAACTCATTCGCTTTGTCGGTTTCTATCCATATCTCCTTCCAGCGCTCACACTGTCCTTCTATATATATTTCTCTCTGCTATGTCCGTTAACACACTCAGTTTTTCTGCCCATTCGCCAATCTCGTTCACAGTCTCTCTCGGTCTTGCACTCTCTGTCTCTTAATATCCCTCTTTCCAAACCTAACTTCTTCGAATCCTCTCTCATCTTCCATTGTAAGGAAACAGAGACAGGGTTTGGTAGTGCTGTGCATTATTGGTCGTTGACAGAGTAACAGAGGGAATGTTGTGGAGTATCAGTCCGTTGCTTCGGTAAAAAGCTGCGGATTGGGTCCAATGCGTTCACAGGTGACACAGTGGGTGTGAGAACATTGAACGTTACTCAGGTGCATATGTACGAATGGAACCACGCTGTGGCCACGATATAACAGTGGGATTGGAACAACAGGGGATTGTGTTCGGATGGGGACGGAGGCCATTTCTAGAGGATTCGCTGAGGAGGGGTTTACAGGCCAGTGCTCAGGTTAGTGAGTGTGGGCGAAAGTGATCTTGACAGAGGGGCAGTGAGTGGGATGGTTTGTGTGTCGGTGGAGCAGTAGATGTGGAGGTGAGAGTGACGCTGGAGAAGTGTGAGGCTGAGTGTGAATGGCGGAAGGGGAGTGTGCACAAAGTGACAGGTTTTGTGGAAAAATGAACCTGGGGATGGAGTAGTGCCCAGGGAGAGAGATTGACGGTGCAGTAGTCTGTGGGAGAGTCAGCGTGGTGGTGGGGAAGTGAGAGTGCAGTGTGTGTGATCGAAGGGAAATGAGCAGGGAAGTGAGTGTAACATTGTTGGAGAGCGCAGAGGAGTCAGCATGATGATGAGAGATTGAATGGGTGTAGTTGCATAATGGTGTGGATGTGCCAGGGAATGAGTGTGACGGTGTGGGAGAAAGTCCATAAGTGTGCTGAACGTGAGTATGTATGCAGGTCAGTGAGCATAACGGTGGGAAAGTGAGCGGTGGTGTGTGCTTGATTAAGGGGTAGTGAGCGAGGGAGTGAGCGTGACCCTTTGAGAGTGTGCAGAGCAATGAGCACGATGGTGGAGTATTGACTGGCGAAGTATGTCTGAATATGGGAACTTTGAGGGTAGAACTGAGTACGACAGTGGGGGAGAGTGCAAAGCAGCTCGCATGATGCTGAGGGAGTGTGCACTGCAGTTACGGGACAGAGGGTAGTCTGCAACTGAGTGAGAGTGTTGGATGTAGTGTACAGTGAGTGTTGGTGTGAGGATAGGTGAATGTGTGGAGGTGTGGGCGTGACAGTGGACGTCGGTGCTGGTTAGTTAGTGTGACAGTGGGGGTGTTGGACCGTGACATTGAGCGAATGTTCAGGGGAGTGAGCATAAAGGTCGGTGTATGTGCGGGGAAGTGATTATGACGATCTGGGAATGCACATAGGAGTGAAAAATACAGTTCTGACATTAGGATGGTAGAAGTGTCTGCGTGTGAGTGACTGAGATGGTGTTGGATTGTTTGGGCCAGTGAGCGTGATGATGACCGAGTGTGCTGAGATGTGAACGTGACGTTGCAGGAGTGTGCAGAGAAGTGTATCTGACGCTGGAGTAGAGTGTGGGCGAATGCGAATGACGATGTGAGATTGTACAGGGGAATGCGTTGGATGGTATGGAAGTGTGTGAGGGAGTGCGCATGTGGTTCAGGTGTGTTCCGTGGAGTGTGAGCGATGGTGGGGTCTTTTGCTGGGGAGTGTGGGCGACAGTGAGGTGTTGTGTGAAAAAGTGAGTGTGACAGTGGAGTAGTGTGAGGGGACTGAGTGTGACAGTGGGTTAGTTTGCAGGGAGAGTGAGTGCGATGATGGTGGAATCTGCATGTAATGAGAGTGACGCTGGTGGAGTGAACAACGAGTGGACATGACGGTGTGCAAGTCAGCAGGGGATTAAGCCTGATGGGTGGTTGTGTGCACGGAGGGTGAACGAGATGGGAGCGACGAGTGCAGAAGCATGAGCTTGACAGTGGGATAAGTGGAGGACAATGAGTTTGATGGTGGGTGTGTGTGCGGTTCTGAGTATCTGGGAGAGGAGAATCCACGGAGAGTGAGTGTGACGGTGTGGGAATGTGAGAACAGTGAGCGTGATGGAGGGATAGTGTTATGGTGATTCAGCATATCGGTGGGGAAATGTGTGGGCAATTGGTAGTGGCAGTAGCGGCGCGTGAAAAAATTGGGATCTGTGCAAAACAGTGTGAAAGTGTGCAGAGGAGTGAACCTGAAGGCGCAGAATTATGTGAGAGAGTCAGGATGATGTTCGGGCCATGAGCTAGAGACTGAGTGTGATGGAACAGATGTGCAGGGAAGTGGAGTGTGCGTGATAATGGGTGAATGAGTGTAATCGTGGAAGAGTATGAGGAATATTTATATTGACAGTATGAATGTGAATGAGAGAACCAGTGTCCTGGGGAGATTGAGCACATGAACATGCCTGAAGGTCGGTGAGTTTTCCGGGGATTGTGCATGATGGTGGGGAGTTTAGTGGGGGTATGCATGATCAAGTGGAAGTGAGCAGAGCCGTGACCATGACTTTGGGAGAGGGAGCAGGGGAATGTGTGTGATTGTCATGGTGAAACCGAGGGAGTGTACATTTCCATGAGGTAGTGAGCGAGGGAGTGAGCATTACGGTGGCAGAATATGCTAAGCAGTAAGCATGGTGGTAAGGGAGTCAGTGATGGAGAGTGATTGATGGTGGGTAGTGTGTTGAAACATTGAGTGTGAAGCTCAAGCGTGGGTGGGGGAATGAAAGTGATGGATAGACAGCATGCACAGAAGTGAGTGAGACTGTGGGGTAGTTTGCGGGGGAGTGAGTGTGACTATGGGTAAGTGTTCAATTAAATGATCAATACAGTGGGCGAGTGTGAGCGTGAGTGAACGTGACGGTGAATGAAAGTGTGGGGAGTAAGAATGATGGTGTGGTAATATTTAGGGGAGTCAGCATGACGTTAAGGGTGTTTGTTGGTGAGTGAGTTTGTTGGTATGTAAGTGTGTGGGGAAGTGAGTGTGATGGTGTGAGAGTGTACAGGTTAGTTAGCATGAAGTAGGGCGTCCATGCTGGGGAGTGAGCGAAGCCGTGTCGTCTTGTGCACGGCAAAAGTGTGTCGGTGGCTTCGTGTGCAGCGAGAGTGACATTACCTTCTGGGAATGTGCGGGGGAATGAGGATGAGGGTGGTGGATTGTTTAACAAGTGTACATGACCATGTAGAATTGTGCACAGGAGAGACTCTGACGTTAGCAGAGTGTGCAGTGGAGGAGGCGCGACATTCGGTTGAACGGGGGTGAGTGAAAGTGATAGTGGGGGATATGCATGGAGAGTGATTACGATGGTGGGGTACTGTGTGTGTGAGTGTGTATGACAGAGAGGGAGTATGTGAGGGACTGAGCATGAGGGTGTGGATTTCTCTGGGTGAATGAACGTGGTACTTGGGCAGTATTCACGGGAGTGAGAGCGACAGTGACAGCGAGGAAGTGTGCAGGAACATGAGCTTCACAATGGCTGAGAACCATCACAATGGGTGATTTCAGGGTGCAGGTGGAGGCATGTGTGGAAGAGTGAGCATGATTGTGGTGTCGTGTGTAGTACGAAAGTGGGGGAGAATGCAGAGAGAGTGAGTGTGATGGTGGCAGAGTGTGCGTTTGAGTGGCAGTGACTGTGGGGGAATGTATGGCGACTGTGCATGATGGTGTTAAAGTTACGCAGGAGAGTGAGCCTGATGTGACGTGAGTGTACTGCGGAGTTAATGTGATGGCAGTGGAATCTGCAGCGGATTGAATGTGGGAGAGAATGTGACAGTGGAGTGTGCGCAGGGAAGTGAAAAATCTGGATGAGAGTGTGCAGGGGAATGAACGTGATGCTGGTGAAGAGTGCAGGGAAGTGAGTGTGGTGGTGTCATAATGTTTGGGCGAATACTTGTGACAGTGAGGGAGTATGCAGGGGTTTGAGACTTTAGGTTTGGGAGTGTACAGGGGATTACGTTAGATGGGATGTTACTGTGAGGCTGAGTGAGTGTGAGAGACCATAGAACAACAGAGGAGAGGACAGATTATTTGGTTGCTCGAAATGGGAAACTAATCTGAATTCTATAAAACGACACTACGCCATGTTAATCCATATGTTTATCCAATGAGCATTTAAGTGTCCTTAAATTTGGCGACTCCACTACTGTTGTAGGCAGGCTGTTTCTCGCCCCTACTATTCTCTAAATTAAGGATTGCCCTCTGAGATCTGTGCTCTATCAATCACCCCTCAGTTTAAAGCATTGTACCGTCGTGCAAGCTATTACCATCGGAGGAAAAAGGCTTTCACTGCCCATCATACTTAACATTTGCATTATCTTACATGTCTCACTTAAGTCACCTCTCAACTTCCTTTACCCTACCGAAAACAGCCTCAAGTCCCTCATGCCTTCCACATCTGACCTTCCCTCCTTAACAGGCAATATCCCAGTAAATGTACTCTGAACCCTTTCCAAAGCTTCCACATCATTCCCATAATGCGTTGACAAGAACTTTACACAATACTACAACTGCAGCTGCACCAGAGTTTTCTATAGCTATTATCCATAACTCTGCATGACCTCATTCTCTGAAACTCAATCCCTCTCCTCATAAAAGCTAACACACCTTGTGGCTTCACAATAAAGTTATCAACCGTGGTTGAAACTTGCAGGAATCTATGTACATGGATACCGAGATCTCTGCTCGTCTACAATACCAGGAATGTTACCATTAGCCTTGTGTTCTGCCTTCTTGTAACTCCTTACAAAGTGAACTATTTCACACTTTTCGTAATTACCACCTCTCAGCCCAACTCTGCACTTTATCTATGTCCCCCTCTGACTTAAAACAGCCTTCAGCACTATCCATAACTTTGCGACCTCATTGTCATCCGCAATTTTACTCACCCATCTTTCTCCGCCCTCTTCCAGGCAAAGTATAAAAAAGACAAACAGCAGTGAACCCAACACAGATCCACTCGGAACTAACGCCAGGATGAACATTTCCCATCAACTACCGTTCTCTGTCTTCAGTCAGCGAACCAATACCTAATTTTCACGGCCGAGTCGCCCTGAATCTGATAACTCCGAATTCTGCGCAACAGCATACAGTGGGGAACCTTATCAAACACCTTACTGAAATCCATATGCATCACGACAACCGATTTAACCTCATCTAACTGTTTGCTCACCTTCTCAAAGATCTGAATAAGGTTTTTGAGGCAGAAGATAACTTTGCCAAAACAGTGTTCCCTGTCACTAATCATTCCTATTCCTTCCCGAGGATTTGTATCCTATTTTTTTAACCTTTTCCGACGCATTACCCAGAACTGAAAAAAATGCCCACTGGTCTACAATTACCAGCATTGTCTCTACTCTCCTTCTTGAACAAATGATCACCATTTGTTCACCTCCAGTCTTCTGCCACTATTCCTGAAGACAAGGACGACTAAAAGAACAAACCCAACCGCTCCACAATCACCGCCCCTCCCCGCACAACCCGACCTCGGTTCCCAGAGAA